>NC_049903.1:32572310-32915644 GCF_001411555.2 Juglans regia
GTAGATGCATGGCACTGAAATTTAGTATAGACTTGACTGAAGCCGCTCTATCTATGATTAATTCCAATCTGACATGCATGCATTATCGTTGAATGTTAGTCATTGCATGGAAAGCTAGCTAAAACTTGCTGGAACATACCGTTGAAATGCAAAATTGAATTGCAAACCAAAACAAAAACAAAAACAATTACCATCAATTTATTGATTCTTATTGCAGTACAAAGAGTACTAATTAAAGCAAATATTCCAACCCTTGTTCATTAATGTGAAATAGAACTCAAATTAAGTGCAAGAAATTATAAGATATACAAGACAATATTATATATATATATATATATATAGGTGTTCGTCATCAAGTTTTCGATGGTATCATATAAAATCCATCTCAACTTTAGGCCAAGCATGCATGAAGACGTACGGCTTCCATCCACAACCAAAAAACTTGAATGTTGCTTGATTTCCGACTGATGATTTCAATCAAGATCAGCGAATTTGCCAGTCGATCGATCCGTTGAATGTTGAAGATCCAATGCATGGATCAATCCTTATCTAGGAAGTGATCCTGAAAGGTGGCGCCTGCACCCAAATTAAGCATGCTTAGTCAAGTACTCAATATATTTTTTTATGACTATGTTGCATTTGGATGCCTGTACTTCGTTCTTTTTTAAAAAAGAAGAAGCTGCTATACCTTTGTTAAGCTCTGAAAGCTGCTTCTGTTGTCATCTTAATTCCTGAGTTGATTATATTTGCTTGGTCTGGCGGTCAAAAACTCAAGACTTAGATGTTTGATCTTGGACATAATGTTGTATGTAAGTATCTCATTAAAAACAAAGTTGCAAGTACTTACTAAATGGTGTTTTTGATACGAAGAAGCATGCTCCAATAACAATGTAGCATAAGAGGAGAACCAATCCCTTGATGTAGTGAGAAGTCCCATCCTATAAAATTGAGAGTGAAAGATTTCAATATCATCATCAGTCTCTATATGAGTACGGCGAATGGACATTTATATGGGCTTGTTTGGAGAGAGATGAGATGAGAATTTAGTGAATAATAGTAAAATAGTTTGTGAATAGTAATGAGATAGACGTTTGAGTTAAATATTTTTTAGATTTTGGAAAAAGAGGGAGAAAAAGTTGAATACAAAATATTATAAAGTTAAAATATTGTAATAATATAGTTTTATAATATTATTTTTGTTTAGAGATTTGAAAAAGTTGTAATGATTAGTTTGAAAAAGTTGTAATATTGATTAGTTTAAAAATTTTGTACGTATTTGAATTATGTTTGAGATAAATAAGATGAGATGAGATAAGATGAAATGAGATTAGATGATAATTTTGTGTATCATCTAAGGCCCCTAACCTGCCTTAATAGAGGCCACAACTTCTGTACGTACTGATTAGGCTATATAATATTCTTACCTGTAAAGTGAAGGCCGTAGCAATTATTGATAGAGCAAGAGAGCATGTCTCAAGAATATTGAAATCAAGATCCATCTTAATTCCCATAATCCAAGCTACAACCACGCATAATGGAACCTGAAATATATATTAATTAGGCCATTCATGATGTACTTTTAGTATAAAGTTTATTTTCAAAATTTGGCAAATTAAGAAAGCTTTTTCAAATTCTCACCACAAACATTGCAATTTGAGCTGCAGACCCTAAAGCAACACCTAAAGTTATATCCTGCAATGTTATAAAAAAAAAAGTTAAATCCTGCAAACATTATATATATATAATTGTCAAGACAGGAAAGCGCTAGAACCGGCCATATATATAATTGCTAGTACTCACCAACTTGTTCTTGAAAGCAAATATGATTGCTCCTGCATGCTCTGCTGCATTTCCAACAATTGGTAACAAGATTATGCTAAGGAAGCTGACAGACAAACCCCAAGAATCTGATGCATCCTGAAATCAAGGGATTGGAGTAGTGATCATGAGTATCAATGGTATAAGCTAAACAAATATTTGTAGAGATCATGTTTTTGTCTGATGTAATTAATGGATCTCCTCATGAAAATGATATGTCAAGTACTACGTACAATATTAATGAAATTGTTTCCTACTTAGATAGTGTTCAACCACACTGTGACATGCATGACAGCATATGTGTATGTTTACTTGCCTCAATTGTAGCCACGACATACTCAGACAACAAAGCTATGATCAGGGTCATCCCAACCAACCAAGTAAATCCACTCCAGAATCCTATCACAGCCGTCTCTTCCACAGCATCACCATCCTCTTCTGATTCCTGTATATATAGGTGTTGCACCATTATTATTGCATTTATAAGTTAGCATACTATATATATATATATATATATATATATATATATATCTGGTACCAAGAATGACAAAAGATAGATTAATTATATAGTTATATTATGATTAATGATTAAATATTTTAGTCATAAAATATTTTACAAAAGTTAACTTACAAACAAACGTGATTTTATATAGTACTACATGATCAGATTTTAAAATTATTTTTATTATAAAATAGATCTAATATATTATATGAAAGTACGTGATCAATTAATTGTAAATTTTCTTTTATAAAATCTTTTTATGCAGTTAATACTTCTATTCTTATACTGTGATGGATATATATGATCATGAGCTTAAGAAAACTATCTCTAGTGCTCCACCCCCACCCGCACCCAACGAGTACGTGCATGCATTTTAAAGATCATCAGTACTATTGCAAGAAAATACAATCAGCTAGCATTCATGTGAATTGAGGATATAATAAGTAATTATATATATATACCTCCTGGGCTTCGAACAATTGGCGGTGTGTCCACAATTGAAAGACAATGTATGCAGCGTATGCAATTAGCATAACAATGCTACTGGCTCTCGACAATTGGAGGGCTGACTCGGCTGTATTCAAAGCATCGGATTCCCCTGAATACCGAAACAACATCGGCAATAAGTGGCACAACAGTGCCAACAGCAGCAGAAGAGAGTTCACGTCTGCTTGTCTCTGTCAAAAACATTGTATATATATATATATATAGACATCAATTTACCACCAACAATTTAGCAATTTAAAGATCAATAATATATAATATTTTTATATAAGGTTGTTTCATTAATATGTACGTAATAACTCACTCTGTCGTATTTTTGTTCTTTACTAAGGTTGGCAATGCCACCACAAAAAAGAGATGTCCCAAGAACCAGAAGAAGGTTAGAAAGAACGGACCCCAAGAGGGAATACTTGACCACGCTTATTTTACGGTCTTTTAGAGCAAGTATTGCTATAATGAGCTCCGTTGCATTCCCGCAGGTTGCATTCAGGAGTCCTCCCACTGCAAAATCACAGAATCAAAGTAATTATATATTTAACCTCTGTAATTCAACTTGTTTGTGCATGCAGGGACAAGATTCAAATCAAGCTCGATCGATCTCTGGAAAATCATGATCTATCAAGATCACAATTACCTCATAAATTTGAGGTTTTTCTTTTGGCGTTTACAACAAATTATAATCACCCATTTCAATACGTGGGTGCATGTGTGTCATGTATATATTAATATATATGCACATATATATGGATTTCTATATATCATGTGTATGTGAGGATACCAACCACGTACTGAAAGAGAGAGAGAGAGAGAGAGAGAGAGCAGGCTTATACCTGTGGGACCTGTGTAATAAGCAATTTGTCTGCAATTTTTGAGAAAAAAGAAATAGAGAAAAACAAGAATCAGCTCGACCCCAAAGACAAATGCTTTTGTTGATAATGAACACTCAAAAATAAAAATTAAATATATAAAAGTCGAATATTTGATATTTTTTTATCATATGAATAATTGGTCTTACTCTGTGAGGAAGCTGACACGTTCAGCTAGTGGTACCAGTCCAAGTAAACTCAAAGCGAAGACCCATGGCTGTAATTTGCAATATAATTAATCAGAACGTACGGCTATGGTTGCAGAATAGAAAATGATTAAATACAAAAGAAAATTATTCCCAGGCCTGTTGTTCTTTACAAAAATAGTTTACTCCTTTTGACATGACCGCTAATCAATTATCATTTCTTTTAGTAAAACAGACTTAATCCATTCGTTTTACAACTTATAATTTAAAAGGGGTTGTTTGTAGTCATGAGAAATAGCACCAGGACTGATCATTCATTAAAATCTCGAACTTATACCATATATCTCAATCTAATATTTTGTTAAGCATAATATAATAAGATACTGGTGCAATCTTTGATAATTGTTAATAAGGGCATTCGCCATGATCCTGTAACTCCAAACCGATATTGAAAAGTATTGAAATTATTTAGTCCCTCAACCATGCAGTACTATTGTAACGATGGGGATATATATATATATATATATATATATTTATTTATATAACTTACTCTTCCGAAAGCGTAAGAATCTGCGAGAATGGCAAGCGGGATGGCCGGAAAGAGAGCAAAAAGCTTAGTCCCAAGAATAACCTCTTGAAGGTTAGCTAAAAACTGTCTAAGACAAGCATAAGGAACTCTGGAGACAAGAGTGAGGTCGGACTTTTTGCGGAGGGAAGAGGATGACATGTTGTGTGCAGTCCGGCCGTGCCGCATCTCCTTGCTCAAGCTCTTGACGTTGCCGTTTTCCAACAGCCATGGTTCTTGGTGAGAGTTTGAAGCCATGTTTTTTCTCACACAAAAAGAACCAAACTGTACTTATTACGTTTCTTGGTAAGATATTTCCGTATCTATAATCGTTATGGGGGAGGGAGTGAGCGCTCCTACTGTTATAAATAGGCGCTGCTGGCATGGTTAGAGATTCATGATTTTATTCATGCATGGCAGGTATACGTAAGCTAATGCTAGAAACTCACTGCATCTTCCTCGAAGCTTCATTTTTGTACCAAACAGTGCCTAAATTTAAGGACTTCTAATGCTAATTAATTAGGTTGAGGATGTATTAATTAAGGCCATTTTTACTCTCTACATATATTGACAGCTCAAGTAATTATTAATTTCTCCTATGTCATATAAATATTTTATTTTATGGCTGGCCTGTCTTATGTTCTTTCTATATATGTATAGATGACATGTGTTTTACATGCATTAACAGTACGTAATTCTACATAACTGAGAAGTTTAAAATATTACAACATATATAAATAAAGAAAACTCTCTGATTTAATATATATGAGATCATTATAGTGATTCTAAATTGCAACAATTTTTGAACTATTCTTCTTATGCACAAATGTGCATTTATATGTATATAAATGTTTTAGACATAAAAAGATTTCATAAAAATAAATTTACAGATTGAGTACTACTAGGCTTGATGTGGTGTATCAAGTTGTAATATTGATTTATTTTATTATAAAAAAATTTAACATATAAAATGAAACTAGATTAATTTATAAATTTAATTTTGTAGTTGTAGCACTTATATATATATATTATATTCATGGTCATTCAAACATGTAACACTATATCTATTAATGTCATCAACACAAAATCCATAGTAAGTATAATATTACTCATTATAGGAGATCTGAGTGATGCATATAGCATCTTTTTTAACTAATTAAAATGTGATCGATTATGAAATGTAACCAATTAAAGCATTAATGTCGTTGGCTAGCTAGCTGGAAAATTTTCAACTTCATTTGAAGTATATAATTCTGTGCATGCAACTGCGCGCAATGTGCTGCATGCTAATAATTAATTGAGAAATGTTATAAGGAAGTCTTATACTATACATAATCATCTAATTAATAATATGTGATTTATCATTTTTATTATTCTATTTAAACACACATACTTCAGCATTAAGATCAATACAAAAAAAATAAAAAAATCACATGTTAATTAATTCAAATTATGCAGTGATATAAAACTTCTATATAGAATTTCTCTAATTAATTAATTTAGATAGCGATGAAGAGTTTTTCTTTTTCCAATGCATGGACAGTCAAATACTTTAAGGATCATGCTACAGCTCCCCGCAGGGAGCTGTAGCATATATTTACATGTGTTTTTTTTTAAGTTGTTTTTTATATAGATTTTTTTAATATTTTTAAAAAATAAAATAAATTTAAAATATCATTAAAAACATTTTCTTAATAAAAAAGTAAAAAAAAAATACTTCTTTAATCACGAAGTAAAATAAAAAATATAAATTTTTATATTTTTTATTATATTTTTTATTTTACTTCGTGATTAAGAAAATATTATTTAATAATATTATAATTTTTTTTTTAAATATTTAAAAAATCTATATAAAAAAAAATTAAAAAATATACATAATAAAATACACCAGAGCTCTAGCGCTCATTTTCCATACTATAAATGCCAAAATAGTCGACGGTTTACAACTTAGAAGTTTAAAAACTTCGGTTTCTGGAAACATCAATAACATTCCTCCACGAGGCCCCATCTTCGCATTAATGAACACAAGTCCAAAGCTAGCTAGCTCTAAATTACTCATGAGATGATCAGCTGCCTGCATGCACCCCATGTTTTACGGAGTGTCGACGCAACATGTATACATGTATCATTTTCCAAATTAAGGAGGATTCTGTACCGTACGGTATCCACTTATGTGATGTTCATACTCTTGAGATACTGTGATCTATAAATTTTGATCTTCAAGAAAACAGCAGAAACGAAAAGAAAAAACTGAAATGATCAGTACTGTACCGCGTGACGTAAAAGCTGAACCCAAGAGAGTTCTGATGCTAATTCTTAATTACTACCTACTGCATGGAGCCAAGAAAAACTCGGAAATTACCACGCGTACATGAACTTCTTCTATTTTGTTGGCTTCACATGATATATGCATGTCGTTAACTTGTAAGCTATTTTGATCCACAAAAACATCATCTTACGGTATACCTCGATGATTGTCCGGTCTCAAGGATCTCCAAGTTTATACGTTAGCTTTTACGCGGTATGCATTGTTTGTATATCAGTGTCACTTTCCTAATTGCCGTGATGCGAATCGCGCGTGCACGATCAACACATGCATTTACAGAGCGCTAGCTATCGCAATTTCTTGTGGCTGGCTAGCTCTCGAAGATATACAGTCCTAGGAGAGAGTTAGCATGCATTCAACTCACGACCTCCGTACTGTCATATGCATGGGGGAACCTTCGTGGAAACTTCGCGCGCGGGTCCATACAAAAACCAGACGGTTATCCCTATATAACATGTACTTCTCCATTAATGTTGATCGAAGAAACTCCAAAAGGACAAAATTGCTGGCATTATTGTTTAGGAGGTAGGAAATTAATGATCATTTGTCCAAAGAAATTAATTAACTTGCAGTCATGAGCCACCTTATATATATATATATATATCATCAACTTCCGGTTACAGCATTTAATTATTAGCCCAATATTGTTTGAAAGGCATATTAATTATTGTTTTCCCCCAAGTAAAATTGTGACATGAAAACACTAAGTTCCAAGGTAAGGAAGATAGAAAGAAGCTTCGTCATAATAGAACTGTAGAAGTTGATCATACAGCATTGGGTGTCTATAAATATAATTGCCACTCCAAATTTCGTTATGGATGTGAATTTGGCAACAGAAGTCTTTTGAGCTTTCCACGCTCACGAAAGGTTGGTGCTTACGGGTATGCATATGGTGACTGCTTAGTATTTGATGATGATCCTTTTAAGGTTATATATATATATTTTATTTTTAAATAATTATATATGAATGATTTAGTATCCAAGTATATACCTATTTGGTACGCGCATGCAATATATGCTAGCTGGCCCCATCCCCTGGCCTTTTTTCGAGTCAATCTCTTGCATGGTTAGGTCGATAGTCTTTGGAATTAATATGTTGATTACGTTTCCACATTTTTTGGTCAATTTGGAAATCAACGCGCAAGTACGTAGCTAGTGTTGGAGATATTTTCTTCTTGTGTTTTCTGTCTGCTAGTTGTTATATATCAAGAAGGATCTGATCCCTTCTCAACATGCAATCATATAACAGGTATATGCTTGTCACCATGCATTGCATCAATCATGGGCATGCAACGCCATAGCAAGCTAGCTAGGTAGTTCTTTTTCATTCACTTGGCCTTTTAAAATTAGTTGAAATACCCATGCATGTTTAATTCGCCTAATCAAAGGTCTGCCCAAATGCCATATCCATATTGATTAATATTGATCTTCAATGGGTTTCAGGTTACACCATGACAATTAGTTTACAACGTCGTCCATTAATCTGGCCGACTTTCGGTGCAATTTTGTTGGTTTTCATCAATTTGTTTAGTAATAAGCTGGATACGTTGGTCATAAGCGATTTTGATTCTGAGCTTCTGTGTCATCAAGACATTTATGGGAATTAGCTAGGCCGGCATGAGATTTGTAAAGCCGGCACACAAATTAAATAGGTGACATAATTATAAGTTTTGTTGTCGTCCTCATCATCATCTATAATATTTGCCGGAATGCATGCATACAATGGCGGAACTAGGATTAATATTTGCCGGAATGCATGCATACAATGACGAAACTAGGAATTTGTTGTAGGGAAGGCCGAACAAAGTTAAAATTATAATAAAATATTTTTTATTTTATTTTTAAGTTAAAATAATTTACAAGATCAAAATAATTTTATAGAAGGGATCAAGATAATTTTTTAGAGAGAGGATAAACATAATATGAGATAATATAATCTTATTAAATTAAAAAATATATATTTATATTTTTTTTCAAATTTTGGGGGGAAGATGATAGGTCCGCCACTGCATGCATATCTGATATCCCCCATGCTTATCCCCACCACCTAGATAGCAGTAAGATCGGGAAGATATATAGCTCCTTCATGTATATCTCAGTACATTATTACTCGAGTGATCCAAAACCAACCCACATGGATGACGGATATACAGCCCCATCCCAATCTGGCTAGATTGACATCTAGCAGGCCATGACCATATTTCAACTTCCCACATGCATGTCTGTGTACGTACGCATGGAGCTTCCGCGAAGTTTCGTATTTTCGCCAATTTCCGGACGATTCTGTGCGGATGATTGACGTATACGTATCGTAACTTATATATATAAAATATAATTGACAAGCAAACAATAATTGCTAGTACTCATGTTTTGCAAGGCATTAATATTTTGTAGTGTTTTTTTTGTTTGATAGAATGTTTTGCAGTGTTTTAACTTTTAAGTACTCTTGTTCGTTCTGTATATATATCATGAGAAATTATATTTATAATTTTGAATGCGCAAGTATTGTGTAGTTATTTAAAAATAAATAAATAAATATGAAATCTATATAAAAGGAAATTAATTTTTTAATAATAAATCTTATTTTTTTTAAAACGACTGTATGATATTTATATATTCTACAATTATATATATATCATTACTCATGTATTAACGTTGACGACTATTCAAACTTTGAAACCGGACGACCCTTGTGACAGTACGAAATTAATATGTGGTGTCCGTGGCTTAGGGAAATATATATAGATGCATGCCGGCCTATAATTTGTCTGATAATTGCAACCACTTCGAGCATGCATGGTGCAGAAGAGGGGAGGGGACTGTGGACTCCACAACTTCTCCGGGCAGCTACCCGGGTCACTTGCTCGGGACTGTGGGGCTCATAGCTCTCTCTCATGCAGTCCCCTCCGAACTGCCGACAATCCAGACAAGGGGTTGCAGGGGATATTTATTAGGGGTGGCTGATGCTACAATGCTATTGGCAACTGTGATTTCCCCGAACTTCCAAGCAAGT
The DNA here is from genome assembly GCF_001411555.2 of Juglans regia. NCBI lineage: Eukaryota > Viridiplantae > Streptophyta > Magnoliopsida > Fagales > Juglandaceae > Juglans > Juglans regia. The sequence goes on from NC_049903.1 coordinate 32,582,051, forward strand.
TGAGAGCTGAACGGAATCTATTGCGCATGGCAACCGCTAGTATCCCTCACGATATTTTTGTCTGCAGCATTGGGGTGTTGATATTTAATTCTACCAGAACCACTTGTTTGCTATGACATTATTAATTTTTACTCCATATTTAAAAAAAAATCTTGGATATAGTGTTATGCATTAAAAGTTTTAAGATGATTTATTAAATTAAAAGTTTTATTTAGAATTGATTTGCAAATGAAAATTTTGATTAAAGATGTGAAAAAGTTGACTTTTAAACAAATATTTTTTAAATGATAAATTATATTAAGTATTTTTTATATTGAACATATTCAATGAGAGTTTAATTATCTTCTTGATTTTCTTTTTAGAGAATTTTTATAAGGAAAATCACGTCATATCTCATCAAAATTCTGAGTAAAATCTAAATCTTCATATGTTAGACCACCATCTCTTACTTTTCATTCACTGTGTCCTTCTATAACTTCAAAATCCTATGCGGTACTATGATCATTACCGCCAATACCGCCAGTATGTAAGACCATCCTACAATCAATTCTCACCATTATCTTCTACAAGATTACCAACCTATTCAAAACTAGCATAACAGTATCTTATTCTTCCACTCATTCTCAAATCATAAACCCTCCACCCATATCACTCCCCTCAACTTCCTCTATCATTATTAAACCACACTGACATCCAGTTTCTCCGATAGAATCCGAGATCCAACATTTCACTGAATCTTAACAACACTCAATGCTTTTCTTCTTCCCGACTAGCATTATATTCTTCAAAATATTAAGAAAACTCAACATTTTTATGAATTCATATTAGTAGATATAGATTTGATTATTATATTTGAGCTCCCATGCAGTCTGAAAATCTAACATTCTCCCCCCTTCACCTGCTATCATTGACTTTCACAAAGTTACCATTAAGCAAGTTCTTACTATAGAGCAATGGAGAAAAAACTCTTATTAGCTAAAAAGATTTACCCCGACATATGACCCTCCGTATTTTGATTATTATGATTACCAACAGGCATAGATGAAAACTTTTTTGAAATAAAAAAAAGAAATCTACTTCATCTATATATGGTTTCTTCATTTTGATAAATTACAGACGGTAAAAATACTCCCGCTATGTTTTTTACTATGGTGAAAATATTATGGACCATAATTTCTCTTCTTCCTATCCCACTCCAAGAGAGTTTTAAAATTTTCTCATCTCAAAATGATTATCCTTCTACATTGGAACATTGCCCTACTCTTTTTGTATTTTTTCTAAAGACAAAATTAAATTGGATCATGAATGAGAATATGTTATTAGCCCACATCACTCTTCCCACAATGTCAAGTTCTTAGCTCATCAAGTTTATATCAAATGGTGGGAAAAATATAATTATAATCATATTGTAAAGATGTTCACCCAAATTACCAAAGCTCTTGAAGTTCTAGTTTACCGCAGCAGATTCCAAGCCCAATTAGTATCGATAACAAACATAAATGAATTAAAGAAACTAGCAGAAGCAATGTGACAATTCTCCAACAGTGATGATGAGGAAGATCCATCATTAGGACAGTCTTAGCTAGATTATCTCCAGCACAACATGTGTCTCCATCATAGCAGACTGGATTATCTCCAGCCCAACAGGCCTCCCCTTCGTAGGCCTTTTCTCTCCAGCCAATTCATCTAATTCAAGAAGCCCAAGATCTATTTGACCTAGATCTCTCAAATTATAATTCTCAGACTGCATCATAAAGAAGATGTGAACTCTTCAATTATCCGAGACAATTTTCATTAATATTTCAACAAACGCAATGAGACGAGGGAATCTCATCAATTATTATCATTGTCTAACCGATGCTACAAGACAAACAACTTTCAGATAAAGAAATTATCATTATTAACTTTTGCTGTTTTAGTCATTGCATAAAGACAAACGGTCTCGTCAATTATCATTTCAGCTGACACATCAATTATCATATTACTGTACATTTTTATTGCTTGGGTGTCTATAAAAGGAGAATTGAGGACTGAAGGAGGGCATTGTAATTTCTTCTTCATGTCTTTCGCTAGAATGCCCTCATTCCATCCTCAATTCTCTTTTAATAGACATCCAAATAGTAAAAATGTATAGTAATGTGATAATTGATGTGTCAACTAAAATGTCTTTCGCTCGTCAGCTGAAAATGATAATTGATGGGGCCGTTTGTGTTGGTGCGTTAGTTGAAACAGTAAAAGTTAAAAATGATAATTTCTTTAGCCGAAAGATGTTTGTCTTCTTGTGTTGGCTGGAAATGAATAATAATTGATGAGATTCTCATGTCTAGTTGCGTCTGCTGAAATAATGAAAGTTGTCTTGATAATTGAATAGTTTACATTTTCTTTATGATGTAATCTGATAATTATAATATGAAAGATCTAGGTCAAATGGATCTTGAATTTCTTGAATTATATGAACAGGCTGGAGAGAAAAGGCCTACGAGGGGAAGGCCTGTTGGGCTGGGGATAATCTGGTCTACTATGATGGACAAGTCTATTGTGCTGGAGATAATCTGGCCTGAAACTGTCCTAATGGTGGATCTTCCTCATCATCATTGTTAGAGACTTGTCACATTGCTTAAGCTAGTTTCATTAATTCCTTTCTGTTTGTCATTGATGCTAATTGGGCTTAAAATCTACTGTGCTGAACTAGAATTTTAGGAGTTTTAGTAGTTTGGGAGAACATCTTAACAATATGATTGTAATTATACTTTTCCCACCATTTGATGGAAACTTGACGAGCTAAGAACTTGACATTATGGGAAGAGTGATGTGGGCTAATAACATATTCTCATTTCATGATCTAATTTAATTTTATCTTTAAAAAAAATAAAAGAAGAGAAGGACAATGTTTCAATGCAGGAGGATAATCAATTTGAGATGAAAATTTTTTAAAAATATCTTAGGATACGATAGGAAGAAGAGAGATTTATGGTCCATAATATTCTCACCACAGTAAAAATCATAGCGATAATATTTTTATCTCCTGTAATTTGTCAAAAGGGAGAAACCGGGAATGATGTAGATTTTTGTTTCGTTTCAAAAAAAATTTTGTTCATACCTGTTGATAATCATAATAATCAAAATATGAAGGGTCATATGGCTAGGAAAATCTTGTTAGCAAATAAAGATTTTTTTGCCATATTGCTCTTGAATAAGAACTTGCTTAATGGTCACTTTGTGAAAGGCAATGATAGGAGGTAAAAGGGGAGAAGGTTAGACTTGTAAACTGCATGGGATCTTAGAGATAATAATCAAATATGTGTCTACGAAGTCATAAAAATGTTGAGTCTGTTTAATAAATTGAGGAATATAATGCCAATCAGGAAGAAGAAAAGCATTGAGTAATTGTTGAGGTTCAATGAAATGTTGGATCTCAGATTCTATTGGAAAAATGGATGCCAGTGTGGTTTAATAATAATGGAGGAAGCTGAGGACTGTTATAATGGTGGAGGGTTTATGATTTGAGAATGAGTGAAAGAAGAAGATGTTGCTTTTGAATAGGTTGGTAAATCTTGTAGAAGATAATGGTGACAATTGATTGTAGGATGGTCTTACCGGTAGTAATGATCCTAATACGTTGTAGGGTTTTGAAGTTGCAGAATGACACAGTGAAAGATAAAGAGAAAATGGTGGCCTAGCATATGAAGATTTGGACTTTACTCAAAATTTTGATGATGACCTGATTTTCTTTGTAAGAATTCTCAGGAAAGAAAACTAGAAAGAGAATTAGGTCTCATTTGGTTACATAGATGAAATGAAATGAGATGAAAAATCTGTGAATAGTAGTGAGATAATTTGTGAATAGTAGTGAAATTGTTTAAGTTAAGATGTTTAATGGAGTTTTAAGAAATGAGAGAAAAAATTTAATAAAAGTATTATAAAGTTAAAATATCTTTAGAATATAATTTTTAATATTATTTTTGTTTTGGAATTTGAAAAAATTGAATTGTTTTTTATATTTTGTTTGAAAGTTTGGAAAAATTGTAATTATTAGGTAATGATTAGATGAAAAAGTTAAGAAGTTGAAAATTTAAAAATTTGAAATTGAAAAGTATTTGTGTTTGAATGGTGTTTGGATGTTGAGATGAGATGAGTTGAGACCATCTGTGAAACCAAACGGGACCTTAAACACTCATTTAATATGCTTAATGTAAAAATACTTAATATAACTTGTCATCTAGCAAATATTTGTTTAGAAATCAAGTTCTTCACATCTTTAATCAAAATCTTATTGACTGATTTGCAATAATTCTAAATAAAAACTTTTTGTTTAACAAACCATTTTGAAAATTTGAAATACATAATACAATAGCCAAGACTTCTTTTTTAATCATACTATAATTTTTTTGAGTAAGATTCTAACATCCGGAATGAAAATGAATAATTTGTTAAGGATTAGAAGATAATTTTTGTTTTAATATTCATTCATAATCAAGGTGAGAGATATCTGTTTCAACAATGCTAAAAAGTATGAGAAGGGAGTCCTAAGCAAGGGAGTTGTTTAACATGAGACTTAATTTCTTTTATAATACTTGTATGCTTTTCTGTCCACGAAAGTGGATTCTTTTTTAATATTTTAAATAAAGATTTACATAATGGTATAAGAGATTGATAAAAATTAGAAATATGGTTAAGGCTTCCTAAAAATCTTTGTAATTATTGCTTATCCTTAATTTCATCTAGAACTTTTTCAGCAAATTCTATTACTCTACTAATAGGTGTGATAGTTCCTTGATAAATAATTAAATATTATGCCTTAGAAATCTAATTTTGTTTTGAAATAATTTTATTTTGGGTGATGAAACTACTAATTCATTTTTTCTAATCATCTGAACAAAAATATTTAAATATTTTCAGTGTTGTTCAATAGACGAAGAAAAAATTACTACATCATCTATGCAAACTATTGAGAAATGAGTGAAATGGGTAAATATTTCATTCATAATATTTTGAAACTCACTTGGAGCATTTTTAATCCAAATGGCATGACGTTTTATTCTTAATGTCCGAATAGGACTATAAAAATTGTTTCATAACGATTCTTTTCAGCAATTTGGATTTACCAAAAATTCATTTTTCATATCAAATTTTGAGAATATAGTAGCATTATAAAGTCGAGAGAATAAATATTATTTTATTAGAAATCAGATAACGAATCCATTGTAATACTTTATTTAATGGTTTATAATTAATTACCAATTGAGGAACTCCTCATTTTAATTCTTCTTATTTTTTTAACATAAAAGATAACACAACTCCATAGTGAGTTACTTTATCTAATTAATCATTTCGTTAATAAGCCACTAATTTCTTTTTTGTAGAATTCTAAGAGTCTATTATTCATTTGAATTGGTAGTTCAGATATTTTTTTTAATTAATTTTTTGTCATATGGTTATTCAATTATGAGTTTTGCTACTTATCATACACCACACTTATTTTTATTTATTTTTTTAGTTTTATTCTTCCTAAACTAATTGAGTTCTTCTACTCATCATTCATACACCACACATTTGGTAAGAGATAAAAATTAAAAAAATTATGTGTGGTATGTGGTGTGAGGATAATGAGTAGAATTTTTCTTCAATTATATGTTGTTTTATATTCCAAAAAGTATTTGGCAAACTAAAGCATATTTCTTTTTCTATTATTGTCTTGAAATTATTAACATTTTGAATCAATAATGGATCCAATTGTTCTTCAATTCTTTTATATTTTAATTCTTATTTTAGAAAATTTATTTAGTTTTTTCCATATTGATTTTATGTTTTGTTAGATAATTGATTTCTTTGGTTAATGAAGTATTTTTTAGATAATTTATTTCATTTGAAAAAAATGAAAATAAAAGTCTATATTGAATTTCTTGTCCTAATATATTACTGGAAACTCTTTCATCTATTACAATATATATATATATATATATATATATATATATATATATATATATACTAGGTCGGGAGCAACATGCAAAGCATGTTGCCTAGTTGAGTGAAACAATTTTCTTTTATAAATATAATATGATTTAAAAAAAAAAGAATTAATGAACAATTTAATGATTGAAAAATAAATAAATTTTAGCAAATATAGAAATAAAAAATATAATAATTAGAGAGAATGGAACAGTAGATCAATATTGATTAATGTTGCCATTTTTAGAGTTGACAAAGACATAAGAAAAGAAAAAATCACTTTTACCCCTTATCACATAATATCTTATCATTCATAGGTCATATATGCATATGTGTGATATTGTTTATTATAATTTATCTGGGTGAGTCACTTAATTAAATTGTATCAGATATTCTTTAAAATTAGATAATGATCAACAAATATTATATCAACTTATAAAAAAGATTAAATTTATCTACACATATATCAACTTATTTACATTTAAATATATCTCAATAAAATTATAAAACAATATTGTTCACATATCAAAAATCATTTGATATCACCCAACATCCAAACATAGTACTATCATGCAAATTACATCCACTAATAAAATAAGTTTAATTACGTAATATAAGATAATAGCATCACATATCAATATTGTGGCCCCGATAGCTCGGCCCCATGCTTTGTACCGTCATTCTTTTCATTATTCATAGTGACTAAAAAGTAGAAAATATTATTACATAAAAGTCTGATAGTGATATTGACGTTCTATTAGTACTCCATTTCCCTTTCCTTTTCTCTCCCAATAATATATCTTTTTTATTATTATTATTAGATTCTCTCTTGACAGTCCCACCACAAACAACATCCAACCCCTACATTTCCCTCTCAATAAATTTTATCATTTTTAATGTCTTTGTTATTGAAGATCTCAAATCATGACAATATCCAATATTGCAAAGCTTGGCCAAACATCGAGAATTTTGTTTGTACGAACCTACGGCTTGGGTAACCAAAAAATAAAAAACTCTTGCTCAACGATATCTTTTGGCCAGACTAAAATGAAATAAAAAAAAAACGCACGCGGACCCACACAAAGAAAAAGAAGAAAACGTACAACTTGGTTCTTCCCTAAGAACATTTAATTAATATTGGTTATTCCTATTCCGTTTATTGTTTAAGAAACGCATATAAAGAAAGAATTAAATTTCACAAAATGTTTTCTTTTAAGCTGTTCACATCACAACTTTACCAGTCACAATTCTTATCTTGAATAATTGTACCCATCAATTTGTTCATCCATTATAAAACAAAACGATCATAATTTAAAACATTATCATTATTTAAAACATTATCATTCGGCAATTAAGTGTAATTTAACACTGCCTTTGGAGTCTATCGGTGGTGGTTGACCACCACATGGGATCAGAATTTTGACTAAATTATATGGATATACATATGAGAGATGTTAAAATCAATTCCACCAAATTTGGATCATAACATATTTTTACAATTCATTCATTTACGTGCAGGGAAGTTAAGGAGAAAAATAAGGTTTTGTTTGATTCTCGAGAAAAGTAAATGAATAACACTTGAAGAATAGCCTCTTATTACATTAAGAAAATATAATAAGCATGTCATACAACAGATAAAAATTCAGTAACCTAAACCTTGCCATGACAATCGCCATTTCCATATTTAGAGATTGCTTCACAAACAACTCATAATTACATGGTTTGTGGAAGAAGCTTGCCAACCAAGTCTCATTCCAGATCCGGCTAGTCACATAGTTGCAATAACGGAAATTGAAGCATAAATAATTAGACTCGTATTAGTGAAATTTCACAAAGTAAAAACAAACTAACAGTCTCCTCCACTAATAAATATTGATTGACAACATCACTGACCACCTCTGAAAGAAAAAATATTTCAACTGAGATACTTTTATTGATGAGCCAAAAAAGGTGCAATCTAAGTACAAGGGAGTCGTTCAATAGATACACCTACGCTTTTTTATATAAATAAAATAAAATTTTATTAGAACAAAGAGCAAACATTAATATAGTCCTAAAAACTAAAACTGAAAGAACATATCTATGCTACCATCCATTATAAAGTGTTCTAAAAAAGAAATCTAAATAAAACCTTTTAGCTTGCTGCTCCTCTAATTCTCTTGTTCTGAATATAAGTTAAACTCCCTGAAAAATAAAAATAAAAAATCTATAACCCATAATAAAAGAAATCAAGAAATTCAAAACAAGAAGGGAATTTAAGAGAAAAATTGCAGACATTAAATACAACGAGGTATTGACTGGTAAATGTAATACACGAAGCAGAAGACAGACTCGCTGGAATTGTTTCCAAGACTTTAGATACATTTGCGGAGGGCAGCCTTCCCTTCCACAAAAAGGAAAACTATTGAAACTCCAATCACCTTATGATAAAAGATCCAAGGTAAAGTCTGCTCTAGACCAGCAGAAGTGCTTGTTGTAATATATATCTAGCATACAATAAAATTGCAAGTGAGAGAGAGAGAGAGAGAGAGAGAGAGAGAGAGAGACCATAAATTGATCAATGATTCATCAACAAAGTAATCTAATATAAGACAACTTTGGCATCAATTCACAACATCATTAATGCATCAAAGGAAATTTATCTCATTTATAAAAATGACTAACAAATGTGGAATAGATTTAATAGATACCTCAAATTTCATTGAAGGGATAAAATATCACCAAAGGAAATACCAAAAACAAACAAAATTATAAAATAAAACAAAAAAATATGATATATTTTATAGGAATAAATATGTGATATATCAATTATCAAGATGAAGGAGAATAACCAAGATTTTCAGCAAAAGGCACAAGCATATTGCTTTCGCAAATTGAAAGTTAACATGCTTTAAACTGAAAGTGGACACTCATGCAAAAATGCTGAAGGTTAGAACCATATCTAGACAAACACCGGACAAAACTGCATTTAAATGCCTTTTGTTCTTTTATATCTTTTTGCAACAATTCCAGTCCTACTTGAAGTACATTATATTATTTTAAAAAAATTTAGTGAAATTCTTTTTAGCATTGTAACAGTTATGAATTGATCCATTAAGATGGCATGTTTGTGTGCGCATTGAGAATATCAACTTGCTCAAAGAGGAATGAGATCTGCTATACATCATCCTACAGCCGGCGCACACTTCACATGATTTTTTTTTTTTTTACACTCAATGGCATTGAGTGTGCGCCGGCTGTAGGCTGCAGCAAATATTTTTCCAAGAGGAATCATCTGGCTTCTCTTTTACGATTTTTCGAATAATCATTTAGCATCTCATGCCATGAAAATTTAAATAAAGAAATCCAACTTATTTGTTTAAGAGTTGAAAAAAGAAAAAGAAGAAGAAGAGATTATTACTCAAGACCACATATCAGAATGACTTTCACACCTAGAAAGTCGAGATGTTTGAGAGTCAGATCGTGTCATTTGTCATTGTCCTGGTCTCAAATATTTCTAATTTCCTCAATCCGCATCCTGGACAAAAACTAAAAATTTTGGAGGACGCCTTATGAAAACACTGACCAGAGCGTTCCTAAATATCATCTGGAATTAAAAAGTTAGATTCTTCAAATAGATTCATCGTCAATTTCAAAATATATTAATATTTTTTCCCACCATGCTGCTTCTACTTATCATTTCAGATGCATGCCAAAACAAATCTCCACCTCCACTTCACCGAACTTAAATTGAACTATCCAAATAGCTGAACCTAACTTTACCTCTTTTTTTCTTTAATCCAAAACAATCAGCGTAAATGACCAATTTAAAAAAAAAAAAAAGATTGCCAAGGAAAAAAAAAAGAAAAGAAAAAAACTACAAATTAGACTTTCTTTTCATTTCTCACGTTTCTCAACATCCAAACAGAAACTGAAATAATGAGGCACAGAGACAGACAGAGAGGTCACCTGTTGAATACAGGTGGGAGGGAAGTAGATCGCCACGGCAAGAATTCCCACATTCTTTGCCATTTTTGCTCCTTGCTTTCCTTCTCACTTGGAAATTCAGATTCCGAACAATGACTTCATTTCTCTCCCTCACCGGGTAGCTCCTGGTTTGCTGCAAAGATGGGTTAAGAGAGAGAAAAAAATGAAATCTATGAGAGATTCTCAGAGAGAAGCCGTGGTGATGCTCAGATGTAGGTGCTCAGATGTCTATAAAAGATAAACTGGGGTGCAACCCGGCGCTGCCCCTTCTTCTTTTTCCTTCGTTCTTTTTCTTTCCTCTGCCTTCTCCTTCGCCGAGCACCGAAAAAATGGGTAAAATATAAAAACTAAATAGTTGTAAGAATGCTTTACCTTACCCATAAAAGCAGCAAATGCAGAACAAAACTCCTTTCATTTGCTGCGGTTGTCAAAACCAGTCAGAGCCTCGGCCTCAATCATATCTCTGAGGTTGTCAAAACCAGTAAGATCTGGACCCCCATGAAACTAAAGATGCAGTCGATCAACACAAATCGAACACCACAAACCTGAAGATGAAAACATGCACATCAGAAAAGCATGGACATCAAACTGAAAACACGCACGTACAATAAAATCATGCTAATAATCCCCATCTTGACGCCGTGTTTGGCTGCTGAGAAAAAAATTAAGAGTTCTGAAATTTGAAACCCAGATCTCTATGGGATGAGGGAGGTTGCATTTGGTGGCTAGAGGCAACCCACGACGTCGCTAGAACTGTCGTGCTCCGTGGCTGCTGGCTGTGAGATGGAGAGAGAGAGAGAGAGAGGAGAGGACGTTAGGTTCAAGGTTAAGAGAGAACTAAGAGGAGAAAGGGAATCGGGAATGAGAGAGAGTGATTTGCACTCATAAATAATAAAACGAAGAGAAATAACAGTAAATAAAAAAAAAATCGCTTACACAAATAGACACAAAGTCACTGATACAAGTAAAATTATCTCTTCCCTATACACTGACTAATGAAAAGTCGTCTTTTCCCTCAGCTTTATCTATTTCCTCATCTTTAATATTTTTTTAATCTTTACTCTTTCATACTTTTTTAGGTGTTATCTTTTCTCTTTCATACTTTTTAAGTGTTATGTCAGAAATGGATGGATTGATCGATAAAGGGGAGGGATAAAAAGGTAAAAATGCGAATAAAACAAAATCAAGCGAAGGATAAAAAAGAGTAAACAAACAAAAGAAATGGATAAAATTGTAAAAGTGTGAACAGAAGATCACCATTTTCAGACTATGATTATCTCTTCCCTATACACTGACTATTGATCCAAAAAGTCGTCTTTTCCCTCAGCTTTATCTATTTCCTCGTCTTTAGTCTTTTTTTTTTTTTTTTTTTATCTTTTCTCTTTCATACTTTTTAGATGTTATCTTTTCTCTTTCATATTTTTTAAGTGTTATGTCAGAAATGGATGAATTGATCGATAAAGGAGAGGGATAAAAAGGTAAAAATGCGAATAAAACAAAATCAAGTGAAGGATAAAAAAGGGTAAACAAACAAAATAAATGGTTAAAATTGTAAAAGTGCAAACAGAATATCATTATTTTCAGACTGCGGTAGCCATTAACGTTGATTTAACGGGAAAATAACGGAAAACAAGAATTTCCGTTTAGTAACCGTTTGATAGCCACTTATATAATAGTATAGATATATATATAAGAAAGTAAAAACTGTATTTTCCAATATTACCTTGGTATTAATATTGTTGACTAAAATAAAGGTGGTTTTAAAATAAACTCCAATGTTACAAATATGTGCATGTGCATGTCATAATTCATAATTTATATTAAATTTTGTGTCGTTGGCTTGAGATAAGGTCTTTTTTTTTTTGAAATATTTAAAAGATATTAGTCTTTGGTAGTAGCTTAAGTCTGCTTCAGTATCTAGTAATGCAACTGTGGTGAAAGAGAATTATTGATTAATTGAAATTATTACTTTAGTATACCATTTTTGAAAATTTATCCTATCTAAGATATTAAGGAAATTTTCTGTTTCTTCTCGGAGGACAATTGTCGAGAAGGTTTTTCCTTTCTCCAAATTAGGGGTAGTGATTTTTTATTATCAATTTTTAATAATAAAATTTTTTGTAATAATTGTTCATTAAAAACTTTCAATTTGAGGTTAGAAGTCTTTAAATGTTTAACTTCTTGTTTTGTTTTATTTATTTCTTGTTGTAAGTCTTGTAATGTAATCTTTTATTTTTTTTTGTTTTGAATCTAATAACTATTTCTGAAAAATTAAAGAGTTGAGATACCAAAGTTGTATATGTAATTTTTGTTTCAAAAGTATCTTTCAATTTTGTATAGTAATCTTTTTTTTCTTCTGGATCATTGATATTATTTATTAATACTAAGATGATATTTTCATGTTTTGATGAAAATATTAGTAGTTTTATTACACATACAATTATCCTTATTTAAAAAATAACATATGTGAACAGTTTCTTTTTCATCTTCCAATTCCATATCAAAAGATTGATCTAAAGTACTCGAATTTTTTAATTGATAAATTTATTCAGAAGAAGTATTTTCTTCCTCACTCAATGGTGTTATAAAAAGGTTTAATAAATTCTCTTTAGCGTTTCAGGTATATCTAATTCATTAATTTGTTACTTGACTCTACAATTGGATTAAAAATGGCCTATTTTTCCATATTTATAACAAATAATCTATTTTTTCTTTTATTATATATATTTTTATACTTTTTGTAGGTTTATTATAGATTTGTTTATCTTTTATCTTTTTATAGGGTGGTCTATATTTTCATTTTTTGTGAGAATAATTTTTATAATTTCCTTTTCCTTTTTATTTCTCATAGAATGAGGTAATAATGTAGTATAACCAAATTGTTCACAAAATGTCTCTAACTCTCTTTTACGAAATTTCTTTTATTTATCAATTTATTTTTTTAATCGTAGATCATTACACATAGTTAAACTAGTTCTATTTGTAATAGTTATAATATCACCGTAAGTAGGATTAATAAAATCAATTGTCCCATTAGGTTTTACTAATGACTCTCTACCTTTTGGGCGAAGTAATATAGAAGTCCTGCTATGAAATTTTCTTTCCGGTATAGTTGTTGACAATCATTTCTAATCATAATTTTGGTTAGAAATACATATCCTACCAACTAAAATTAGATAATTGAGGGCATTTAAGATTGATTAACAAATCACTAGTTTTTTCTTTGAATTGGATAGGGTCACCAACAGAGTGTTTAGTCAATACAAAAATTAAAGTATTAAAAGCGTCTTCTAATGGTTAGCCATCTTCTGTTTTGATAATCTCCATTCTTTCATTTTGTCTATATTGATTTAATATTATATTTTTATCTTTTATTGAAAGATAGTAATCCCACCACCCTTTTAGTTGGCCGGTAAATCATGTGACAAAAATATGTGTTATGTGCTGCTTAGTGATATGTTTTTCCATTGCTTTTATAAACATTAGCAACCATAATTATTTTTTGAAGTTATAAGTCTTGAATGCTAATTTCGAGTGATGGAAATATGATATTTAGAATCTCTAGCAGAATAATTATTAACATGATCTCTTCTATTTTTGTTAACTTGGATATCTAGATTTTTAAATTAGTTTTCAATATTACTTATTTCAGAGAGTCAGATAATAAGATTGGTGAGTATATTTTGCTTAACACGTTAATATGTGATTGCTTATTATAAGTGGAAGAAATATTAGTAATATTTAGTTTTTCAAATTTATTTGAGATTTGTTCTAGTAAATCATTTTTATTTTTTGAAAAAATAGTTTTTAAATGAGATGAAATTTCATGGGGAATAAATAAAAGGATTTCCGTTGTTTCTCTAATTGTGGGATTAATAGGAGAAATTTGGATTTTGATTCTTTCTAATCGTTTACTCATAGTTAGTAAATATAAATTAGTGTACTTGTTTTGTTGAATAATATTATCAACATTTTTAGTATCTATAATTGAATTATGTTTCTTTAACGGTGAAGTTAGAATTTGAGTATCTCTTTAGCTATATTTAATAGGTTCAAAGTTAGGTTACTCTTCATAAACTATTTGATCATTATCCTGCTTAATCCATTGGTTATTAGTTCTATTAATAGTGAATAATTGATTTGATTTATAGATTTTAATCCATGTACAAAATAATATATTTACATGTCCTTCATCAAAAAATTCATAATATTTCTTTTTGATGTAATCTCTTTCTATTTTTGAAAAAGTTGAGAAGAATGTCAATATGTTTTGTTTATTTTCTGTTTTCATAAAAGTTTGTTTAAGATATTCTTTATTAATCTTAAAATCTTCTTTATTAAGGGTATTTATATGGGCATCATCCCTAACTATTTGTGAATATGCTGGAGAAGAGAGATCTTTAGGTTGATCATAAGCATGTGAGGTAGAAGGTATATTATTATTTACAACATAAATAGGTGTATTTATAATGTTTCCAAGAATAACTCATTGAATTTGGGTATCTAAATTCTAGGACTTATTCTGAGAAACTAAGGTAAATACAGACCTAGATGTCTGTAATTAGAGGAGGGAAAATGAACTTTTAAAAGACTGAAAAGATATTTGGACTGATCCATCTAATTTTTTATCTATGTAGTCTAGATCATTTATAGCATTATTCTCTAATTTGGGTAATGGAGTTATATTATCCAGTTTCCATTCGTTTGGGAGACTAATATGATTCAAATTAATTTGTTTATGAATATGTATACTAGAGTTTGATGTGCTAGATTGTAATAATAATGTGGAACCTCTAGGACTAGTAATAAGGGCATGTGGTTCTAATGTAATTTTCATGTGTTAATAATGGATGATGTAAACTACAATTAAATGATGTGATCTTTTTATCATGTGATAACATCACTAGTTTTAACATTTAACAATAATGCATGCAAGATATTAGCATCAAACAATAAAAGAGAATAATTATGATAACAGTTAAAATAAGCAGGGCCTTGGTACAGACTGGATTCTACCGTACCAAGTAATGAGTCATAAAACTTATAATGTGTCCATCTCTTAAGCAAAGTAATACTGAAGCATTTAGTCCACTTCTTGTAAGGGGTTTAACGACAATTTGTACTAACTCAATATGTATAAAAGAATAGTTTTGCTCAATATGTTGCTTAATAGCTTCCTTAGTTAACAACTGTAATGACTCATAATCATTATTCAAACTAATAGTTTTCTCTATAGTTTTGATTGAATAATTGCTAAGCAATGATGAGTAACGCTAGATACAATCATGTGCTTTACAAGCACCACGCACTCCTATTTTAAAAGAGTAATGCCCATTATTAAAAAATTATTATTTTTATGTGGGTATCAAATTTATTCATTTTTTTCAAAAGGAGTGTGCGACACTTGCGTACTCTATAACCGCAAACATCATTCTCTTCTTTCAATATCTATTATATTATAATCTTCATGATTAATATAATATGATAGTACATGTATACATATTGAAGATCTAGTTGAATTTGATTTGAATAAGGAATTCATTGATCCAGGGATCAGGCAAATATATCTATTTCAAGGGGAATAGGTAAATCAAATCTTGAGGAAACACCATCGAGACCACCCTAAAGCTTCCTAGCATTGACGGAATGACCAACATAATTTCCTTGACTTACCAACACAAGACTCTAATAAACACTATTCGCGCTTTCTAGAATATTTTATCAAAAATCTATTCATCAGATTTTCTTACTCTCCATCTCTCTTATTTAGCAAGAGTTCTTCTAATGATGTTGCAATAGCAAGAGTTCTACTATCATCATGTCGAGTTTAGAAACCGCAAAAGGACACAAGAAGAACATGTAAGTTAAAGTATTCAAGTAAGATCAATAAAGTTTAACATAATTTGAATTACCAATTCCTTGGATCTAATTGCATAATTAATGTGAATTAAGCTAAATTCATTATATTTCAGTGGAAGGGAGATTATAAATACTCGATTGACTAGTACTCTCACAAGCTATATATACTCACTAATTCTCATGAATATCACAAAAACTGTTAGAAATACTAGATCAGAAGACGTAGCTGAAGCGATATTATCTCGTTGGTAAATCGTAAATCTAGTGCGGTTGTTCCACGGATTCTCTATCGTCGTCTTTGTTCATCCGTAATCCTCCTGGCGATGGTGGAGTGTGCTACGTGGTAATACCAGAGCAATATTCACTAATTCCACAGTCTAGATACCAGGACTAGAGAGAATTATTTAAGAGAGAGATCGTTCTTGATTCAAGTAAGTCATCCAAAGGGGGGAGGGACTATGTAAATAATCCCTCTAAGCGTAACCCCCGGCTGGCCATTAAGGGCCAACCATCAAGTTTCCTGAAGTGGTTTAAAAGCCACTTCATAACCTCCAAGAGAATGTGAATGGGTGCCCACTATGGGTACGTGCCCCTTTCTTACAAAACCAAATCATCCCAAATCTCATGATTACCCCAAAATCACACCCAAAAAGTGCCAAAGGACATTATTTTTTTAATAAATAAACATTATTAAAATTTACACATAATATGTCATAAGTATTTATTTGACAAGAAAAAAAAAAAAAATTCCCCCAACGTTAAAAACATACATGGATAATAAACTACGTCGTCGAAGCAGGTCGAAGGTAAATTGTAACCTTTACCAAACATAAAATTTGGATTTCCTTCATTTTGATCAGTACTTTCACCCACTTTAAAAGATAAATTCACATTTGTCTTAGTACTATCGGAATGACATGACTACCATTCTCGATCAATTTCTCCATTTTCTTCTCATTTCAAATATCTCACTTTGCTAATTTTCCTACAGTCCCTGTTGCAAGCTAGATTCCCACATTCCCAAGTTGAAAAATTAACACCAAATGAAAATACACTTGCCACACCATATCAGTCTCTAAATGAATTTCGTCATCCAATTGATCAATTGACACCTTAGTACTTTTAAATACCAATGACATGAAGGAGCAAGTTTAGTGAAATTTTGGGAGACTAATTTTTTGGTGGATCAAAAGTCATGTATCTCATGTCGATTCTCCATAAAGTGATTCGCAACAATAAGAAGATGTGACTCATGCATGGTATCATGTCTACCGCCTTTGTCCCATTATGCTCTTGGTAGGGCAGGGATCAATCTATGACTCAAGTATATGAATCTCAAAATAATTATCTTTGTCCATATATAGATATGGCTGCTATCCACCCATATATATATATAGCCACCTTCCCCGGCTCTATTTGTGAGAACGAAACTAAAACATAGTTGTCAATCCCAATGACGACAGACTTGAGAGTTTGAGACCCATGTGGCATCAGAGTATGCAAGTGGGTCTAGGACTGAGCTATAGTCGTTTTCAAAAATTGATAATAAAAAATTGAACAAGATAAAAATAGAATTTGATTCTCACTAATAAATGGGTTCTCATTAAAAGTAGAATTTCATTCATGTCATTTCTTCCCTATGATAATGGATTACTGTCAACTTTCTCGAACACAAATCTTTTAGTTTCATCAACTCATGCATTTTAGCCTTGGTACTAATGAATTCATAAAGGTTATTGAGTTTTAGATTAAGTTTAAGAACTAATAAATTATGGCTCTTGATTAGTACGTAGAATTGCTTTGACACACTAAGTAAAGAACAATGCTTCTTTTCTCCACCAAAATATAGTTTGAAAAGTATTTCATCACTAACATAACTATCTGTGAAGGGTCCCTAAGTGCATGCACTGAAGTCATTAACTCAAAGATGAAGGCTATCCAAATTTTTTCCTCAATGGCATTTCCACAAATACCTAGAGTATATAGTATAATTGATATACTATATAATTACAATATAAATTTTTTTCTCACTAAATCACTACAACTGTAATACCATTTCCTCAATAGTAAATACACAGTATATAGTATAATTATAATATTATATACTATATATAATATAATAATTATAGTATAAATGTTAATTCAAAAGAATCAAAACCCTAAAATTCAAATAAGAGGAGTTGGAACTTGGACTTATCGTTACCAGTGTCGGAGCTGACGATGGCAGGAAACCGACGAAGGGATGCTGTCAACGATGGGCCTGGGCTTTGGATGGTTGTACGATGACAAGGGAGGGGGAGAAGGGCCTCTGAAAGGATATGGGACTAAGGGGAGAACCGAGAAAGAAAGGGGCAGTCGTGGAATAGGAGGGGGAGAGAAGGGGGAGTGAAGAAAAGATGAAGGGAGAGCAAAACGACACCGTTCCAATGGAACGAAGTCGTTTAGTTATTAAAAATAAAATAAATGTAAAACGATGTCATTTCACATCTTTTTTTTCTTTTTCTTTTTTTTTTTCTAAAAAAAAAAGTCAGAGTTCGAAGTCAGATAAGAGCTCTGAACCCCAACTCCAACTTCGTATAAATTATCGGAGCACTTCTGAACTCCGACCCGTTAGAGGCGGAGGCTAAGCGGAGGTTGGCCGGAATCGGAGGTTTCAAAATTTTGCACAACCCTATGTGGGTCTAGGGTGGAGATGTTCAGCTTATGGCCTAGAGAAGGAGAAGGAGAAGGAAATGAGATGGTAGGAAAGAGAGCCAAAGAAATGGGTGTAGGTGTAACGCCCCAAAACAAATTCGATGGAAATAATTTCTTTTATTTAGATATTGGATATACCATGAGAACCTAAGAGAAATTTCATGGATTAAAAACTAGTTAGGTTCTGGCTTATTAGCGTAGTCGAATTATGATATGCTAATGAAACGTAATGCCTTTTAGATTTTTTAAGCACTTAACATCATAATTAGACGAGATGGATTGTACCATTAGATTCGTATGAATTTTTAGGATTTTATGGTACAATAAAAAGTTTCATAATTTATGACTGCCAAATGGGCCAATCAAAGAACGCCACGTGGCATGTAGCACACCACGTCATCAACTAGCTGACCCCTTGCCATGTAGGACGTCCAAGTCAACCTAGGAACTCTAGAAAATCTCATAGACACATGGCGCACCATAACCACCCTCCATTTGGGCCTCATTTTATACTTGTCAAGCTTAGTACATATGTGTAAGGAGATTGAGTGTGAAACAAGTTGAACCTATGCTCCTCTTACAAACCCATACCTCTTTTACACACATCATGCCCCTCCACTGATGACCATCTGCTTCTTTTACAAACCCATACCTCTTTTACACATACCATGCCCCTCCACTTATACCCTTGTACCGCTCATGACCAGCCTGCATTGGATTTGAATTTGAAAGTCTAAAATCGAGACAGCCAAAGCCCCACACCAATCAGGTTGCTTTTCACTTAAGCTAGTCCCAATTGCAAGCAACCTAGACCCACTCCTTTGTACCACCTGCACTGTCCATGCCCTACTCAAGGGGCAGGTTTTCCAGTCCTCAAAACCCCTTTTACACTAAAGCAAGAACATCCCCCATAGTTGAGATCCAAAATCCTAAATCGAGAGGCTTGGTTTTAGCAAAAGAACCGTCTAGCTCCTAACCCTCGGTTTGCAAAGAACGTGGAGGGTTTGGTTTGATATCTCAAGCTAAATATGACTATTTGAAAGAGAAGAAGAAGAGAAGGAAGTTGGACAACTTCTCTTAGAGACTCTCAATTTGCAAATTAGAAGGTAAGAAGAAAACCATCACATATTTATATTCAAGTTTTATATGTCTTTTTTTGTTGTTGGGATGTCATATTAATATTAGCATTTGACTACTTAATATCTTAAACTATTAATTTTTTTTTGTTAATATTTAACTTAATTTTATGAAAATATTAATTTTCTTACATATTATAGTTTGGATATTGATAATAAAATATTTTAATCCAGTTATAATTGTGAATTATTTATATAATTACCCTTATATTTTATATGAAGTTATATTAATTGGGTTAAAAAAAAAATATATAAGGGTAAGTTCAACCTATTTATATGAAACGAGTTAAATGGGTCATGTCCAAGTTTACTCGATAAAAGCTAATTATTATATGTGTTAAGTGTATCATGTTGTGTCATCCGTTATTTATATAAGTCATACTAAGATTTTAGGATCTGACTCATTTAATTAAATGGGTTGTATTCATTTTATATAATATAATATTCATAACTTGACACGACATGAAAATAATCCATAAATACAAATTGTCACCCGAAATCTACATCAGAATCTCTTTTTAGCATGATGGATCTAGTCCCATGGCTTGAGCTATGGTAACCTTTAGTTTGACTTCTTTTGCAAAGTGTATCAATCCCATTATAATTGATCTCAAAAGCAGGACACAATTTACCAAATGTTCAATGAGCAATTGTTAGAAGAAAAATTCTATTTATCATTTTTTTTACTACCATACTCTCAATATCTCATTTTAACATGATGGATCTAGTTCCATGGCTTGAGTTGTGGATTGTGGTAACATTTAGTATGGTTTCTTTTGCTTTGGCTAATAAAGGGTGCAAAGTGTATCAATCCCATTATAATTTATCTCAAAAGCATGGCACAGTTCACTAAATGTCCAATGAGTAATCGTTAGAAGAAAAATTCTAGTTATCGTCATTTTTACTATCATATTCTAAATATCTCTTAATGTGTTATTAAATGATTGGCCTACATGTTAAACATAACACATAGTTAATTTTTCTACTGTGATCTTTATATTGTCTCCTAAACAGTAGTACGTCTGGGCTTGATGCAACTTACATGAGAACTAATGTACTTTACTTCAAAACCAGTATTCTCACAGCCAATGGAGAGGGACCCATCCCCCTTCCAAATTCTACATCTCCAACTCATTTTAAAAGTAGTTAGGACAACTTGACCCATTATTATGCCATTAAGAAGCATAAAATTATCAGAAAGATTGTCAATTTCAATCTCTACGTGCAACATATGAGCATAGAATGTGTCATATAGTGTGAGCATAGAATGTGTCATTACGCCATTGATCTGTTTAATCTATCATCATTATCCTTGTGCTTATAATATTTGAAAGGAAAGGAGAGAATCATTATCAAGCTTACGTATAGTTTAACATCTACAAGCAAGCAAGAAAAAATATATGAAACCTATTTCTTCTTCCATTTTGTTTTGGAGAAGGGCTCGGGCAGGGGACATGAAACTTCTTTTTTTCCTTATGAGATTTTCTGTTTATGAGGAAATAGTTTAGCAGCAATAAAGAGCACATTTTTTTCAAGCATTAAGACAAGACAAATGCTCTCGCTCTTATCTAAAGATAGACATTACTTCATTACCTTCCACCAGATGCATAAGTAAATAAAGTTAAACCTACTAATCGCAATGCCGAAGAGCCAATGTTGTGAACGTACTTTAATATCCACAACATACTTTAACATCATACTAATGCTTACAATTATTTCTACAAATTCTAGTCCTTGGAGTAATGAACTAATCTAGAGAGAACTTGGGAAGGAATCCTCACTAGAAGAGCCGTAGAGTATCCAACATTACAAGATTTATAGTATCAATTATTAACTACCAACACTCCAAAACATAGATCAACAATGTCATTATATACATGCCAAACAACAAGGACCTCATCCATATGTCAACAACATTAATATTGCCAGTTTCTGCCCCAAGAGTAACTGCAACATCACACAGACAATCTCGGGGAATTCCAAATTTCCAGTGACCATAGTCCATGGAACTCCTAGCTTAGGGTGGTGGATTTCCTCCAAGTAAAGATGAATTTTGTTCTTATTTGCTTAAAATATCCCGTTTCTCTCGATGCATTTCTTGTACTTTGAACTATTCATTACAATAAAATATACTCCCAAAAAATATTTAATTGACTGATCAAGTCTGAAAGAAGCTAGCAGATCAAAAGCTTACAATAGGATATCACTAGCATAATTAGGTCCCAATCTGGGTCAACGATTGGAAATGTGTCTCCCCATGTGTATGAAAGAATTCAGAATGGGTTACTAATGAAGCATAAATCTCGCACTAAATGCAAAATATTGGGTCTTGACGTGTATTAATAATCCCTACTTGCACAACTATGTCAGAGACAACCATTGACATAATAGATAGATATTGGTGTAGTAGTTGCAAATAAACAACAAAGCAAGAATTACTTCACACAACAAAGTCAATGTGCAAACATAAATCACTATCAGCAGGACTACATGTATTGATGCAAAAGTGTACTAGGAATGAAGAAACAATCACAAACTTGTATAATACCAACAATGACAAGCAATAGACTTGTTAAGGACGTGTTCCACGAGTCTTTGGACTCGACTTTGATGTTTGGGGGTCGTGGGGTCTTTTGACCTGCGCGCCCATTTCGTTTCACCGCGAGTCTTTGGACTCATCTTTGGTATTTGGAGTGTCACAGAGTTGTCTGACTTGCCTGCTCTTTTAGTTTCAAACATGCCTGTAAGGAGGGAAATCATCTCCTTTATTTATTATTCTTCAATGTAAAAAAACAAAAACAAGAAAAACCAAGGGAGAAAAAGGACTTGTTCCACTGTCCACCAAAACTCTCTACCTGTAACAAATAAAGATGGCGGCCTAGGATGCCTAATGCACTTTCGATGCCTAAGTCAGTGATATGTAGAAAGAGTTATCACCCAAAACTTTGAGAATATGTTCCTTTTTTTTCCCTTGGTGTCACCTTATTATCATGTATGTATAGGCATGGTAGATTACCGATAATTATTGGTGATAGGTTTGACCCTCTAGTTGTTCTTATCAACTTGTATCTTTGATATGATAGTCATCTTGGAGATATTGGGTATATCCCAATTGTTTGGTTTGATCTTCCTACCCATCATACTTGGTGGTTACAGAATGGAGTCGTATTTGTCTCTAAGACCTAGACGACTGTTTCATTCTGCTCTTGGTCTTGTATCAGTTGGGCCTCCATACTAACCACCGATTGGGCCTCTAGATTAGGCTTGTTTCCTACTAAGGACTATAAGGACTTTCCAGTTACTAATTCTCTTTGCGTGGGCGCGAGGGGAATTAAATAATTGATGGCGCTACTCCGCTTGTCGGTTGACCTTCCCGTATCTTGGACTATAATGTTGCTGCTAGTTTGTTGCACCGCCAATCTAGATGTGTAACTGTCCACGTGTAATCTCTTCGTACGAACGTGGTGGTTATTAAATGGGTAACGAACTAATGCCCCTTTGGGCGGGAATCTAGCAAACACCCCGCTTGACGATTATTTCTTAAGGGCCTTGGAGATTTCAAAAGTCACCCACTTTCGTGACACGTCTCCAAGATTTGGCAAATACCTCTTTCCATTACATCATCAGATCGTGTAATGATGTTGTTGTCAGCCTCCCTTTGATTTCTTTACTCGATCACGTAATCGTCGTTCCTTTACTCCATAATCATCTTTTTACTCTTCTTCCCTTTTCTTTCTTCTTTCTTCTTCCTTCTTTCTTTTACATTCGCGTGCTTCTCTCTTCGTATTTTTCCGAAAATCTCAAATATTTCTTTGTCCTTGTTGTGAAACCCTAGTTTCATTCAATTCATATTTGCCCAACAAGGTTCATCCCGACCCACTATTCGTGGTTCCCCCTCTTCTGCTCCAGAATCCTTTACTTAGAGGGATGCCCCTTACATTGAGGGCGTCGACTGACACTCAGTTCTCACCTCCAGAGACCTCACTAAGTTGAGGAACTTTTATAGGGTTCTAGACTCCATGGTTCTTGAGCTTCCTCACCGAGGTGTGGTCAACGCAGAAGGTTTTGCAGAGAAAATGGCCTTGTCGGTCAACATTTTTAATTTCTTGAAGTTGGCTCCCACACAACTTCATTCCCACGCTTGGAGGGTCCTCATTTGTAGTTGCACCATTTGGCAGATGGTTTTGGAGCCTACCCGAAAGGACTGCCCAGATTTAACTGCTTGGGAGTTCCTTTCAGTTTATTTGATTAGGGACTTTGCGAGCAACATCTACAGCTTCAAAACGCGTTCTAGACGCCTGGCGTGATTTGATTCACGCTATTCCAATGCTAAACAATGGCAGAAGAAATTATTGTTTATTTCTGATCAAGGTTGGGAGTTCCCTGGACATGAAGCACTAAAGAGTGAATTTCTAGTTGCCACCAACTGGGGTAGAGTTCCTGATGAAAAAGTGGTGGCGGTCATGCTGTCGGAGTGGGAAGAAGATCGCGTTGGCATGGTTCTCACCTGGGATCAAGAAAATGAGGATGCCATTTGGACTAAGGTCCTCTTAACTTCAACCAATATTGACCATTTTTTGGTTATGTTTGAACGCTTGTGTATGAGTGGTCGTTCATTTTTAACCAAGGCAGTAGTTTCTCCCAAGAGGAGGCCCCTCTACTCACTTAAGAAAGCCAATAAATGTTCCCGCCTGACAGGCATAGCCATTCAGGAAGAAGATGTTCTCCTCCCCTAAGGGAGCCTTCGGGCCGCCCTTGGCCCAAAGTGGTGCCAGGGCGGGTACAAAGGCTTCTGTTAGCATCGATGAACCTCCCTCATCGACCTCGCCTTCCACTATTAGACAATTGTTGACATGTGGGACTTCCCTTGGTCTTGACAACCTTGACGACTTGATGGGGAAAATGCTTATTGACTTGACCACTACCTTTGACTTTGACCTCCCTACTTGGTACTTCGACTCAGCTCACTCACTTTCTTTCGAGCTTCGTACGATCCCTTCTCCCAACTTTGGGTCTCTCTGCTTCGATGCCCCTAGGAATTACTTCACCGGTGGTCGACGAGGGAGCGGGCTGAGAGGAGGAACAACTGGCCCCCTACCCCCACCTTGGGTGAAGGGGAGGGGAAACCCACTCCAAGCTCTCTCTCGACTACTACTTCTGGGGTCGAGACTCCACCCACTGATTTAGACACGAACGGGGAACGAGTTTCTATCCCTTCTCCCTCTTGAGGAGGGCACTCCCGCCAAGGAAGATGGAGGCTATGAGAGGCCTATTCTCCCCGATTTTGTTATGGTGGAACCTATTCGGACCTCTGAGGGGCTTGATCGTGTCCTAAGGGGTGGGGTCTCTTTTGTTCCCATCATTGTCGAGGTCCCAAGGGGAGAGGCACCCTGGCCCCTCTTGCCCCCAAGGAGTAAGTCCATTAAAGACATGATCGACCGGCTAAGGAACTTCCTTTCTTCAGTATTTGTAGGGCATGGAAAACTTAGCTGCTTGAAGGCAAATCCGACTGACTTAGAAGAGGAAGTTCGGTTGAGGCACATGTTCACCTTTTTGGCAAAGAGGGAGTTTGAGAAGTGGAAATCTGAAAAGGCCAAGTTGGAGATCCTCCTTGAGCAAGCCGATGGTTATGCACACTTACTGGAGGGCGAGGTGGATATTATTCATGAGGCATGAAGACTTCGAAGTGAGCTCATGCGGACAAGGGAGGCTAACGCCTATAACGGTTTTGAGCTAACACTGTTGAGGGCGGAGCGGGATTCTGCTCGGGCCCAATTGTCTGGTCTTTGAAAGGAACAGGATTCCTCCCAAAGAGAATTGGCAACCGGTAAATAGCGTTGCATTGAAATTTTAGAAGCTGCGATGACCATCGAAGAGAGCTAGGGGCGTGTTGGCCTCGAGCCATTCAAAATGCAGGGGGCCTTGGAGGATCTCTCCCAAAGGCTTGCGACGATGAAGAAGTACCAGGAGTGGGTAGATGAGAACTAGAAGAAACTAAATGATTCCATGATGCATCTCAATGCAAAGGCCAAAAAGAGGGACCAATAAGTGTTGGAGCTGGAATTAATGTTGGTCCTCGAATGAGGAACTTGTTCATCTCCTCCCCCAACTCATGGTGGCTAGGGCAGTCCGCAATCGGACTTTTGGTTATGGTTATGGACTGTTGGCAAACCCTCGGACCGACTTGAAGCGATTGAACTTTTAAGTGTTTAGGCCTGATCCAACCTCCCGCCAATTCGTTGAAGCCTTAGGGCACGACACCATGCCCAGTGCCTTTTTGAGTGCAACTTCCACGTCCTCAACTCCTTCTGCTGCTCCCTCATAAGACTCTTTGCCATTTCATTCTTTTATTCATGTATATTTGTACCTTGAACTATGTGTAGACCTCTGTTTACCGATTTTTGTGGGTACTTGTTCTCTTTGTTGTAGTTTGCTTTGTATTTGCTTCCACTTTTGTTTGGGTTGCTGGAGATATGCTTGGTAATTTCAATGACTCGATAAGTCGATCGCTTTGTCCATTGCGAGTCTTTGGACTCAGCTTTGGCGTTTGGGGGTCGCAGGGTCTTTAGACCTGCGTGCCCATTTCGTTTCACTGCGAGCCTTTGGACTCATCTTTGGTGTTTGGAGGGTCGCAAGTTCTTTTAACCTGTGTGCCCTTTTCGTTTCACCGTGAGTCTTTGGACTCATCTTTAGTATTTGGAAGATCTCAGGGTCATCTGACCTGCGCACCCTTTTCGTCACCGCAAGTCTTTGGACTAGACTTTGGTGTTTAGGGGTCGTGGGGTCTTTGGACCTGTGCGCCCATTTTGTTTCACCGCAAGTCTTTGGACTCATCTTTGGTATTTGGAAGGTCGCGGGGTCTTTTGACATGCGTGCCCTTTTCATTTCACCACGAGTCTTTGGACTAATCTTTGATATTTGGGGTTGCGGGGTCTTTTGACCTACTCGCCCATTTTGTTTCACTGCGGGTCTTTGGACTC
This sequence comes from Juglans regia, assembly GCF_001411555.2. Taxonomy (NCBI): domain Eukaryota; kingdom Viridiplantae; phylum Streptophyta; class Magnoliopsida; order Fagales; family Juglandaceae; genus Juglans; species Juglans regia. The sequence continues at coordinate 32,608,635 of NC_049903.1, forward strand.
ATATTTGGTGTTTGGAGGGTCAAAGGATCATCTGACCTGCGTGCCCTTTTAGTTTCCGAACACGCCTATAAGGAGGGAAATAATATCCTTTATTAATTATTCTTCACTGTAAAAAATAAAAAATAAAAAAGTAAGGAGAAAAAGGACGTTCCACGGTCCACCAAAGCTCTCTACTTGCAACAAATAAAGATGGCGGCCCAGGATGCCTGATTCACCTTCGATGCCTAAGTCAGTAATATGTAGAAAGAGTTGTCACTCAAGCCTTCTTATCATGTATATATAGGCACGGTAGATTACCGATAAGCCAGTGATAGGCTTGACTCTCTAGTTGTTCTTATCAACTTGTATCTTTGATATGATAATCATCCCGGAGATATTGGATTTATCCCAACTGTTTGTTTTGATTGTCCTACCTATCATACTTGGTGGTTACAGAATTGAGTCATATTGGTCTCTAAGACCTAGACGACTACTTCATTATGCCCTTGGTCTCGTATCAGTTGGGCCTTTATACTGACCACCCAACTAGACTAGGCCCATTTCCTACTAAGGACTCTCCAAGACTCACCTACCCAATTCAATGCATCTCCCCCCGCCTTCTACATATGAATGATGTTGAACCAAAAATTCCATAAAAACAAATGTCCTAAGCTAGGGTAAATTGGCATTTAACTTGTGAGACAAAGTAAGAAGTTGAACAAGTTAAACTTCTAGAAAGGGATGCTAGAGACACAAAAGGATCCCACAAACTGACGTGGCACAGTGCCAGTGTGCCACATTAGTCTTCTTTTTTTTTCATTATGTCCCTCCCTTCCCCTCTTCCCCCGCTCCTCTCCCCTCTTCCCGCCTTCCCCCTCCCTTTCCCAAACCCTCGAGCCCAGCGCTGCCATAACCCTTCACCGACGTCGCCCTTTATCATAGCTCAGCCATCTTCCTCGCCCCTCACCGACAAGTCCGCGATATCTCTTTCTCTCTGGGCTTTAGAACAGGTTGGGGGGACGGGGGCTAGGGATGGGGGAGTGAAAGAAAGAAAAAAAAAAAAACTTAACTGGCATGCCACTTTAGTACTGTGCCATGTCAATTTGTGAGATCTCTTTGTCTCTCTAGTATTTTTCATTGTTAAATCCACCATTTGAATTCATCTTCCATATTATAGCTGCAACAAAATAAATAGATTACCAATACCTCTTACCATAAATGTGAAATAGGCGCTAGGAATATAGTTCCTTTTCGGGGTGGAGTTGTGTAGATACCTATTCGAAAGTGTTTTACTTTCCAACTCTCATAGAAGAAAATAAAATGTCATTCTTGATAGAATTAGCATAAACAAAACAATCTCTATTTGACTAATCAATCCAAATTAATATAATAAGAAATACGTTTCACCAAATAATTTTATTTGAAAGTTTTTATAATACATACTGTCTATTTGGTATAATTTGATTTGAAAAATAAATTTTAAAATTTAAATATTACAAATTAAATTATACCATATAAATAGTTTGTGGTGTAAAGGCTTTCAAACATCCATCCTCAATGTCGCTTTCGTGAGTTTCTTTCATATCATCATTTGATAGGAACCCACTAAATAACAAGAAGAAATTCTCCTCCACTCATGGTAGGAGATCACCACAAAATCCATTAAATATTTCTTATAATCTTTATAAGTTCTTATAAAATAAAAAAATAATTATCTAAAATTTGAAATTCGATTTAATTAAAAGACTCGAGATTTAAAAAAATCAAAAATGATTTTAATCATTCTTTTAACTACTGTCTCTAATGTGATATTAAATAACAAAAAATAATATTTAAAAAAGTAAATAGCATTATACATGTTTTTAAGAAATAAGAAAAACCAAATTATTTAAAAAGTTATAATATTTTTAGGAGGCATATTAATCGTAAACCGTAAAATAGTTATTCCGGTAAACTGTATCATCATTTATTCTCTAATATTTTATTTTTAATTTTCCTATAAAATATATATTATTTTTTTTAATTTTGATTCACGTTACTGGAACAGCTGGACGTGACGATTGGTCCGTAACATACGGAATAGTCTAGTATGGTCAAACAACAACTGAACGAAGAACATTTTTTTTACTGGATTCTTGTTTTGTTCGGCTAAAACGGATCAAACGATCACGGTTGGCCAGTTTCATGAGATCAAGGTGTATACATAAACCCTCGTTTCTGTCGCCGATTTGATTGAGAAGAGCAGTATCTGTGTCCGTCCCTGTGCCTCTGCGTGTTATTCAGAGAGAGAGAGAGAGAGAGAGTCAGAATGGTTGGACCAATGAGACCGCAGTTTGTGCTGTTCGGTTCTTCCATTGTTGAATTCAGTTGCAGCAACGAAGGATGGGGTGCTGTTCTTGCCGACATATACGCTCGCAAGGTACTTCTTCATGATCTTCTTTCTAATCCCTCTGTTTTTTTTCCCCAATTTCTTTCTGGGATTATGGAATAGAGCCAGAAACCTTAATATGAAATCCTAGCGCAGAGATTGTAGCCCAATAAATTGTTCTGTTAACCCTGTTCAATCTCTTGTTGGCATAACTGTTGATTATGGTCTTCCTATGGGTATAGGCAGACATATTGCTGCGAGGATACGCTGGCTGGACTTCGAGGCATGCTTTACGGATTTTGGATCAAGTTTTTCCACTGGTATTGTTTAATTTTCTGTCACATCTTAATCACACCACGACTAATAATTTTCTTGCAAACAGACTATTCATATAGCAGATTCCTTACCTATAAGATTGTGGATTGACATTGTCAGTCTTATTTGCTCCTAAAAAGTGCAAATGCTATCACCCAATTGACGTAGCTTGATCCGTAAAAAGAATTACAAAAATTATGTTACAAACCAAAGGCTATTCATGTAAAATAAATCTGAAGAACCAGGTCAAGTTTTGTCAATTTCTTGTCTTGTGTGCAATGAAGTTCTGGTCCAAAAAATGAACCCTGTTATTTGGATGAGAGACCAAGGTGAGTCCAAGAAATGGTGAATTTTAGCCTTTAAACTATTATTCAAACAAAATTGGTGTACAATGTGATCGATTGTTTGTCTGTTTCATCGTCCAAAAAATGAACTTTGTTATTTGGATGAGAGACCAAGGTGAGTCCAAGAAATGGTGCATTTTAGCCTTAACCATTATTCTAACAAAATTGGTGTGCAATGTGATCGATTGTTTGTCGTTTCATCTTTTTCATGTTGTCATGTAAGTGGCGGCATTGTTACTTGAAAAATGTAGATTTCATGCCTCAGTTTTTGCTTAATGCTTATCTTCTGTGGTTTTTAAATCCAGGATGCCGCTCTACAACCTTCATTGGTTATAGTCTACTTTGGTGGTAACGATTCGATGCACCCTCACCCATCTGGCTTTGGCACTCATGTACCACTTCCTGAATATATTGAAAATATGAGGAAGATAGCGACGCATCTGAAGGTAGGTAATCTTTCAGCCTAGAGTTTGGCACTTCTTCTTTTCGACTCCTAGAGTTAGCATTTTTGAATGTGTATAAAATGCATGATTTAATTTGAGAAATAGGTCCTCCATGTCTTTCCCACTGATTTTCCATCTCTTCTGCTGAAAAGGTGGTAGCCTGCACAGGTTAAAATAAGCAGGTAAGATAGTATCATTATAAACTACAACAACTTATGGTGTAGAAACCTTGGCACTCATCTCAAGCAGTGGTTAATTAATTTGGTGCATAACACTGATCTTTTTGTTTCCAGAAACTGTCAGAGAAGACTCGCATTATCTTTCTCAGTGCTCCTCCTGTCTGTAAGGAAAAAATCAGCGAAATATATAGGTGCTTATAGCGATAATCTTGTATTGTGTGTTAGTTTCATGTAAACACTTTCAGTTTTAATAGCATATTGTAGGCTGGAAACAAATTTTTTTTTTCTAATGGCATATACTTAATTGGAACGTACTAGTGATACATTAGCAGAGCTGCGAACAATTGAGTCTTGCCGAATATATTCAGAAGCCTGTTTGGCACTGTGCCGAGAGATGGATGTGAAAGGTATTGATCTCTGGACTGCACTTCAGAAAAAGGACGATTGGGAAACTGATTGCCTTACGTAAGTTTGCTTACATGTGTCATAGATTGAGTTTTTTTTATTTATTTTTAGTGCAATGCCTATCAGTTATTAAACCCCAATACTAAAAAAAATGCTTATTGAAATCTACTGAAAGCCAGTCCTGAATATCCCTCTGCAGGGATGGCATACATTTATCAGCTGAGGGGAGCAAGATAGTTGTGGAAGAGATACTGAATGTCCTTAGAGAGGCCGACTGGGAACCAAGTCTACACTGGAAGTCAATTCCAACTGAATTTGAACAGGTTTTATCCATTCCTCAACTGAGTCCTGATTTCAAGACCGTGGTTAGTATCTTTAAGGCTAGCTATTGCAGATACAGTCAATGGGATAGGTTCTAATATGTATTATTCCAAATTTTTTTTTCCTGTCAAATATTTGGCAGCAATTTGAAACTTTGAGGTTGATGATGTTGAAATTAGAATTATAGGGAATAAATTGACGGCAACCTTGAGTTCAAATTATGAAAATACATATCTAGCCAAAAATAATTCCCATAAATGTTTGTAATTTCTACTTCTTGTTCTATTTGGTTCATGTATAAGTAAACCTGTCTCTCTTTTTTCAACCTGTTTTTGTTGTGCAAAATGGAAAATTGTTCTTTAACCCTTGACACCACCAAAGAAACAATAAGTGATGGTAAATGCTAAAAGGATAACTTCTTGGAGGTGTCAATTTATTCCTTTGGGAATTTATAGGATTTTAAAACGAAATCAAAGGTTTATCTAATTATGTCCTAATATATTTGAATCCCCAATAAAAAAAGGAAAAAAAAAATTTGTTCATTCCCCTTATGTTTTGACCAATCACCTACTCGAGATTAAATACTTTTTAAAAAAATAATAATAATCTCATATACTAATACCATCTGTGGATTAGGTCCATCAAGTAAGAATTGTATCTATTCTTCCTTCTAACTGCCATCTTTAAATGTTTGCGTTTTAGTGATCAATGGACTTGAATCTATCAATGCATCCCTACTCACGCCTACTCTATAATGGTCAATGGAATACCCCATAGTTCATTAAACCATCCAGAGGTCTACGCCAAGGCCACCCCTTATATTTTCTCCTCTTCATCTTAGGTTCCGAAGCTCTTTCCAGACTTCTCTTACAAGAGGAACAACAAGGTAACCTATGAGGAGTCGAAATCTACGTAGATGGACACCGATCACCTCCTTTTCACTGATGATCCGATTCTCTTTAGCCATGCAACCGAGCGTGAAGCTAACACAATAGCCAACACTTTTGCACCTTATGAGACATGGTTAGGCAAACTATTAACAGAGGGAAACCCAGAATTAACTTCAGTAAAACACACAAATCCCTCTCGCGCAATCGCAATCTCTAATCCGCTTACTTTAAAACAACCTAATGAGATGGGATGACCACCAGATAGACAGCAATTCGGTTGTTCAAAGAGACCGATTCACACACCCAGGACCACTCCTCCAAACATAATGGACAAAGCTTCAATCTGCTAACATTTATGAAAGGCATAAGCTTCTCCTATGAAAGATGCATGGAAGATGTTGATCACCAGAGTGAGGACAGTGCATACCATACACAATTATAGGGGAGATGATGTTGTATTGTGCCCTCTATGCAAAGTCGCCAACAAAACATTCGAGCACCTTTTGTTGGATTGCCAGTATGCCAAGGCCCAAGATCCTATGGCAGGAGTCCTAATGGCCTCTCAACTTTCAACCCCTCGAATGTCATATTGAATTGGATCATGAGTATTCTTAATCCTCATCTTTCTCTTAACATTCCTCCCGAAGAAACTCAATCTTTTCTCCTTTGTACGATAACTGTGGACATGAATGGCTTATTTGCAACAATGTTTATTATGGGCTAGCTGAACGATGTCAAAATGAATATTGACATTTTGACAAACATTCCAGGTCGGAAACAAGAGTGATAGAAACTTCCACCCCAAAATTAGCACAAAATGAATTTTGACGTAGTAGTTAGGAGCATCTTCCTCATGGCAGCAGCCACATGCCATGATGCTAAAGGCACTCCCCTCTCTGCATGGGCATCCAAATAGGAGAGAGATGAACCATATGTGGGTGAAGCACAATCAGCCTTGCTAGTAGTCAAGAAAGCTTGAGCATCGTGGTTGAGTAACTTCTTAATAGAGGGCGACTCTCTTAGGTCCCATTTGGAACTTGAGTTTAGTCTAATTTTAAGTTAAGTCTAACAACTAAACACCCAACTCTTAAATTACTAAATTCATCTCAACTCAAAACTTATTTACACGTGGGACTTATAACTTTTTTCAACTCAACACCTCTCTATACGCAAGACTCTAACCTTTTTCAACTTCCTATAAATACATCTAAATTCATCTTAACATCCAAACACATAAACTCATCTTAGGTGGGCCTTGTTGACATTTCTTGAGTGATTCTTTCCAAGTTAGTGTACCTCTATTAATGCTCAAAGATTATTTCCTTTCTTCATTTCTTTCATTTGTTGTTAGTTGTACAAAATAGACTAGAATCTCTATAATTATTTAGGTAGTTACTGCTTTCCTAAATTAGTCTATCATGATCCTTAACTTCAGGATCTTACCATGTACAGTGGCTATTTATGCCAACATTGAGAAGAGCAATACAAGTTTTTCAAGGAAATCTTATTTCTAACTTGGTATCAGAGCTAGGTTTCGATCACCGCTGAACTCTCATATTTTTTTTTCTCTTTTGCACCATGTCAAATGACAAAACTGAATCAACACCAATTATTCATGTTCAATCCGAAAACTCTGGTTTCACAACCAGCATCATTCTTACTGAAGTTAACTATGATGTATGGTCCCAAATCATAGAGATGCAAATTGCAGGACGTGAGAAGCTTGAATATATTTTGGGCAAAACACCACTTCCACTGGATACTGATGCTTCCTATGCAAAGTGGTATGCTGAAAATCAAAAGGTCAAGGGGTGGTTGCTAACCTTTATGTCGCCAGATATTATGAAGCGCTATATTCAACTACGTACCGCATATGAAATCTGGAGCGCTCTTGCCAAAGCTTTCTATGATGGATCAGATGAATCACAACTTTTTGCACTAAATCATAGAGCTTTCTCTACCAAACCGACTGGTCGCCCTCTATCAATCTATTATGGTGATCTTGTGGAAATTTTTCAAGAATTGGATCATCGTGATAAGATTGTAATGAAAGATCCTGATGATGTTATTGCCTATAGAAAATCAGTTGAAAGACTGCGTGTACACATTTTTTTGAATGGATTGGATGCAGAATTTGAACAAGTCCAAGGAGAGATTCTTAGGAAGGACCCGATACTGGATCTTGAAGAAGCCTATGCTTACGTACATCGTGACTCTGTTTGCAGAACCACACTAAATGGTGAAGTTGATCGTGTTGAGTCATCTGCAATGGTGGCATATCGAGCTAAGCCTAAACTAGATCGATCAACGGGTCCTACCACTAATCCAAATTAGTCATCGGGATCTCAGAATCGTAGCTATGAGATTGGAACAACAAAATCAGAACGCATTTGTACTCATTGTGGTGGAACTGGGCATACTAAGTCACGATGTTATGAACTTATTGGGTATCCAGAATGGTGGGATTCTGGAAAGGCACCCCGCAAATGGAACTCTAAACCAAATCATCATGCCTCAATTGCAGTCGCAGAACCTTCCACCACCAACACTCCTGAGGATGCCTCAGCTTTAATTGCTACATCTAGTAAGGTTCTTCATACTTCCGCTCCTAGTAGTAGTAGTGAATGGATAATTGATTCTGGGGCTACTGATCACATGACCTTTGACAATCATCATATTCAATCTATGAAACCATCTGAACAACATATAGTATCCACAGCAAACAGTACTCCCTCTCCTGTTATTGGAGAAGGTTCTATCACACTCACTGAAAATCTGAGTCTCAATTTTGTAGTATTTGTTCCAACCCTCAATCATAATTTATTGTCAGTTGCTCAAATAACTCTCACTCTGCATTGTATTGTGATTTTTTGGCCTAACCTCTGTGTTTTTAAGGACATCTGAACTCAGAAGACAATTGGTTATGGCACTAGAAGGGGAAAGCTCTATTACCTAGATTTAATGTCGGCAAGTTCTCATCAGTTAGCTTAAGCTTTCTTAGTGAATAAATCTGCAGATTCTGAAATTTGGTTGTGGCATAGATGTTTGAGTCACGCATCCTTTGGATATTTAAAGAAATTGTTTCCAAAACTCTTTACTCAATCATTTGTTTCAGAATTTAAGTGTGATGTGTGTGAATTGGCTATAAGCCACCGTGTTCCATTTCCCATAAGTATGAATAAAAGTCCAGCACCTTCTATGATTATTCACTCTGATGTCTGGGGTCCAGCAAATACCCTATTTCTTAGTGATAAACGGTGGTTTGTTTCTTTTATTGATGATCACACATGTATGACTTGGATTTGCTTAATGAAATCAAAATAGTTCATTGTTCAAACAATTTCATAAAATGATAGACACTCAGTATCAATCTAAAATACAAGTCCTCCGCAATGACAATGGTAGAGAATTTGTTAATCAAGATTTGGAACAATATCTAGATGATCACGACATTACTCATCAAAATACTTGTCCTTACACCCCTCAGCAAAATGGGGTTGCAGAGCGAAAGAACCACCACATTCTTGAAATTGTTCGTGCTTTCCCGTTTGAAGCTCATATGTCGACTAGTTACTGGGGTGAAGCCGTCACAGCTGCAGCTTATCTTATCAACCGAATTCCCACGAGTGCATTACAATTTCAGACCCCCTTGAGTGTTCTTCATGAAGCTGTGAGTTCCCCTACTGTGTCGAATCTGTCACCTAGAGTTTTTGGGTGTGTAGCCTTTGTTTATCTTCATAAATCATTAAGAAATTAGAATCTCGAGCTCTTAAGTGTGTTTTTGTTGGTTATGCTCAACATCAGAAAGGTTATTGCTGCTATCATCCTCCCTCTCGCAAACTGTATGTCACTCTTGATGTTGTATTTCACGAGGACAACATGTATTATTCTACTCCCGAGTCTTCAATTCAGGTGAGCAATAGAATTTTTTCAAGGAAATCTTATTTCTGACTAGCCTCATAAACTCATTCAATTATCTCAACTCATTACTATTCATAAAGAGCTCAACTCCTCTCAACATCCAAACAGGGTCTTAATGTTATCACATCTATCAATTACAACCATCTAACAGCATACTAAGCGCTGGTTTGGATTCAGAGATGAGATGATATAGTTTTAGATGAAAGATGAAAGTTGAAAAAAATATTATTATTGTTTTGAGATTTGAAAAAGTTGAATTTTTTAATTATATTTTGTCTGAAAATTTGAGAAAATTGTAATGATTAGATGAGATGAAACACTTTTCGAATCCAAACAGAACCAAATAATTATCCCAACATAAAACGCATTGTAGCCAATCTCAGCTGCACATGCTCAGTTCAAAAGCTCACAGAAGTGGCGAATTTTGTCATGCACAACCTCGCCAGTTGAGCCACTTCTGGAGATATTCCCATTTCGAGTCTCCCCTGGCATGTCTACACCACTCCTTGACTTTTTGACCCACCCACCCTAATTCTATTGTACTCTTGTTCTTTTAATTTTTTTTAGAAATTTTAAAATTAAACATATGGTTTAAAAACAACCTAACATCGAGGGCCACTAAGGCATTCACAACCTAGAAACTCCACCAACCCATAATTTATGCAATTACTATATGGGTGGCAATATGTGACATGACCCGTTAACCCAACACGAACATGACACGATAAAAGCAGATTAGGATTTAGCCTTAACTGGTTCAGGTCAAAACGGGTTGACCCGTTAAGACATGATTGCTTAATGGGTCACTAACGGGTTAACCCATTATAACCCGTTAAGAAAATTAAATTTACATTTATACCCTTGACCTAAAATTCAAAAGAAGTCTAAACCTGTTATCTAACCCATGCCGCCCCCTCACTTTTCTAACTTTTTCAGTTTTCTAACTTTTCTTTTTCTCACGCCGCGCCCCCCTTCTTCGTCTTCAACCCATGGCCCCGCAACGACTCCCTCTCCCCTCAGTTCTCATCTCACGCTGCCCCCCCACGCCACCCCTCATCAGTTCTAACTCTTAAGTCTTAAGTTTCTAACTTCTCACGCCGCCCCCCTCTTCGACTTCAACCTAGTACCCTATCGCCCATGGCTCCGCCACGCTCACGACGCCACTCTTGGCCTCTTCAACTCGCTCGTCGCCCACGCAGACTCAGGGCCCGTCGCCCATCCAGTTCTCTTCACGCCGTCCGTCACCCACACAGACTCAGAGTCACGAACTCACGCCACCCATCGCCCACACTTATTGCCCACGCCGCGTCGCCCACTGTAAGTCAATCCAGTCGAGATTTCTACTCTACCTTTACCTTGTGTTTGGTTGCTGTGAAAAAAGAAAAAAAGATGGGATCCTAATACGATTTCTTCTCTGGTTGTGTAAATTAGTTTGTTTGTGGTAGAGTACCCTAATCATTTGGATTTATAAATCGGTGGCTAGTCTTTGATTCTGAATGTGTAAATTTGATTCTGGTAAATTAGTTTGCATGTGTTAGATACTTAGATCCCTCCATTTATTTCTTTTTGTCTTTTTATCTTTATAAATTATAACAGATTTTTACTTCTACTCTAAACCTGAGTATTTCTGGTTCAAATCTGTTGGACTACAACTTTCTCCTAAAATTTTATTTTTTTTTTATTTTACTATTTTTGTTGTTGTTGGTCATATAGTCCTTCTTCTCCAATTATTTTTTTCTGCAAAAAAATTAACAGGTCTTCATAGATTGTGTGAAGAGTTGTAGACAGTTGACTATAGATTTGAGAAATTTTTGCTTCAAATCTGTTGTATTGTATATTTTGAATTTTTTTTTTTTCAGATCTATTTTTTTGTTTATATTCTGAACGTGGCAGATGTAGACATTTCATTTAGATCAATGTACTTTAGCTTCAGATGCGCCTTTTTTTGTTGCTTATCTTTATAAACTCTTACATATGTAGACATTTTATTGTAGATTTGAGAAATTTTTATTCACATGTGTTATTGTATAAAGTTTGATTCTTTTCTATTTTTGTTATTGTGCAGATCACAATTTAAATTGGACGAGTTAACCGACAATGTAATGGAGTTGGAGAACAACAAGGGCAAGGAGAACGCTTCACTTTATTCTTCAAGTTCTAAATTTTTTTAAATCTGTGTTTTTATTATATTTGGGATTATAACATTAATATATTTACAATGTATGTTTTGTTTATTATATTTGGGATGTAATTTTAATATTTTATAACAATGTGTGTGGATCATATTTGTTTTTATTGTAATTTTAGACTTGTAGTTAATTTTTTTATAGATATTATTTATATTTATATAAAATTAATCAGATCAAATGTGTCGTGTCGTATCGTGTATGTTCAACCCATTAACGTAAACGGATTGAAACGGGTCGTGTCATGTCATATCATGTCAATTTATTTTGTATTCACTAACGGGTCATAATAGGTAGTGTCGTGTCAACCCGTTATCTTATCATGTCATGTTAGGGTTTGAAATTTTGACACGAAATCCTTAACGGTATTCATGTTGACCTATTAAATGTAATGTATATGTCTTGACACGATATGAACATGACCCGTTAATACGATATGACACCCCTAAATTACCATTCTAGAGCAAATCCTATTTTGGCATATATTAGTTCGAAGACTGTCCAACCGATATCAAAAGATGCTCTAAGAGCATCTTCATTGGATTAATCAAATGCCACTTATGCTCTTAATTTAGCTAAGGTCATCATAAATTGAACTACATTGAATTAGCCAAGCTCAACTCATTCAGCCCATGAGCTACAGTAAAATCGAAGTCAGGGACAAATATGACTTAATATTGTCGCATGGTCATAATTTTATATTAATTTTATATGATTGTATAGATTGTTAGAATGTAAAAATGAAAAAAAAAAAAAATGATTGTCGGAGATTGTTGGAGATTATAAAAATGAAAATAAAAAAGTATTCAAAAATTTTTTAAAAATGCATTAAAATAGATTAAAAAATAAAAATAAAATTTGTGTTTTATTATTATAGAAAGTCAAATGATTAATCTAATGTGGAGTTCTAATGACTAATCATTGCTAATCCAACAATGATGCTCTTATGTTCTAGGAAATTAGTAGGAATCTATCCAACAGATGTTATTTGTACAAGGAAGGAACGCTGAACTTCACGGACGACGGCAAAGATAAAAACTCATTTATCAAATAAAAATAAAAACAAAAGCAAATCTTATTAAGAAATATAATCTCTGGTTTAAAATCATTAAATATTTTTCTTTCCATCCAAACGTCCTTTAAACCATTAAAAAGAGTTCAATCAAATTTTTTTAATCTTCATAATTTGTCTAGATTTTATCATAAAAACAAAACTAACTTGTTTTAATGAGTAAAAATAGCTTTCAAAACACCCAATACAAATTACATTTAAATAAACTTTTTATCCAAACATACTTGTTCATTTGACCTCTACTCTCACAAAATTTACTACAAAACTTATTCTAAAAATCTTTACCTAGGCAATTTTTCATTCTAAGTTCTAACTATTTTACCTTTCACAAAACCAAATTAAAAAAAAAAAAAAAATCTAAAAATTTGAGAACTTTTCAGACTCGTGAGTTCAAGGCGAGGAGGGTAAAGAGATCCACGTGACCCAATCCCACATAGCGGAGAACCCAATTCCGTTTGAGCATTGCTATTCATAAGCCCATACACCACACACTAAATTTTTTTTATTTTTTTAAAATTTTTTTAAGGTTTTTTTTGGTTTTATTATTCTTAAAATAATTGAATTATTCTACTCATAATACATATACCACATATTTGGTAAGAGAATAAAATTAAAGAAATCATAAAAAGGATGGTATGTGATGTATGAGGCTTAGGAATAGAATTTTTCATTCCGTTTTCCCTCCAATCAGTGAGTAAACTCCCGGGACTGAAATCCAATAGAGGCAACACCCCATCCCCCACAACCTTTATTTTTTATTTTTTGTTTATTAAGGAAAATGCTGGCATTATGTACACGTTCAATTTCTCCCCCGCCCTAAGGCACACAGTTCGTGTTAATAGATCGACAAATGGACCCTAGCGATAAAAGTCAGGAACCAAAGCATATCAGTTTTTATCAAACTTTAAAGAGTAACGTGGGCAAATACTGTACAGTCACATTAAAATATAGTAAAATTTACTATTAAATTTTTTTTTCATGTCCCATATTTATTCTCATATTTATTCATATTTTTCAAAGTGATTAAACAACGCTTACACATTCACCACTGCAACTATCATTTCTCAACTTATAATAATGGAAGCTTTCCAAAAAACAAAACTAAATGAAGGAGACTAATTTAGTATCTAAAATACGAAACGAAAAGGTAAAACCGTACGAGTAAGCATTGTCAAAAACCACAAATCTGCTCATAAAAACACTGAAAATGAATATTTAAATAAATAAAAAAATCGGAGGATCAGAAAATCAACTTTGGCATGGTACCTAGAAATAAGATAATACAGTAGAGCACAACTCCTAGGTCACGGACTCGAGGGTCCAATGCAAGAGAAGATAAACAGACCGATACCCACGTTGGAAGACAATAAACAGAAAAATATGCGCGGAAAAGGGGTGGCTAATACGACTTTTAAAGCTTAATGGCTATATTACATCAAGGGAAGTTCTCAAACCTAGTTCCCACAGGTGCAAAATATTCTCACTTGCATGCCCAAGCCAATGTATGACACAAGTTAAACAAAGGAATAATACATACAAAAGGGGGGGAACAAAGAAGAAAACAATAACAATATCAGCAGCACTCACCATGCCGCTCTTGCTGCAGTAACCCAATTCAACTCGGATGATATCTGCCTACTTCACTGACCTTTCAAATCTGACCTTTCAGCATAGAACAGCAATAGGCCATACAAATCCAACATGAAATCACTCCAAAAGAGAGAATAAAATTTAAGACTCCTGATGCCGACAGGTGGGTGCAAGCTCTTCTAGGCAAAACACACATTAAGTAGAAAGTTGGAACCTGCCACTGGGTTTTCTTCTTCTCCATCCCTAAAATTTTGAAGGAAACGTGTAAGATTCTCTCAAGTTCAGGCAAGGAATTACACATGCTTTCATGAACAATGAAATCAAAAGGTTCAGCACAGGAAGCTTACAAAGGCAGCATAATACACAAAGGTCAATCCCGCAAGAGCAACAAATGCAATTTGGAAGACATTGTATCTGCAATGCAACAATTAGCATTCCAAACGAAACAGTAGCATGCATGCTAAATCTGAATTATCAGTGCATAAACACCATTATAACTCACTTGTACAAATATTTAATTCCACGAAGTGATTCCAACGTGTGGCCAAAGATTTCTTGTGCTGCAGTTGCTTGAGCATAGTATGCAAATGCAGTGGAGCAGAACTGAATCACACTGAAATAGGATAAACCAAAATTAAACTGATTTTCCATGTAATGGTGCTAACATGACTGCTTATGGCCATTTTAGATGATTAATTATTTCTTCAAAGATGCTTCTCACCATGGCAACTCGATTCATAGGAAAAGGATGGATAGCTTAACTTAAAAGATAAAGGATCTTTAAGAAAATGCAGATTTAGCACTGTTGTACAGTTAAAAGCAAAGCAAGACATTTAACAGTTTTGTGGAAAAATGATTCATAAGACCAGCTTTAAATAAAATTCCTAGCTCAAAACAATCATCACCTGCTCCTACATTAGAACTAATTAGTAAGAGTTCTACTTTAAACGTGCAAGTAAGAAATGAAACTATTGGAGATACTAACCTGATGGAGCAAAGAAGAATAAGACCAACATTAAACAGAAAAGAGTTCATAAGTGTGGCTCCCCACCTGTGAACAGATTAATTATATTAATGAGCAAACATTGAAATGACAGCATACAGTGACAGGCAAATAAAAAAAAAACCAAAATGCTAATTCTACAAAATCCATTACTTCATGGGGTGGATCGTAATGAAAACTAATCTCAGACCAAGCATCATTGCCCCCGCAATAACGGCAAGGAGAAGGTAAAAGCAGAAGAATGCAAATGCTGCAGTACCCAGAAGACCTAATGAAGTAGCAGAGAATGAATATTAGAACAAAATGTAAAAGGAGAATGGTATTTACAAAATTCCAAATTTACCCCAGATATCGTCCAGCTTGATGAAAACCTCATTCAGAAAAGCAGAAAGAGGAGGGTTAATCAACAGATATATGACAATATGTGCAACCCAAGCCACTGAAACAATCAACCTGATACACAAGCAATGAGAATCCTTAGGAAGACTAGGACTTGTCATCGTCCAAATCATAATACTGAATGTGCATCAAAAACTAATGCATGATAGTACCAAAATAAGTAAATAAAGAATAAGCATCTATATCAAATCAGTAAAAACATCTAAAATCCACTAC
The DNA here is from genome assembly GCF_001411555.2 of Juglans regia. Classification (NCBI taxonomy): domain Eukaryota; kingdom Viridiplantae; phylum Streptophyta; class Magnoliopsida; order Fagales; family Juglandaceae; genus Juglans; species Juglans regia. Next base: position 32,624,266 of record NC_049903.1, read on the forward strand.
AGATATATGACAATATGTGCAACCCAAGCCACTGAAACAATCAACCAGATACACAAGCAATGAGAATCCTTAGGAAGACTAGAGTTGTCATCGTCCAAATCATAATACTGAATGTGTCAAAAAATAATGCATGGTAGTACCAAAATAAGTAAATAAAGAATAAGCATCTATATCAAATCAGAAAAAACATCTAAAATCCACTTCATCTAAATTGAGGCCATAAAACCAAAGATCACATGAACAGTTATATAAACATTGCGCAAAACATGAAAGGTAGCTAGTTCATAATTACATGCAAAAAGCAGTGACATAATGTTTTCCCCTAAATACAATCAGCAGTTCCTCAAGTAGAAAAGAAACCATGGTATTTATCCAAATAAAAAAACATCTAATATGAATACTTACCCTAAAATTCCAAGCACAAGTTTAGCCAAGTACCCAAGAACAGTCAACGCCCAAGAAGTCTCAGCCTGAATAGAAGCAAACCATAAGTTACTAACAGGAAGAGGAAATCAAAAGCAAAAGGTCGCATAATTAATAACCATTACCTTTTCTCCTTGAGGATACATCTCTTCAAGGAGCTTCACATCTTCTTCCAACTGGAGCAACTCCTGCAGATTTCCAAGCACAATATATATATGTATAACAGTTCCCAAAGGAGTAAAGAAATCCATCCAAAGTTTAGTGAAAGTTTGTTTGCCCCACCACAACTAGAACAACATGAAAATTTGTTATTTTTATACGTAACTAGAGCAACATGCATAAGCATCATAAATAAAGTCTGAGGATTCTCAAGATATTCAAGCATGATATGTGGTATTGGGTGCATATATATGAACCTGATGCCAAGTGCGAAAACTAAATTTAATAAATGCCAAAGGTTTAGATCTACCTTTCCTACTGCCTTGACATTTTTACGCCACTTTCGGCCCTTAGAACCACTTCTTTCTTCTTGCTGTAGGGAGTCAGCTGCTTTCTTCAATTCTCTCGCTTTTTTACCTAATTCAGTGGCTTCCTACTCATATATCAACAGGAACTATTTATGAGCAATCCCAATGTTGAATCATTATGGCAGCACTCGACAAACCAAAAATAAATAAAGAATAGGCACGTCAATTTTTCTATATGAGACACTATCAAGAAGCACCTTGATATACTGCGAGCGAGTGATAACAGCCTTTGGGCGCTTGATGAATGAAAATATAAGTCCCAACGGCAGACAAGCAATACCAACACCACCAAATATCTGAATATAACAAGAGGAATAGTGAATGTTAACTATTGGTAAGAATAGAAAAGATAGAAAATGAAATGATCTTACTTTGAAACAAGCTGAATTTGATCAAATGCAACATTTTGTTCATGGGGACCATAAATAAGGTGACAAAACTTGCAGAAACAGCATCAGATCCTTATTGAGATACTTGCATGTGAGTAAACATCACAACTCACCACTCAGCTAATCACAGTGTATTCAGTGTCAACTTTTTTTTTTTTTTACAAGTATCAATTCATGGGTTTCAAAGAAAAATGTAATCCAGTAACATTGGAGCACATCTCCAAGGACTGAAAAAAGGAGAAATCTCAAACAGAAAGGACTTCGATTTGCTTTAAGCAGTGTCAACTTTTAAAACTACATCCATGACTAACTACAAGAAAATGCTTCAACGTATAGGGAAGAGTTCAAAATATTCAAGAATGAACCTTTTCTTGATAAGTGATTTTCAAGAAGGAACTTACAGCGAAAAGTACAGATCCAACAATGGTAGCAAGGGCGACAACATATTCTGGAAAGGTAGTGCGCATAGTCCAAGTTTTCTCCGAAGAAGCACTTGCAGTATACGCAGAGCACTATAAAGAGTGAAACAATAAAAGAACAAAAAATGCACCAGAATGAGAAAGAGAGTAATGCCGTATGCTAGCGTCAAAAGCTTCAAAAGAACCATCAGAAAAATTAGTATCTCAAAAGAATAGAACTGATCAAATAAATAGGAAACTGGTCAGAGGAAGCAGTACCTGGTGTGTGCCTCCAATACACTGTTGACTACTAGAGAATTCCCACGTAGTAGGGAAGGAAGTTGTGGAAGAAGAAAGGTGCATAACAGTGAAGTCCACCTTTCCAATCAGTCCTGCATAGTATACAATACAATTGGCAGTTAGATGGGGTTCAGAGATATCCACACAGACCTTGTGTGTGTGTGTGTGAGAGAGAGAGAGAGAAAGGGGAGGGGAGGGGGGAAACAAACTACTCTTGCAAATCAACAAAAGAAGTAATTATGTGAGAACCTAGAATCAGACAAAGCTATGTTGCCAAAATTTTATATCATCCAAGAAAACATCCCAAGAAGGGGAGAGAGTGAATACAAGCTGAGGATGATAAATTTTGTAAACAAAAAAACTCCATTTAAACTAACATACAATATTTCCAAGAAATCATTCATCAATGCCTTGCACATATAACCTTATAGGCAAATCTTGTTTACAAAGAGAATATATTATAAGATGCTAAATTAAATTTCCTGATCATGTCAATGGAATGTTCAGTAGTTACAGAAAGAATTCTAAAAGAACAATAATCTCTGGTTTAAAATTGGATCCATCACTACAGTTACCGTTAATATTTTTTTTATAAGTAGTTACCGTTAATTTCTAAGCTCAACATTAGTTAATAGTCAGATCTATCTTACAAAGACTAGCTCATCTGTGATAAAATATGTATGGAGTAATAAACAATCTATTTTGCTAGAATTGTGGAGACATGCTCCTAAATATATATGAACCCAACACTCAAACTCGATTTAAATTCTTTTCTTTTAAAAGTAAGAATCAAGTTTTCTTGAAGTACAACCTGAGTCATCTTTCCAGAGAGCTCCACACCCAAGGAGAGACCCCAAAGAGAAACCATCACATCGGGAGGGAGGATCAAGATCCTCCCTTTCCTCCCCGAAATTGTACTTTTTCCCCTGGTTCTTCTCCTTCCTTTTCTCCTACCATTTTCCTCCCCATCTTCCTAGTTTTCTTCAAGTTTTCTTCAGGTCTTAGAGGCTAGATCTATCGCATTCCACCCACCAAAACTCGGCACACGCCGTACAGATGGAGTTACCGTCATCAGATCTTCCAAAAATTGTCGGTACCACCACCCACTGTTTTCAATTTCGTACCATACCGGCCACTGGGCCGGTACAGGTACCCCATACGTTTCGTACCGGCCCAAATACCAGTTGGTACCGGTCGTACCGGATTCATTTTCAGCCTGTACCGGCCAATAGTTCGGCCTTCCATTTTTTTCTTTTTTTCATTTTTTCAAACTACAAGCTTATTTTTTGACCCCCAATTCAGACAAGACTATTTATAATTTATATATATATATGTATTTATATATAACTTATTCATATATAGACTATTATTTTAGAATATAATTTATATATTTATATATATAATTTATTCATATATCGACTATCCTGAAATGGTACATGAAACGGTACCGGTACCAAAATATTTTGTTCCAGTGTCTTGATCGGTACAGCTTCTGGTACAGTATTCAAAACATTGCCATCACCACCAGCGCGTGTGGCTGCCACAAGCCACCCTCCCCGTGCGATTTTTCAACCTCTTTCAATCTGTTTTCCAAAGCTAATATCATCCTTTTGGACTGGCTTTCTCCCCCTCCTCTCCTGGTTTAGTGTTTTATTTATTTGTATGCTAGTTTTTTTGTTTATGTTTTTGTCTAATTTCATGGTTGTAGGAAGCTATATCCGTTTCGTTTTGTGAACAACCAGCAAGCATGCACTCCACCATGCCCCTCCACTGCGGCAGCCTTGTGCCGCCAGTTCCAGCAATTTGTTCACGCCTCCAAGGCTCCATGTCTCACTCATTACCCTTTTCTATGAGATTGGATGCTTTTAGCTGGGGTGCGGGTGCTGAGATTTCCAGTGACCACTTCAACAGATGCCATTTCAATACTCATCCTATTGTTGTAGGATCTTCCTTCAGCATTTCAAGGGGTCCTCTCTCTAAACTGCGAGTCGAGAAATATGGGACCGGAACCATTAAGTTTTATTTTGCTTTTGTTTTTCTAATTCAAGCGTTGTTACCTTTGTTTTGGGGTGTTTTGTTGGGGTCCCCCACCCCCCCTCCTATTGTACTTCTAATTTTCATTAATAGATTATGCTAAAAAAAAAAATCAAATTTTATTGAATCATAGAAAGAGGCGTAGCCCCAATATACCCCCAGTACCCAAGCACTATACAAAAGAAAACGACTAGTTAGGAGAAATGATGGATACAAGAAACTCATGAAAACTAACTCCATTAAAATCTAAAGTTGTAGCCCAAATAAACAGAGTATTAAAAAGACTTCTAAGTTCTTCAAAACTCTTTTCATTCCTCTCCCTCCAAATGCACCACATAAGGCATATAGGTACCGTCTTCCAAATTGCTACAATTAGGGATTACCATAAATACCTCTCCAACTAGCTAGAAGATCAACCACCCTCCCAGGCATTACCCATGCGAGTCCAACTCTACTAAAGAACTCATCCCATAGAACCCTAGCAACCTCACAATGAAAATGCAAATGAACCATTCATTCACCACTCTTTTTACAAATGCAACACTGATTGGCTAAATTAATTTTCATTACCTTGTGGGTTTCCTCGTTTCATTCAAATACCTATTTCCCTAGATGTGCCACTCTTTATGTATATAAGTTTTTTAATGCTTCGCAAACAACAAAGAAAGAATTATCATACTTCATTATGTCTTGCCGAAATTGACACACTAACTATATAAATAATCCAAGAAAAATTCTACTCATCATCCTCACACACCATACATAATTTTTAAATTTTATCTTTTTTTCTTACTAAATGTGTGGTGTATGGATGATTAGTAGAAGAATTCAATTAGTTTAGGAAGAATAAAACCAAAATAAATTAAAATAAATATGGCGTATGGTATGTGGGGACGATGAGTAGCAAAACCCATAATTCAAGCAATGGCTCACAATAGCTTGCTCTCCATCAAAAAGGATATGCACAACCATAGATAGACCTCCATAATCGTAGGCATGCCTCTGAGCCTACATTAACATCTTATAGCTTATAAATTTTATGACATGAGAAAAGCAAGGAAACATTTGATAATGATAAGCAATTGGAGTTGTATGTGTAAGGACAGGGAAGACGCATGGAAGGCCCAAGACACATACGGGCCCATACTCCAAAAAGAGTAGTCAATAGAACAATTAGAGCCCGATGGAATCATTATAAAGAGCAAGAATTACTCCCCTCCCAAGCAATTTGAAGATCCCGTTCACCACCTATACTCATTCAATACGGAGTATCACAATCTTCCCCCCTTAATCTCGACGTCCTCGTTGGGCTGTTCCATCATAGGTGGCACGGCTCAATTGGCAACCTTCTAGTTGAGATTGACGAGTACAATTAGAGCCCATTGGAATCATTACAAAGAGCAAAAAATTCTCCCTCTCAAGTAATGTAGGATTTCATTTGCCACCTATAGTTATTTAGTATGGGATATCAAATATAGACCATCTCACTGTGAGGTAGCCCAGGCTCTCTGGAATGACTTATTTGGTAGAGCAGGGCTAGTTTGGATCATGCCAAGAAGTTAGTAGACTTTCTTGCATCTTAGAGACGCTTAAACAGCTGCCCACAAGTTGTAGCAATACGGAGGATGGCTTCTATATTTTTACGATGGTGCATTTCGAAGGAACGAAATGACAAAAATTATGAAGATCACAAGAGGACCATGGATGAAATCATGTAATTTGCTTTCACACTTTATTCCTTTGGGCTCATGTGGGAGATTTTAATGGACTTGATGTCCATGATTTCCTTGTATAGGTTTCTAACTCTAGCTAAGTGTTTCTCTTGTATATGACCCATGTACTTGAGCTATGCCTTGCAAATGAACAACAGCCATTACAAATTATTACTCAGTCTAGAAGGCCACTATGTTGAACTAAAGCCATGTAATATCTAGGACTTATACTCGAATATCCGACATTCTATTTCCATGATCCCTGACTCAGAGTCCTGGTTCTGAAAGCTTAAGGAGTTGCTACTTTTAACTATACACCAATTTATCACAGTTTTCAACCCGACCTTTTTCAAGTAAAACAACGTACATGCACAAAGATAATGCAAAAGGAAACTAGAACCAACATAGAGAGGAATACAATCATGGTACTAGAGCTGAAAAGCAGCCGAAGTTAGAAGCATAGAGGAGAACAGAACAATAGAAATGACTAAAACAAAAAATAAATATATAAATAATTTCACACCCCCGCGAAGCAACAAATCAGAAATAAGCATGAACCATCAAATTCCACAAAAATACATTCATACGTGATGAGTGTAGCTCAAAACAACAATCAGCTTTTGTTTAGAACTAACCGTATAAAATGCCAAGCACCAGACCACACACGATAGCCGTCGTCACCACCCACAGCAGCGCGCTTTTGATCCTCTTACCGACACTCCTGCACACATATACCAGTGCCGAAACCATAAAAGACAAAATAATAATTAATCAAATTCGCTTTTAGAAAAGTTAATAATATTAACGTTTGACATCTCAGAGGTACCCACTTTTCCTGGTCCCCTTCGTAGTAGAACATGGCGAAGGGGATAACAAAGAATACGAGCACGGCGTCGAGAATATAGACAGCGAGCCACAAATCCTTCATTGGCAGGGTTAGATTACACGCGCCATTGTATATCGCGTGCCTACACGCCTGCCGGTTAGCCACGTCGGCCGGTAGCATCAGTATAGAAATGGCGGCGACGGAAAGACCCAAAACGACGACGAATTTGGGGAAATAGGCCTGGTTGGCGTCGTCAGGGTGCTGGTAATTGACGAGGAGGTAGACATTGAAGATGAAGACGAGGATGCACACGACTATGGCGACGATCACAAGAGCGAGATTGAAATCGCCCATCGTTCAGAGCTCCCGAACCGAACCCAATCGAAATCGACGAGACCGAGAGGGATAGATCGAGAGATTAGGGCTTTCTTTTGCAAAATGGAGCTTCGTAGATCTGGCTTCTTTTCTTTTTTTGGAATTAGTAGAGCGAGAGCGAGAGAGGGAAGGAAGGGGTTGGGCTCCGGTGAGGTCGTTACTTGAGGGAGGACGAATAGGGTGGGTTTGAAGTGTGAGTCTGAAATTACGGTATTATCATCGGGAAAATCGTTTAATTGCGAGGAGGTGTCAAGGCAGCACTGAGCTGGTTTGGGTTTAATTGAAAAAACGGGCAATATTTTGCTTCGGCCTGCTATACACAAAAGAAACAGCCTGTCAAAGCGAGACGACTCGTATATAAGTAGTTCTTTTGGTTTTCAACACTCTGACAGAACGGCATCGTAAGCTCCGCGACGAAGGGAGCGTGACTGTCGCAATTGTCGACAAGATGGACATGGAAAAACAACTATTACCGTCGAGAAAAAGAACACAAAAACAAACCTGACATAAATATTTGATGCAACATTTGAAATTGGACGGGATTTTGGACGGAACAATAAAGATATGAAATTAAAAAAATTAAAAAAAAATCAAATATTATTAAAATTTAAATAATTTTTAATTTTTTTCATATTTATTTTCAAAGATAAGATGAGATGAGATGAGATGAATTGAGATTAAAGTTAAGAAGTTGAATAAAATATTATTAAAATATATTTTTTAATATTATTTTTGTTTTGAGATTTGAAAAAATTGAATTTTTTATTTTTTTTTATATGGAGATTTGAGAAAGTTGCAATGATGAAACGAGAGGTTTTTAAAATTTTCAAAGTTTTGGATTTTAGGCCTCGTTTGTTTTCAAAGATGAGATGAATTGAGAATAAAATCAAAAAATTAAATAAAATATTGTTAGAAAATATTTTTTTAATATTATTTTTATTTTGATATTTGAAAAAGTTAAATTGTTTATTTTATTTTATATGAAAATTTGTGAAAATTGTAATGATGAAACTGAAGGTTTTCAAAATTTTAAATTTTAGTCTTAAAAACAAACCAGGATAAAAGCAAACCAGGCCATAATCTTTAGCTAATCATTATTTAAATACAAAAACCAATAAATTTTTTATAAATTTCAAAATAAAATATAAAAATCAATACAAATTTTAAAATAAAAATACAAACAATTTTTTAATTTTGTAATATTGTTGTTTAACTTTTTTTCTTATTTCTCAAAATTTAATAAAACATCTTAACTTAAATTATTTTACTGTTATTTATAAGATTCTGAAATACATCCAAACCAACCCTTAAATCCATAATTTTGAAGTTTTTAGTCCATAAGTCGCATATCATTAATTGAAAGTCTAGTAGGTTTAGAAAGACATAGTTCTTTTAACTTTATTTACGTTAAATGTGGATACATTGTTTATTTGTTATTTATTTTGTACTTGTTTTTCACTATTATGTTTTAATAGAGTCGATTAACTATATTATGCTTCTTGATATTAGTGATCATGAAAAGTCACATTAAGGGATCGTTTATTTTCGGAGATGAGATAAAATGAGATTAGAGTTAAAAAGTTGAAGAAAATATTGTTAGAATATATTTTTTAATATTATTTTTGTTTTAGAATTTGAAAAAGTTGAATTATTTATTTTATTTTGTATTGAAAGTTTGAAAAGTTATAATGATTAAATGAAATGAGATGTTTTCTCAAAACAAACGAAGCCTTAAGGATCTTTTTTGTTTTGTATTTGGGGCTCTAAAAAGCGCTTCAACACCCAAACACTCATTTACAACGTTAGAAGTAAGACTATTTATTCGGGTCGAATTTTTTTCCGGCCCAGTTCGGAACTCGGATAACCGGGTCCCAGGTACGAATTCCAACCCGGGACATACCAGGGCCGATACCCGCATGATTAAAACCGATTTCATCCGGCTCGAGTACCGAATTTAAACCCGGTACCCGGATTTTTTTTTTAAACCCACCTATCAAAACCCAGTACCTAATGCAAAAGCAAATTCATCACTCCTTCAGATCTCTCTCTCTCCGCAACTTGCGCCGATGTCCTCTCTCACGCTGAAACCCTAACCTCCTCTACCTTCATCACCTCCTTTGGTCCGTCCTCTCTCTCTCTCTCTCTCTCTCGCGTCGCCAGGGTCATTTCGCGACTAGGTGAGAGAAATTTCGGTATTTTCTATCATGGGTTTGAGTTTTTGACTGTTAAGTGCCGAAACCCTAGCCTTCTTCTGCCAAGTGCCGAAACCCTAATACTCTTAGATCTACTCCTGGATCTAAGACGTGGCTTTGAGTTGTTTTTGTTTTTTTGTTCTAGATCTACTCTTATATCTGATCCTATAATTTGCATTATATTTTTTATTTATTTGTTGATCTTAGAATCCTTGATGTGCTCTGATATTTGGGTTGTTTTTTTTTATTTTGGGTTTTTTTTGGGTTGATAATCCCCTAGTGACCAAGATTTGTCCTGTCGTCGATCTTTCAGTAAAGATTTTCCTGATTTGCAAGGTGCTCTGTCTGGGTTTTCTGCGTAAAGCGTTGTCTTCATCCTCGTGCTGTTGTCTTTATCCTTGGGTATGTTTTATTCTCTCTGTTTGTTTTGTTATCTCTTTGTTGATTTTGAGTTTGTTTTGATGAGAATGTTTGAATGTTTGAGGAGTATTTTTATGACTTAGATCCTCGTGCCGTCGTCTTCATCCGTGGGTATGTTTTCTTATCTCTGTTTGTTGATTTTGAGTTTGTTTTGTTGATTTCGACGAAAGTCTTGCTATTGTCGGTGAAATTTTTGAGTTTGTTTGAATGTTTTTGTTTTTAAGTTTAGTAAGTTTAAAATTTTGAGTTTACTTGAAGTTGAATCATGTTTTCAGAAATAGGACGCAACTATATCATTCAACTTGGATCCCAATAACATCATATAATTTGATCCGTTCACTCGTACTTCTAAATATATCCAAATGACTAATATCTAAAATATATACGAAAATATTAATATAATCTTAATCTTAGACAATTAGTGCTCTGTAGCAGTTGTTTCAGCATCAACATGATGAACCTACATATAAAGTTGTGTGATGCAATTTCAAACTTACAAACTATCCCAGAAACATTAGCCGATAGTAATGGTGGTTTTCATCATGATTTAAATTACAAACTATCCCAAAAATAAGCTCTTTTCTTATTTCTTCTTTTTATTTTTTTTCCAAAATTACATTGCACGATGTGTAAATACGTATCTATTCATGCAAAATCCTGGTTTCACGATATATTTGTTTCATGAACATGTTTTTTCTTAGTACTTCAATAAAGGTATGCCATGAAATGTCATGAGATTATTCTTCTTTTTTCTTTGCCCCAGAAAACTTATATTTCAATTTGATTAATTTTCACCAAGGGTAAGAAACAAAAAATCCTACCTTTTTCCGTTTTGTTGTTCCATTTTCTTAATTGGTAGTTCAAATAATATGATGTGCTATGGAAGTTGTTTCTGGTTAATTAACTTTAAGCTCGTTGATTGGGAACTTACATTATAGCTTCTAGTTTGTACAGGTTGTAACAAATGCTCCTTTCCCATATGGCGTGCAACAGCATCAAATACTAGTTTCTGATTCAGCCAATAGAGCTTGTCAAAACCACAATCATGTGATAGTTGGAAGAATAGCTAATTGCTGGAAAAATGCAAACAATTTGTTGTGTATTAGAGTTTAATTAAAACAATGTATGTGTTTTGTAATATTTTTAGCAAATTAGTTCAAACAATGTAATATATAGTTGATTACATCTTGTATGTCGCATGCATTTTACATTATGACTATTGATTTTTTTATTTTTACATGCATTTAGTTAAAAAGTTTAATTAATTGTTTATAGGCTCATGTTATATTATAGGCTTATGTTGTATGGAGAATATGATTTGAAATTCTAAATGGAGACAAAATTTTTGAAGTCTAATTAATAATAAAAAAGTTTTTGTTAAAATAAATAAATAAAATAAAATAAAATCCGGATTCAACCCGGAACCCAGAATCCGGGTTTTGAAAAACCCAGATTCACCCAGGTTCCGGCACGGGTCTGACCCGGACCAACTCGGTCCGGGTATACCTGAGTTCCCAGGTTGGAACCAGGATGAACACCCCTAGTTAGAAGCACTCTTTTTTTAATAAAAAGTTTCTTTGATAAAAGAAAGTCGTAAATAACTAGTTATCCCAAAAGCACGCAAATGCGATTGTAGTGTTGTTGTTGTTGTTGTTGTTATTATTATTATTATTATTATTATTTATAGTTTTGGTTTTGAGCTCACATCTAGATTATTTCTTTCTAATAAACTTCATTAATAAATAAATCAAAGTACATATAGTGGTAGTATGTTATTTATACAGCATATAGAGGTGGGTCTTTCTCATTAAGAAATTTCAGTAGACATTGAGGATGCAAATAAGGGGAATGTTTCTATACATTTGGTTGGATGCTGACACAATTGATCTATGTAAGTATTGATTTTGTGGTCGATGAATATTTTGCACTTTCCATTCTTCAAAGAAATGTAACAAATAGGTTATGTTTCTTATTATTGATTGCAGATTCAATCTAACACATAACTTGGTTGTGCAGTTGTCTATACTATTTCTTGAATTCTCTGCATTACAAAATTTTCTTCAAGATTTTGTAGTGATCTTCAATAAAGATTCTTGTATTTTCCAATAGCTTCTTGGTATGGATTTTGTCAATTCTACCAACTCTACTGTTGTAAACCCTTCAGATGATTCTTTTAACCCATATTATCTTCATCCAAGTGATAACCCTGGTGCCCTCTTAGTCTCAAAGATATTCAATGGAGATAATTATGTAGATTGGAGCCGATTGATTATCATAGCCTTGAATGTCAAAAACAAAGTTGCTTTTGTTGTTGGTTCGATTATTTCTCCTCCAGCTGCTCAACTTGTTGCTCACACAGCTTGGTTACGTGCAAATAATCTGGTACTTTCTTGGTTGATGAATTCCATTTCTAAAGAAATTAGAAATAGCTTGCTATATGTTGTCTCGGTTGTTGATCTTTGGAATGAGCTGAAGACTAGATATCTAAGAAGTGATAGACCAAGAGTTTTTCATCTTGAAGAATCTCAAAGCTGCATAAACCATGGTTCTTCATCTGTACTGAATATTTCAATGCTTTCAAAACTCTTTGGGATGAATATGTTAGCTATCGGCGATTTCCAACATGTACTTGTGGAAATATGTCAACCTGCACTTGTAATTTTTTCAATTTCTTGTTACTTCGGCAGTAATCTGACCGTGTTTTGAAGTTTCTTATTGGGCTAAATGACTCATATGCCTCTGTTAGGAGTCAATTACTTCTAGATGTCCCATTACCTAGCATGGCTAAAGTCTTTTCACTATTACTCCAAGAGCATAGTCAAAGACAACTCACCAATTCTATATGTAATGAAACGCATGTTTTAATGGCCAAGCAGTTAAATTAGCCAGCTATTCAACCTAAGTTCTCAAAAGATAAGTCCAAGAAGTCTTCTTTGCATTGTACTCACTATGGGTATAATGGACATACAGTTAACAAGTGCTTTCAGTTTCATGGGTACTCTCCTGGATGAACTGGACCAAAAGGAAGACGAAATATGTCTTCTGCACATGTTGTCATTTCAACTAGAGAGGTTTATATTCAAAACAGTAATGAGCAACAAAGGTTTTCTTTAACTACTAAAGAATTTAATAAACTCTTAGCACTTGCCAATTCACCTCAATCTCCTTTATCCATTCAGAATAATACCTCAGTAGCAACTGTAAATCTTGTTACCTCTTCTCAGCTTTCTAGTAAAGTAAATCATCGTATTTCTTACAATTCTGCTTCTTCTACTCTAAAATCCAATATTTCTTGGATTCTTGACACTGGTGCAATAGATCATATTCACCATTACTATATTCTTTTCCTTCTAAATTAATTACTGCCTCTATTAATCTACATAATGGCCATATTGTTCTAGCCAAACATGTTGGCACTATATGTCTTTCTAACACATTACTCTTACATAATGTTTTGTGTGTTCCTACATTTTCTTTCAATCTATTATCTGTTTCTAAGCTAACCAAAATCTTTGCTTATACTTCATTAGTTCTTATTGCTTTTTACAGGACCAATCAATGAAGAAAATGATTGGGATTACATTTGAAAAACAATGGCTTTATCATTTGTCTCAAGCTTCTTCACAAACTTCTTCCTACATTCAATCTCAGTATAATTCCATACCTTTTGTTTCAACTATTACTAAAAAACAATTAAATCTTTGGCATTATAGGCTAGGTCATGTTTCTAATTCAAGGTTGTCTTCTCTTAAACAGTTAGAATCTTCTATAACTATTGATTGTAATAAAATTGCCTGTGACATATATCCTTTAGCAAAGCAAAGAAATCTTCATTTTCCTGTATCTTAAAGAAATTATAATAAAATGTTTGACTTGATTCATTGTGATATATGGGGTCCATTTGCTACTATTTCTTACTTTGATTTTTTATTTTTCCTAACCATAGTTGATGATTTCACACGATGTACTTGGGTATACATGCTTAAGGCAAAGTCTAAAGTGTCACTTTTACTTAAAAAATTTTGTAAAATGGTAGCAACACAGTTTAATGTTTTTGTCAAAATTATAAGATTAGACAATGGACTAGAATTTTTTCTCACTGAATTCTATAATGAAAATGGTATTTTGCATCAAAGAAATTATGTAGAAACTCCACAACAAAATGAAGTAGTTGAAAGAAAATATCAACACTTACTAAGCACAACTAGAGCCTTAATGTTTCAAGCAAATATTCCTTTAACTTTTTGGAGTGATTGTGTACTAGCTATGGCACACATTATAAACAGAATTCCAACTCCTCTTTTTAAAAATAAAACACCTTATGAAATGATTTTTAATAAAACACCTAATCTTTCTCATCTCAAGATTTTTGGTTGCCTTTGTTTTGCATCTACACTTCAAACTCATAGACATAAATTTGATCCAAGAGCTACCAAATCCATATTTCTAGATTATACTTCTAATGCTAAAGGTTACAAATTAATGGACCTTAACACCAACAAAAAACTCATATCTATTCTATGAAACTATCTTTCTCTTTGCAGCTTTTTCTACTAAATATGAAAATCACTCATTCTTATTTCCTCTTTCAGAATTTTCCTATGATTCTTTTCATATCAATCCACATGTTTTTCCTGGTCAGAGTCCATCATTAGCTTTGTTTATTGATGAACATATTTCATCTAATGATCAAATTATCCCACAAACTTCATCTAATGATTAGTACCTTTTAAGTATTGACCAGGCTGTTCATCATAACACTTCAAATAGCCCACACATAAGAAAATCCTCTCGAATTAGACAAACACCTACTTTTCTGCAGGACTATTATTGTGGCAATGTTTCTTCAAATGCAAACCATTCATCTCCTTCTACTGGTTGCTCTTCTACCAAAGGTAATATCTATCCTATTTCCTCTTTTCTTTCTACTAGTCGATTGTTAGCTTCACATAAAATCTTTCTTGCTCCAGTTTCAAATTTTCCAGAACCTAAAACTTACAAACAAGCTGTTAAACTGCCAGAATGGTAGACAACTATGAAAAATGAACTTGATGTTTTAGAGTTAAATAAAACCTGGGAGCTTGTTACTCTTCATAAAAATAAACAGATCATTGGTTGTAAATAGGTATTTCGAGTCAAATACAAGGCGGATGGAATTATAGAAATGCATAAAACTAGACTGGTGGCAAAAGGTTACACTCAGCAAGAAGGATTAGACTTCTTTGATACTTTTTCTTTTGTAGCTAAGATAACCTATATTCGATTATTACTTGTTGTTGTTGCAATTAAATATTGGCATATTCACCAACTAGATGTAAATAATGCACTTTTATATAGTGATTTGCATGAGGATGTCTATATGGAGTTGTCTCCTGGATTGATTGTTAAAGGGGATAACAAGGTTTGCAGGCTTCTCAAAAGTTTTTATGGGTTAAAGCAGGCTTCTAGACAACTGTTTGCAAAGTTATCCACTGCTCTTCTTAGCTATGGTTTTGTTCAAAGCAATTCTGATTGCTCTTTGTTCATAAAAAAAATCTGCAACTTCTTTCATGGCACTACCAGTATATGTAGATGATGTATTACTAGTTAGTGACAGTTTACTAGAAATTCAGTTGTTAAAGACTTTTCTGCATGATAAGTTTACCATCAAAGTCCTAGGGCAGCTCAAATATTTCCTTGGTTTGAAAGTAGAACGATCAAAAATTGGCATTTCTCTCTACCAGAGAAAGTATGCATTAGACATACTTCAAGATATTGGTATTATTGGTTCAAAGGTTACTGCTTTCCCAATGGAGTCTAATCTCAAATTAACTGACACTAATCCTAATCTCTATGAGGATCCACTAGCTTATAGAAGACTTGTTGATAGACTGCTCTACTTAACAATTACAAGACCAGACTTAGCCTATTCTGTTAAGGTTCTAAGTCAATTTCTTGCTAAACCTCCTATTAGTCACTATCAAGCAGCAATTAGAGTATTAACATATTTGAAGGCTACACTAGGACAAGGTCTATTATTTTCATCCTCATTAGAATTGTAGCTCAAAAATTTCTCAGACAGTGACTGGGCAGGTTGTATTGATACTCGAATAAATGTTACAGGTTTTGCAATCTTTTTGGGCAAGTCACTAATTTCATAGAAGTCTAAAAAGCAAGCAACTATTAGTAAATCTTCTGCGGAAGCAGAATATCGAACACTTGCTAGCAACTACTTGTGAAGTTCAATGGCTACTTTATGCTTTACAAGACTTACACATCAATCATCCTCAGCTAACATTATTGTAACGCCCCGTTCCCGCATGTGGTTAGAGAGTTACTTCTTATCACTCAAACTCACATTCTAACAATATATTTATAGACTCCAAATTCCCAATATCATATAAAAAATTTTGGTTCAAATTAATTTACTCAATTTAATCAATCTCCCAAAATGTCAAGTCATCAGTACATAACAAAATTTCTTAATAAAACTCATCAATAATCATAGAAACGTTCTATGCTTAATCCATTATACTTAAATCATCTCACCTATATTTCATAATTTTGATCCTCAACTGAAAAATCTAAATTATCTGAAAAATATTGTAGAGATAAAGGGTGAGTTATCAACAACTCAGTAAGCAGAAAGCATATACTAATATGTAAACATAAGCATTTTCAAAATTTAGAATGCAGAACAAAATATTTACTTTCAAAATGTTGAATCAGAAACATTTACTTTTAGAATGCAAAATCAAAAAATGTTATAAAAAATATTAGAGCGAAACTTTCAGAAAACATTATTATTAAAAAATCCTTTGGCATATCAAAATCTGAAACAGCATCTTCATACCATATCAGAGCATCACATCGGGATAGATACCATGTTTAACCCCGTGATATGGTTATAAACCATTATTATACCCGTGACGAGTTGTATGCCACTATTATACCCATGACGGAACCATATACCATGTTTAACCCCCGTGATAAGATTATAAACCACCATTATACCCGTGGTGGGGTCGTATGCCACTATTATATCCATGGCGAGGCCTTAACAGAAACCGAACAGAGGCAACATCGAAAACATATCATATTCAGATACAGAATCAGAAATTCATGCCAAGATTTTCATATGACACATAATATCAAAACACAGTACTAAACAGCTTTCGATCCTTTCACATATTCAAAATAACATAGTCAAAACAATTTCATTTAATCAAAGCAAACCTTTAGATCTCATATTTGCTCTTTTTGCACAATTTAGAAACGGGATGCAATAAAATAAATTCATGTCTACATCAGTCATGACAGAAAATACTTCATTCATATACAGATTCCATGAATATACAGAACACATATCTGAGTTGTTTTTAGGTTTCTTTTCAAAGCAATCATGCATATTTTTAAAATCAACCTCGTTTCATTTCTTTTATGCAAAGTCTAGTATAGGAACCTGCTTACCTGAACTTTTAACTTTTTCTGAATTTTTCCACAACAGTGCCAAACGAGTATCAACTGTCGCCTATAAAATACACGTAACTTATGTAAGTCTCCAATTTATCGAGTACTTCGTAATAAAAGCCTGAGATATTAAGAAAAATCTAAATTCTTCTTAAAGTCTAAACATCATCGAAATCCTAAAATATCTACTCTCCCCAAAATGCTTTGATTTTCACAAAACTTCTCCAAATGAAAACACGATTAAAACCTAACATCATATTATTCCATAAATTGGTCTTATAATATTTTCTATGCAGACACGTGGCCTTGACATCAAACTATACCCATTAACCAATAATTCCAGTTGTGGCCCATAAACATGTCAGCCATAATGCAGCATAGCCTATCCCAATTTAATACATATTCTACCAAAGTTTGACTATAAGGACATTTTAGTAATGAGGAAAACTTGTATGTAAGAGACTGAAAACTAAAACACTCAAAGGGAAATAATGGCTTACGGGAGGAAACCAGCGTGCGACCCAAGGCAACACACCACAACTCATAGAGAGCAAAGGAGTCGCGACGGGGCTGGGTGAGGTGGATGGTGGTGCTTGCCATAACAGCATAACAGATCACAATGAGTGTGTGTGTGTGTGTGTGTGTGTGTGTGTGTGTGAGAGAGAGAGAGAGAGTGGTGGCTTTAGGGTGGCGTAGGTGCCCGGGCGGCACTCCTATGCAGGTGCTGACGTCCACGACTGGGTGGCTTGGCAGGAACTGTCATGCTTTGAGGAAGAGAAAATGTGCCCTGTTTTAGGTGTAGAAAATAGGGGCATTTCCATTGGTAGTTTCCATGGTGGTTCACTGTGGCCATGGCTTAGTTTAACATGGAGGGGCATGTAGGGCAATAGAGGCAGAGCATCGCTATGGTGACTTTTGATGGACTAGAGGAACTAGGTAGCTTTCGATTGGTTCTGGTGCTACCCTCAATGATGTCGATAGGTGGTTGCTAAGCGGAGAAATTGGGCGGTACTATCTACTCCCCGACGTGCATGGTGAGGTTAGGTCCTCTGCTAGGCAATATCAATTTATAGGAGGGGGAGGGCAATGGTGGTTTCACGTTGAGTTTGTGATGGTCTCATTGTGCAGCAACTTGGGTCTTCATGTTGGTTCACAAGGAGGTGGTTCCATGAGATGGCGGTTGGCGGTTGTGGCTGGGTGGAATTTTCGACATGGGAGAGAGAGTCCTCATGCTGTTGGGGTGGTGAACGTGGGGTAAGGGGTTGGTCTTTGATATCACGCATGAGGCTTACGGTGATGCATGTATGGTGATTGTTAGGACTACCATTCGGTTGTTGCCGTGAGGAGTGCGACGGGACTGTGGACTGGAGTTTGCAGTGGTTGATTTTGGACTTTCATGTCTTGGGGGGCCGATACCGATCTCATGGGCTCGGGCTTTTTGCCCATTTCAAATATTTGGCCCATGTTTCATAGTGAACAAAAAGAAGTTAATAAATGGGCTCTTCCCTGAGTTTTAGGCCCTAACTCAACCTTAAAAAAATATATACTTGTTCCATAAATTTTCTCGGCCCATAAAAAGATTTTCCATCCGACTCAAAAATATTTTAAGGAAAATACTAAAATAGCAAGCCCATTAATAAAAATTCGATATCCGCTAAAATACAATTTGGACCCACAATCAATATAAAAAAAATACTTGAAAATTAACTAGACTCTTCATACATATAAATCCAAAAACATTTTAAAAAGCGGCTTGGTGCTAGACCCGAATGTTATAATTACTCTATACTGAGAGCAAGTCAGCTTTGTTTATTGCCACAAACTCAGTCCAACATGAAAGAACCAAGCATATCCAAATTGATTGTCATCTTGTTAGAGAGAATATACAACAGATGTGGCGTCCTTGACCTCCACGTATTATTTTTGTGGAGTTCGTGACACCGGGATGATGACTATACGGATCACGCACCCCAACAACCAGTGCTCAGAGTGTGTACAATCATGCAATAAGTGTACAAAATAATATATGCAGCGAAAAAATAAAAAAGGTCTTTTTTTATTAAGTACCAGAATTATTCAAAAACAGAAAAGTAACTTTACAAGGATTAAACAGTAATCCGACAGATAAATTAAAAACAGGAAATAACATAAAGGAAACAAATCTCATAACGTTGAACAGTAATTCAGCAAGTCAAACCTCCGGCGGAGCTGATCCCTCGAGCTCTGCGTAAGACTCTACGCCACCATAAGACGAAACCGTAAGGTAAAACACCACAATGAGATTATGACATCTCAGCAAGTAACTAACCAAAAATAGCATCCAAGAGATATATAAAAATAACACGCGTTTCCATACAGACATAATCCACATAAAACAACACCATATGTTCTTTTCTTAAAATACCTTTTTTTTTAACCACTCACGCCAAAAATTTCATTTTTGGTTCAATCACAACCATTAATTAATAAGCATGCGCCACAGTCTCCCTATGGACCGTCCGCACGACCTGGCTTTCATTGTCACATCACGAGTAACGTGTCACATCACGGGTAACGTCCGTGCATGAGATTTCGTAACGAGCGATGCCCAGTTCTGCGCCCAACATGTACATGGACAAGCATCCTCTAACCTCACTAGCCAAAGATCACGGACTCGATACGAGAGCATTACCATCTCGTCCGTTCCTGTCGTCGCCCTACGACAACTCAGGGACGTCACGTCAGTCTGTTACACTCCTGAGTGACTAGAGGAGCTCCACTGAGTTACCATTACAAACAGACCACGTGACATCACAACACGTTTTTAATGAAAATCAATAATATACATTTCAACAATTAATAGGAATATACAATTAAAATAATTCATTTACATAAAAATATTCCTTTAATTACAATTTCACCATTTTACAAATACAAGTAAAATTCCGTCCTCCAAACCGGCCCAAGACCCAATTCTAACAACTACAATTTACAACTCAACGCTTCCACGGCCCAAGGCCCAAATCCAACAGATCAGTACAATCAACAGTACAACAGAAACCACTGTTTATAAAATACAATTACAATAATTATATTATAAAACTGAAAAATTACATACACACGAAGATTGGAAATAATCTGAAAGATCAAGCGAAAGGGCGTTGCTTAAGGCGGCGATACACGGCAGAACAGTGCCCAAAAATTGGGTTTTATCACATGGCAACAACAAACACAAACCGATTTATTTTCCCTCAAATTAGAACAAAACCAAGCACAACAAAATCTCAAGCTCTCGGATTTAACACCTAAAACTCACAATTTCATAATCAAAAAGCACTCGGCACAACCACTCGGGCTCACTCCAAAATTCACAGACCAAACACTCAAATTACTAAGAGATAAAAAGCTTAAGAGAGAAATATAATCAGGAACTCGGAACCCCCAAAAGATGAGGAACCCGTGGCCTATTTATAGGCCAAATGTGGCGGTTTGCGAATCATGCGTGTCGCACAGATGGGGGAAGAAAAAATGGCAGCTCAACGGAGAGCACAGCCGTACGACACGGAGAAGATCACGCAAGCTGGAGGTGGAAGTTGGTGGTGGCCGTGCGAAGCCACGGTTTGACAACAGATGGTTGCCAAAGGACACGGGGGCAACCGATGAAGCTTGAGGTGGAGAGTGGTGGCCGCGTGGGGTGGCAGCTAGACAGCTAGCATTCGGAGCCGCAACCGAGCGACATGGAGCTGCCTTGGGAAGGTGGAGGTGGCTCGTGGCAGCTGCTGCGTGGGGCTCGAAGGAAGAAGAAGAAGAAGAAGGGGCGTGCGGTGCATGAAGAGAAACTTATGAAACTCTAAAGGGTTCACTTCCAAACGGTGCCGTTTTGATAAGTGGGGGGCTGGGTTTACACGGGCCACACGGGCTGGGCTGGGCTGGGTATTCGGGCTGGGCTGGGCTAGGCTGGGCTGGGTCAATCAAGCACACGGGTTGGGCTTCAATCACAAGGCTAGGTTTAAAACAAAAGGCTGGCTTCGGGCTTCACACAATCACGGCCCAAAAACACACACACAGAGCCCACAAATAAATAATCACTACAAATAAAATTACACAAAAATAAAATAATAATAAATAAATAAAAAGTAAGGGAATAAAACTCAAAATAAAAACATACCAAAATAAATTATAAAAACAATAATTAAATAAAATAACACATTAATCAATTAAAATAACAAAATAACACCCCAATTTAATGGATTTAAAAGATAAGTAAAAATTAGAGATCTCACAACATAACCTTATAAAGCCGTTCTACATTCCTTCAAGACTACAACTGGCAGACATACTCACAAAGCACCTTGGTTCACTACATTTTCATCATACTCTTTGCAAGATGAACATTCTCAATATCCATGTTCATCTTGACGAAGAGTGTTGAAGTATAGCTTCACTTATTGAAAATATAGAGTTAAAGTCAAAAGAAGAAAAATTCAAACTAGAGAAGAAGAATTAATATTCTCTTAATTATGTTATTAAGTTCCTATTCTAGTATAAATACAGTGTAAACTTTGTAAATACAATTCATTCATTACGCTCAATTCAATACATTTTCACTTTTCTCTCCACTGTTGCTATTACTCTCTACCTTCATCAAATTCTCAGTTGAGTTTTCATCAAGTTCTTGACAACTAGCATGTTTGAGTCACCTCCAATGATAACTTTCTTTAAATTTTTTGCCACAACTTCCTGTAATGCCATTAATGCTAGTGTGGCGTCTTCAATATTTGGATTAGTGCTGCTTATGAAGCTTGGTTGTATTCATTCACTTTCTCTCGTCTTTTTTTTTTTCCTAACCATTAGTTAAATTTAGAGAAATTTGGCATTGAAGAAGTGACAAAAATACTACTGAAATGCTAAATAATCTGTATATCAAGGACAATTCAGGTTAATTACACCGTTCTTCTTAGGTAATACAACATGATCATTTCTTCTGAATTACACGGGACTTTGCGGCCTTTGAATGAAGGAATACAGGATGGCAATTAAAATGAGATTAACTTCAAACCGGTCGGGTGTAGATTTAACTTTTACACCTGCCAGCAGAGTTGTAATACTTAGGGGATTTATTAAAGTAACGGTGGAATCACATCCATTCTACCATATCTCTTTTCCTTTCTCTCTTTGGCCTTCTTCTCTCTTCCCTTGTCTCTCTTCTCACATCCATTTTCGTCTCCTTCAAAAGAGGTCATTTTCACCTCCCTTGAACCCATTGTTCTTCAAACTCAGACCTCCTAGAGGTCCATCATTGGATGTGGCTGACCAAAAGCTAATTAAGGCGATCTCTGAACTAGTCATGTTGAAGCGGGCAAGGATTGAGCGAATGAAAGCCTTGAAGAAGATGAAAGCTTCTAAGTCTTCATCTTCTAACAGCAGCATCATATTTTCCATGGTGTTGACCATTCTCTTCTGTTTTGTGATACTCTTTCAAGGTAGTATTTCTGATTGAAGTTGATGATGATTTACCTTGTATATAGCATTGTATTTTGGTTGACTGCTTAACTCGTTCTCTGTGCTTGGACTGCTACTAGACAAATTTAGATTAATGTGCAGAAAGAATTGTATCACAACTTTGATTGTTTCAATCCTTGTGTCTATGTGAACAATAAATCGTACATTGTTTCTTCATTATTTGTTTTTCAGAAACTCTACTTGCAACTGGCTGAGGGAACCCCGCTGAATCGGCTGCATAAAAAAATTGATTCTACCTCTTTCATTTCGTTTCCTTCTCTGTCTCAGTTTTCTCTAGTTTCAGGCTCTCTCTCTCCATTTCTTCCCTTCCACTGCCACAACTGCCAACCTCAAGCCATGGCAGGCCGAGCCAGTAAATCCACCATGTCCTTTGGCACAAGATCTCATTCTCTTTTTATCGTGTTCATAAAAAACATGGTCACGAAATCAATCCAGTTTTTTACTACAACTTTCATTCACTTTTGGTATCCCTGAAAGCCCAAGAAATCAAGCCAATGTATCCAGTCTCCAATCTTCAAAGCTCCATAAAAAAAAATCCACTCGTCTAGCAATTCTTGGAATTCTTCTAGCTAGTGTCGGTATTGAGTTTGAAGTTTTAAATCCAAATTCAGTAAAATACTTCTTACCCAAAACAAGTCTGCTAAAAAAAACTAAGGGTGAGGCGTGAGAGATGATCTTTCCTTTGAAATGGATTTTGACATGGCTTCAACACCACGACCACCAACGCCATCATATGGCGACAAAATTCAAGCTAAAGTGCAAGCTTTTCAAGGCCTTTCTAAGAGATCCTGATCTCAAACGAACGAGTTTTGTGCTTTTGAAAGGAAATATTTGCTTGTTTACGGTGATGTTAGAAATAATCTCACACTTTTGGGTTTCTTTTGGTTTTGTTTTGAATGTTTGGAAAATAGGTTTAAGGAAAGTGAAATGCATATGGGTTGGCGTAGAATTTTCTGTACATAGAATTTTCTGCAGTAAATTCTCTACGCGATCTGTGCGAAATGCTCTCACTCAAATATGAAATTTTTCTCAAATCTTCTTCCCGAGGTTATACTTTTTCTCTAATGTTTATAGTCAGATGAATTATCTTTCTCAAATGTCTACTTCTTCTCAGATGTCTACTATTCCTGAGATTCTACTTTTCTCAAATTTCTGTCTTTTTTTTTTTTTTTGGAAAGAGGACGGGACCCCAATTTTATTAAGAAAACCCTCACTTGTGGCGGAGGAAAACCGTGATTACAATCCAGAGGTCTGGGAGTTACACATAAGCAAAAAGGACCAAAACCCAGACCTCGCAAAAAACCTAGACCTCAAGATAAAAACCAATATTAAGGAAAGTACATTGGACTCAAGATAACCAATCTTAAGATCACCTGCAAGAAAAAGTTAGCTTAAGCAAGTAAGAGGAAGTGTAAAAACCAGCTAAAGTAAGTGAATACCTCAGTACGATGTACGCAAATAGGGAAATCCAATTCTATCCATGCGCAGAAGCCCTCTTAATTTACTAGGCAAATTACCACGATCCTCAGACCACTCCAAATTTCTGACGTAGAAGTCAACCGATTATACCGCGGTTGCATACCACGTTTGTATATAGCAGTTCCTTTTTCTTTTTTTTTTCTTTTTCTTTTTGTGTTTGCTATTTAGTGAACTAGCAGCCTAGCAGTTAGATAAATAATTATGGTTTTTTCCTTTTCATGGTTTTGTTTTCCACTTTCCCATCCCAGCATTTGTGGAGATTGTGTTAAATCTGCCCCGAGCACTTCAGCAAATGTCACAGCAGACTAGCAAATGATTCTTGACTAGTGTATTCGGATTTGTACAAAGCTATGGCAGAAGACATTGACCAATGTATTCTTGACTAGTGTATTCGGAAATTGCCCTTTTCTTAATGAGAAATGATACTTGCAGTCGTGAGTGTGCAAGCGCCGTACAGTCGTTTTGAAAAAAGTAAATAAATATGAGATCCACATAAAAAAAAAATTTAATTTTTTAATAGTTAACCCCACTCTTTTTCAAAGTAACTACACGACATTTGCACACTTCACAACTATATGTAACATTACTCTTTATTCATATTAATGCATATTAGTTTCTTGGCGATACAGATCTCTCGGTGCTTGGTTCTCACATCTATGCTTTGTTTCGGAGCAAGCATAGATGTGTCCAAAAAAAGAAATTTTCACATGTGTACAAGTGTAAGATGTATTTTGTTGAACTGCCTACGTGGTAGCTTGTAATTTACGGATGTAGATTGAAGGAAAACACCCGACCGGCATTGAGGTGCTCTCAATTAAAATCCATGCATTTTCAAAGTTTCATTTCACGATCTGCAGTGTGTAAAGTCCTCCAAATCACCCTCAAACTTCCTTGATGCTCTCTTCTTATTATACTGTTGATCAAACATTATGCAGAACCAAAATACAAAACCACTTGAACTGCAGATTTAATAATGCTCAAGAATTAAAAAAAAAAAAAAATGCAAGACGTGTAGTTTTGAACTCGTATATTCTTCATTATATTTAAAATTTCCTCAACTCTACAGTACATACTGCAAAATATATACATCCAAATTCTGGAATTTTGGTTCTTTTTGAATTGAATCAAGATCAGAAACTGAAACATCATGTGCACCATAACAAAGAAAATCCATTGATTTATATATAAAAGAATTGATCACAGAGAGAGAGAGAGAGCTGTGCATCTAAATGCCTTTTGTTTAATTTATATCTTGAGAGTGCTCCGGAGTTTGCACCATCCTTTCTTGCAAGCGACAATGACCCTCTCCCCATGTTTGACAATCACCTTCTTCACTTTCTTAGTCTTTTCCTTCACGTTGCTCCCCAGATTGCCCATCTGGTTTCAGACTCTCCTTCCTTTTGTCTCCCTCCTAATCCTATATATATATATATAAATATATATATATATTATTTATCTCGTAGCTAGCCATCAAGATTCCAACCTTTAATACTGTTATCACTTTGACCCGTTCTCTTTTGTCAGATTTAGTTATAGATCGTTGGTGATTTTTCCGGAAGGTTGACTCCGGGCTTCCGTATTTTTCTCATCGTTGGTGACTTCAATGAGCATTTTTTTTTTTTTTCTGTTGGTACTGTCAAGGTTGTCTGTCATATTATTCAGAAGTGATAAATATACCACCAGTGCACAATTTTTACACACAACTAGTTGGTATAATTAATTAAAGGTTTTTTTTTAAAAAAAAATCTTTCGACTTTGGTTTTAATTTTGACGTGTTTGAATTCAAAAAAAAAAAATATTGTTTTGTTATAGAGATGTAAAATAATTGTGAAATGATTGTTTTTGTATCACTTCTCAAGTTAAAAATGTTGGATCATGCTAGATCTACCTAGAAAAGTCACCCAACGTGTAATTTTTTTTGTCAAACATTATTTAAAAAAAATCACAAACTTATTAAAAAATATTTTTTTAACTATTAAGTAAAAAAAAAATATATAATCGGTAGCCTTTCTCGATACTCACTCTCGATAAGACAAACATTTATCAAAAATCTTACAACTAATAGACATTTAATTTTTTTAACAAAAATATTTGCAGAAAAATATCATCAGGCGATTAATATAATCATTTTCTTCACATCTTCCGGAATTTGTTAAGATATAATTTAAATTATATTTACTTTTTCTTTCACCAACTGAAGTTTTAAGATCAGTGATTATTAAATATGACATCGGGTAGAGATTTTAAATTAACTCTATATTTTATTCCATTTATTAATTAAATGTTTAACATTTTGGATTCACTTGTTGAGAAAGAGTTTGGCTTGAACATAGAGATTGTGCTTCAAGGTATTCTCCTTTTGGCTGCCGTTTATATCAACAGATCCATAATATTTCATTAAGATTGATGTTAGGTTGCCGACCAGCAATAATCGTTTGGCGTGTCGTTTAGGCAAAAGAATTTTTCATATTTTTTTAACATCTTTAAATATTTTTAAATAATAAAAAAATATCAATATACTAATAGTCACTTTCTTAATCAATAAGTAAAAAAAATAAATACATGAGCGGTCAAAATAAGCGGGTAAAATGAGAGGACATACTAGCATTATTCTTTCATTAATTATTTGGCTTTCCTAGTTTAAACTCAAGCGAAGTTATTAGTAGAAAAATAGAGAAATAAAACTTGCTATTTTTATAATTATTGAAGACTTTATCTAGTTAGCATTTCAAAAGGAGAGAGCCCATAAATTTTTAGTCCATGGTGGATTTATTAATTTTATTTATTTTTTGGTTGAAATTGCGTTGCAACTCTCCATAGAGACATTAATATGGGAAGCAAAGTCAAAGTTCCAATTCTCAACCCAACTAACTAATAAGATGAATAATAAAGGAGAGCAAAGTCAGATTTTCAAATGCATCTTAACCCAACTAATTAATAAGATGAATGATTAGTATAGCAAAGTTTGGGCTTGTCTTCTGAGAGTCACAGCTTCAACTAACTTGTTCCTTTGTCGCTTAATCAAACATTATTCCAAGTCGGATAATGGCAGAGCAAGAGCAAATCAGCTCAATAATTGAAGATTGTCTCCTGAGACTTCCAGGACTTTGGAGGATGGGCGCACAGTGCCAGTACAACAGTACATGAGTTCAATTAAAGATGATTTGGATAGTAAAATGAGATGAAATATGATATTTTAGATGAGTTGAATAAAATATTATTAAAATATTATTATTATTTTAAAATTTAAAAAAATTAAATTATTTATTATATTTTATATAAAAATTAAAAAAAATTATAATAATAAAATAAAATAAGATAAATTACGATAATTTCTAAATCCAAACCAGTCATGGATCTTTCGGAGGGATGACACTTTAAAAAACCTGTTATCAATTAGGAATATGATTGGCCATGGCTTCTTTCATTTTGTTTATTTATATTATTTTCTGTTTACTTGAAAAAAACAAATAAAAGTGATCGTCTTTGTTATCCATTCTGTTTTATATGTAATAGTTAGATATTATAATAATTTATGTGCTTTGCCTTTTGATAACTGGATTTATATATTAAAAAAATAATATTTACCATTTTAAGATAGGTAAGTCTCATGCATCTCTCTTAAAAAAAAAAAGTAGATAAATTTGACACTTCTATGAAAAAATAATTTTTTTTTAATAATAGACTCCATATTTTTTTAAAAAAAAGTGCGTTGGATGAAATAATTATTTAAAATAAATATTTTAAGGGATATGGAAAAAAAATATGAAATCTAACAAATATTTAGGAATAATGATAATCAAGTAGAGTATAATAATTACATGCCTGCATAGATTAAAAGATAAAAGCATTAGTTCAAAATATAACATAGTCTAATACATATCTATAACATCGATAGTTTTAGTAAAATTGTCTGCGATAAGTTTAATACAAGTCCAATACAAACATTAGTTCACAATATAACATAGTCCAACACATATTTATAACATCGATAGTTTTAGCAACAAACCCAACAAAAACATCAGTTCAAAATATGAGTCATTTGATTTTTTACTATAATCCATCATTTTGTGTCATCCTATACAATATTAATAGAGACGACATTGAAATTCTTATGCTGATGTTGGTTGAGTCAATAGAGGTCTACTAAAAGTTTAATCATCCACTATTTCTGTGTAGCGTATGCTACAAGATTTTATATATATGGCAAAAGTTCCTTAAATACAACATCAACCAAGTCAAAAAAAAAACATAAATCTGAACAAAGTTTTTTAGAGGTTTGAACACATTTTTTAGATTTGAAAGCAATATATATTGGAATCTGAACAATATTTTTTAGAGGTTTGAGCACATTTTTTAGATCTGAAAATAGTATATATATTGGAACACATTTTTATTTTTAGATCTTTGGATATATAATGTACGTTTTTATATTATATAGTCTGTTTGAATATAGTAGTATCCTTAAATACAACATTAACCAAGCTAGAAAACAGTATAAATTTGAACAACAACAAATGAAAGGAATCGAAAAGAGGGAGATAACAAAATAAATTACACCAAAAAATGGAAAGAATCAAGAAAACAAATACAACACAACACATTATCTTTCTAGATTTTTCCATATTTTGAACCTTCTTATATATAAGCATAAACCAGCATGGACCAAACCAGAAAACAACATAAATCTAAGCAACAACAAATGAAAAGAAATCAGAACACTTACAAAGATAAAAACCAAAAATTTTGAACTCTGAAAGTCCCAAACCAAGAAGACTTGAAAAGAAATCACTAATAAAAACCAGCAGTAAACAATGAGAAAAAGAAAAATGGAAAAGCTAGTAGGGGAAGAAAAATAACCCAAGAAGAAAATGTGATGAAATCTAGAGGTCTTAAAGAAATCACCAAACAAAATAAGTAAGTAAAAGAAAATAACCTTCAAAGACTCTTTTAACGTGCAATATCTCCTGAACTCTCCTCCCAGACGTCCAATCACCCATCAAATTACTGCAAAATCAATCAAGACACTGCAAAACCAATCAAACCAAATATGGAAAAATAAAAACTTACAAATCAGAAATGAGAAAAAACTAGCGAAATCATGCATGCATTTTTTTTTTTGTTCAATAATGAGCACAGTTAAAAACTTCAAAAATAACATGATTTCTTTTATTTCTTTCCTTTAGTAATGAGTACAATTTTTTTTACCCACATAGATGTATTCTTCTTAAAAATCTTTCTGACATGTATTTTATTTTACTTTGTAGGAAATTGCAATTTGGAGTATCAAAAAAATAAAGTGTTGGTAGAAGACTGACCAATAACAGGACCATGAACGGGCATAAGACATGCATGAATTTTATTTTATTTTTTTTTTCAGTAATGAGAAAGATTTTTTATATCCACTAATTAAGAATAATTTTTTAATGGTTTTTGTGATTTTTTTTTTATTTTGATTGTTTTTTAGATTTTTTAAATATTTGTGATTTTTTCAGATGAGACATGTATCTTTTTTTTCCTTCTTCCGTAGTGAGCACGACTTTTATACAGTTCTTTTTTAAATATTTAAAAATGTAAATTGATACAATTACTCGTATGCATGCCTGATGAACTGCCATTATCTATATGCATGCACTAAAACAATCAACAGAAAATCACAGAAATTAAATAAGAAAAATCTTATTGCAAGCAAGTTTGTGCATCAATATTGATATATAATATATATGTTTAACGAAACGATGTGAATTAAAAATGAAAATAATTTTTATGATATATGAGATTTTCTTCTTCTCTTAAAATTTTTTTTTTATTTTTTTTAAATAAAAAAGATCATCGGTATGTGATATGGTGTACGAACTCGTTTGTATATAGCAAAACCCAATTAAATAACTGACACAACCCACCCTCACACACCCACACAAAATCGGAAAACACAATTTTGCACTAACACAATCCATCACTCAGATGAAAAATACATATAAAAAAATAAAACAAACTGAGTGACAGAAGCCATCACTCATAATAAAAAACCATGTATAAAATAAATTAACTTATACGAACCGTAAACAGAATAAAATAAAGAAAAACGCTTAATGCAAACGCGGGATGCAAGCGGGAAGCAAACGCCGCTGACGTGGAAAAAGGAAACAACGTCGTTTTATACATTGCCCCTTTTCTTTATGGTTGTGGACAAGACAACCAGGGATTGTTTGGAAGAACTGATGGTATAGTGGGCTTAGCCCGTGACCAACTCTCCGGTCAAGTGTCTTCAAAATACGACTATGCCTTCTCCTACTGTCTCCCTGAAGCTTTTACTGCATCTACCGGAGTGGGTTTCTTGTCCCTTGGAGAATCTTCTTTGGCAGCATCTCCGGCGTACAAGTTCACTCCCATGTTGACGGATTCTAAAAACCCAAGTTTATACTTCCTGAGGTTGGCAGCCATAATTGTTGTAGGTGTGCCGCTGAGAGTTGGTGCTTTCCAGTACAGGGTTTCTACCATTATAGATGATGGCAGCATCTTCGACTTCTTCTTGGAGACTTGTTGTTTCCACCGAACAAAAGCCTTATACTTCAACGAGAAGTGATTTCTCAGACAAGAGAAGGCTGGATATGGGTAAAGATGAACTTGAGGTGGTAGCTTCTGCAGCAGCGACGTCCGAGGATTCAGGGGTGGAGCGTAGGAGCTTGAAAGAGTACTTTGAGCAGTCGAAGGAATTGATAATCAGATCGGACGGCCTCGGTGGTTCACGCCCTTGGGTTGTGTATCTTATTTCATTTTTCCTACATTTCTTCTTCCTTGTTATTTTTTTATTTATTGACGTGACAATTAAAATTTATTATTCTAAGCGCCGACTATGCGCCGTTTGTAAATGTCGACTGCCCCTAGCAGAATTGTAAAATAAAAGAGTGAAAAATAAACATAAACAAAATACAAGGACAATGAATTTACTGTTCAATCCTGTAGCAGCTGGATAGCTGCTTATTATAATAGAAATATTTTTGTATTTAATCTTAACAATGTCTTCTTTTCATTAATGATAAAATTACGGTTCTCTTTCGTGGGACTTATATTTTATACTTGATTGGCAAAACAATTTACCGTTTATGAATCTTCGTGGCTCTATCGCTGTTTTTTTTCAATAATACTGTACGTGGGACCATGTAATTTATTAAAAAAACAAAAAAAATATAAAAGTAGAATAAAATCTAGAATATCGATTTTTTTTACATTTTTAAATATATAATTTTTTAATAATAAACATTAAACTACTTGATACCACGAGGTTAACAGGGCCGTTTGAGTCTTTGACTAATAATCTTCAGATGCCCGGTAGCATAATTTTACTCCCCATTCCTACGTCACATAATTTTTTAATTTTATATATTTTTCTCTTACTCATCATTTACATATTTTTATCATATAATTTTACTCTTCATTTATATATAAATAATAAATAAATAATTCAATTGATTTAAAAAGAATAAGATTAAAAAAAATATGATGTGAATTGTGTGAAAATAATAAATAGAAAAACTTATTGAAATGACGAGAATACACCAATACAGTGATTATATTGGATCGAGTTTTGTTATTTATCATCCTTATATATTATATATTATACTTATTTTTATTTTTTTATTTTTTTATATTTTAATTATTTTATATTTTATTTTTCTTATATTAATTGAATTTAGCTATTCATTATTTATATATAACATATTTAATAAGGGAAAAACAATTACAAATTAAAAAATTATGTGTACACGATCATGAGTACGATTTTTCTTTTTCTACTGGGTCTGTTATGGTGCAATTGTGAAAGACGGAACCGCAGAGAAGCACACCGTCACACCAACCTCCATAACAGCCACTCTTTCCAACTACCATTCCTGCGAAGAACACGACGACCGATTGGTGCAATTTTCAGCTTCCGTCCCTGTCTGTTTGTCTCCCTCCCTCGCTCCATGGACCTTTCTCTTCCGCGACGCCAAGGTGCCTATTCTCTACCCCCCCCAATCCCTATGGTTAGGGCCAGGGTTTGGGTTTCAACTTTCAATTTCCTTCCTCAAATCTCGGCTCTTACTCTGAATCTGTCACTCACTCTTTTAACTTCTCTCTATATCTAGAATGGCAGAACCATATCAGGGTGCGAATACAGCTCCCTCTTCTTCTTCTTCTGCTTCATCTTCTTCGGCGACGCGTAGGGAGTCTTCAGCCAATGAGGCGGCGTCGTCTTCGAGCTCGTCTCGAGTTCGCGAATCGGAAGATTACCTCGACCAATACCAACACCAATTTCCACATCCAGAGCTAGAACCTCGACAATTTGACGTGCCTTACCGAGGAAACTCTAACCCACCGGCTTTTGATGACTCATCGACGGTTATCCGGGACGATAATTGGTCTTGCGTCGTCGTCCTTCTCACCTTCTGGTTCTTCGGTTTGTCTCTCTTTCTCTTTCTCTTTCTCTTGCTCTTCGTTCCACTATTTCATTGGTTATTTAATTTTTCCCCTCCAATTATTGGTAATTTAGGTTTTGTCCTCCATTTTTGGAATAATTAGTTTGACTGCGATTCGTTGGTGTGATAACCTGACCATTTTTTGAGTCTTTCGCACATTCCATTCTTATTGCGGCAAATCTGATCATGTTTTGAGTATTTCACACATTCCACTGTAATTCTGATTTTCGCTAATATATTGGTTATTATTTCAATAATGCAGTATCAATGACTCTTATCCTGGGGGTTTACGGGCCTGTGAATATACTTCTTGGCCCTAGTTGCTCCTTTCTTGTGCAACCTAACCCCATTTTTGTGCAGTATATAAAGGTAATTAGCCCCTTTTTGTACTACTTCGTTTACTGATTCTAGTAGTTCTTTAAGGTGATGTGTGGTAATCTTGGTTGGTTTTTAATAGGTGGAAGAGTTAAATGAGTCAGCCCCTGGGCCTCTGTTATACGGGTTCTATAAAACTCCACCACTCGATACTGTTACCACTTGGTCTGAAACTCTTAATGTCTCAGTTCAAAGTGATTCTCACCAGGCAAGTTTGAATTTTTAGAATGTTCCTTCTCCTTCTCTCTTATTAACTATTGCTTTTTTAACATTTGTAGTCATTTATTGAACCTCGATATATTCTTCTTGATTTGATGGGATTTTTCTGTTTTTTCAGGAGTGGATATATTTCCTAAACAAGGGCTCTCAAATAAATATTTCATATAGTCTGAACCCCCCAAGCTCCGCGGCTTTTCTCGTAATTGCTGAAGGTAAATTTTTCTTCTAGAAATTGTTAGTGTTATATATCAATTGGGTTTCTGATGGTTGATTCAAATCTGTCCTTCATGTATGAAATTCGGTCATATTTTTTGAAGATGGAGTATATTTACGGTATATTTACTTATCTTTGCTACGCGAATTTGTTTGATAGCCAGTAATGATGGTCAATGTCACAGGTCATGGCAAGCAATTGAACCTACATTATTTGATAGAACCCTAAAGCGAATATTTTGGAATGGATCCTGTTGCCTTCATTTCTCCAAGTCAATTGTAGATTTGTACATTCAAATGTTTTGTTAATAATGTCTAGTTGTCTGCTCTCTCCCTTTTCTTTCTGGGTCAATCTGGAGCCATAAAGTAGGAGTGAGGTTTGGAGATCAAGCTTCACACTGAAGCCAGATTTAACCTACAATAAGGCCCACTTGAATCACAACTACTTTTTTTCCCTATACTTTTCACAAAATCTTCTAGGCGCATAATGTGAAATTTTCTTGTGATCTTTCTTGTATTTCTATAAACTGATTGCAATTGTGCATTCAGTCTCCATATTATTCTGAATCTGGCACATTGCAGGGAATGAAGGCCTTGCTCAGTGGCTTGAGGATCCTAACTATCCTAATACTACCTTATCGTGGAACCTCATTCATGGTGAGATGCAAGTTAGAAAGTATGTCTGTTCTGTCTTTTTGAATTTCTAATCCTAAACTGATGTTGGCAACTTCTGCTTACCAGGAAATGGTATGATTACACAGCACATATTTGAGTCTTCTAGTTATTATGTTGCAGTGGGAAACATAAACACGGAGGAAGTGGAGGTAATTACAAATATTTAAATTCTTATCAAAAGTAATCGGTTTGATAAGTTTCTGGCCTCCAAATTGATCTATTCATTATTGCTGAAGCATTCGTGACAAGAAGTCCACAAATCCATTACTTATTATGTTACTGCTTCTTATCCTTCTTGTTCCATGAGAAGTGAGATTTAGGTATAACTGAAAAATGAAATTAAGTAACGAGTGTTTAATTCTTCTTTGGAAGCTTTGGACGCCCATCTCTCATTATATGGTACATTTGGATTGGGTATTTGAGATTATTAAATTAAGACAAGTTGGTTTGGTTGTTGTGATTTGCAAGCTTAAATAGTAGTAATATCTAAAGTGTTTTGTGGGAGAACCAATTGAACCACCAAGGTTATGTGATATCCCTTACTAACTAATAAGTGTAAGTGGTATATGAGATCTCACATTGCTTGGGAGGTAGAAATTTTTGCTCTTTATAATGATTTCAATGGGGCTTCAATTGTACCATTGACTAGTTCTTTTGCAGTATAGGCTCAAATGTGGCTTGGGCCTTCATTGGGGTGTCACAAATGGTATAGGAGCCTATCTCAACTAGAAATATGGGACTTGAGAGCCGTGCCACCTATGATGGAATGGCCAATAGAGGACATCGGGAATTTAAGGGGGGTGATTTTGATACCTCATACTGCCTAATGAGTGTAGGTGGCGAATGAGATCCCACATTGTTTGGGAGAGAAAAGTTCTTGCTCTTTATTATGATTTCAACTGGGCTCCAATTGTACCATTGAGTATTCCTTTTGGACTATAGGCCCAGATATGGCTAAGGCTTTCCTTGGGGCGTTACAAGTTATTTGCTTGCGCAACATCTAAGGTAGAACATTAGTTTCTAAGATTGATTTACAATTTTAAGTGTTAGGGTTTAGAGATAGAGAAGAAGAAATGGATAAAGGGAAAGTGATGGGTAGTTCAAAATTATGCCCTACCCTCATGCTATTGCATCGTATATACTTTAGCTTACATTTTACAATTATGCCCTAATGGGGTATACTTACTACAACTATGACTTCTAAAATCTTAGCTGGCTATGACATAAGGACTTAGTAAATATATATGCAAGTTGTTCTGCAAAATTCTAAAAAATGTAGAAATATAACCGCTCAATATCTTATCTTGAATGAAGTGATAACTAACCTCTATATGGTTAGTTAGTCCTTTCATAAAACATAGGATTAGGAGCAGTATGTTATATGCAAGTTTATTATCACAAAATAATTAGAGAGGAGTAGGAGCTGGGAAGCCAATCTCTTGAAGGAAGTATTGCAACCATGTCAACTCACTAGTAATGTGAACCATTGCCCTGTATTCAATGTCTGTTGCTAAAATGAATTACCATGGTTTGTTTCTTACTCTTCCATGTAAACAAATTTCATTCCAAAAAGGTACAAGATCTGGAGTAAATCTTATATTTGAAGGAGACCCTATCCAATCAGCATCTGAAAAGGATTCTACAATGACATGTCCATTTCGCCTTTATAATAATCCAAGACTAGGAGCTCACTTAAGATAGCGAAAACTAAAGGTTACAACATCCCAACGTGAGACCCATGAGTTTCCAAGAACTAACCCACTACACTCATTGTATAAGAAATGTTAGTTCTGGTGATAATAAGATAATTGGATTTCCAACAAGTTGATGATACTTGCTTGGGTCTTAAAATAACCCCCCCCCTTTTTTTTTATTGGCACCGGATGTCCAGGAATAGCGTCCTAACTAAGCCGTAGGGGTTGACTCAAGTGGTAAAGGCCTTGGTCTTGGTGGTATGCTCCCTCCAAGGTTCGAATTCTACTGGGTGCAAACAATCTCTAAGGGCCATCGGATTGGTGGATTTTCCTCTTGAAGAGTCTACAATTCGGATTAGTAGGTATATCAATAGGTCGACCAACCAATAAACCAATTTCTTCCAATAGGTTAAGTACATAATTCCTCTGAGATATGCTAATACCCTTTTTATACCTAATCTCAAGAAAGCATATCGGGTTTATCTAAGTCATTCTTGTGAAACTGACAGTGTAAAAACTGTTTTAACATATCAATGCCTCCCGAGCCATTTCTAGTAATTACAGTGTCGCCCACGTATGCTAGCAACAAAATGTAAACTACATCAATATGTTGGCATAATACCAAATGGTCTGTCTGACATTGAAGAAGACTAAACTCTAATACAACATTAGATAACTTTCCATACAATGCTCTTTAGGATTGCTTTAAGCCATATAATGCTTTCATTATCTTGCACACAGCACCCCAATATCCCCCCTGAGACAACTAACCCTGGTGGTAGACCGTGTGAGCCTCTTCAAGTAAGTCACCATGTATATGATGTTTTTTTAACATACAATTGAAATATGGCCAATCAAGATTAGCCGTAAGGGATATCATCAATTGAACAGAGGAGATTTTGGCAACTGGGAAGGTCTCCTCATAATGTCATAGGCTTGTGGATAAAATCCTTAGCAACCAATGTACATTCAAACATCCCATAGAACCATCGAGAGTGAACATCACTTTATATAACCATTTACATCCAATGGTTGGTTTAACAAGAAGCAAAGGAACAAGATCCCATGTCCCCATTGTGGTGAAGGACATCTATCTCAGCCTCCATAGCTTTCCTCCAACCCGGGTTAGATAATCCTTGAATATCTTAGGAGCATTGAATTTTGAAAATAGAGAAGTGAAATAAGAGAATGAAGAAGATAAGGCATGAAAAGAGACAAATTGACTTTTAGGGTTTCTGTGATATAAGAGCGGGTATCGTTTTTGGGAACAACAGGTAGAGTTTGAAGCACTACGTAAATTTGAATGTGAAGACAGAGATGAAGATGGTGGAGGCATGGCAGGTGGCCTATGCTTGATATCCAAATCAATCTATATGAATATTTTGAGCATGACGTTTGTTCTTTCTTTTTTTTTCCTGTGTTAACTGTTTTTTGAAGGAACCCCCTTGCTTGCGCCATCGTTAAAATTCATAGACTAATATGCTGTTATGCTGTTATTTGTGAGGATTTTTCGTCAAATACCCCTCTGATTTGACTACGTTGAGATTCGCTGCATGTGCTTTTTTGGAAAAAAAAACCCCATGCCATGGTTCATTTTGGATCGGGTCCATCTGTTACTAATTTTGTCCACCCTCATTAATAGGAAACACATAAGAAATGAAATTAAAGTCAAAATTAATTTTTTTATAGGTAAATAAAAATTTTTTGATCAACAGAAATAATTTTTCGTTGATCAACTTGTTCAAGCACTTCCAAACACCGGAGAATAATAAAAATCTATTTGCAGAAATCATTTTACAATGAAACGCACAGAGCTTTATAGGCAAAAAGGCTAATTGCTTGTCAGAATTGTAGAATTCGCGTAATCATGGAGCTGCTAGTTTGGTAAGTTTCAAGTAGCCCTAGGTGGGACAGTATGGGAGAAAAAAACTAAGGACACAATTTTAATGGAATTTAGGTCTTGACTAAGGGTTAAGATGGTTATAAGGTGACTGAAACATTTAATTATGTTACAAGAAATACCTTTTCCTCGATAAAATTTTGCCGATCTTTTCTAGATTATATTAGCATTGTTTGATGTTATTCTAAGCAGTTGTGATGTTTCTTCCTCGTCACCATTTATGCTAATAACTTATATTGGTCTCTTCACCATGATGCAGGTACGCTTAAACCTCAGAGTAAAGGCTTATTTGTACAATACGACAGGAGCTTATTATAAGTGTACTTTCGCTGATGGCCTCTGTGGCTTGGACATTTTGTTTCCCAATGGAAATGCTGCTGTCTTAACCTCTTCTATTCCAGAAGAGGTAAAACTCTAGTTTATTGGTGATTAATGCCTTCTTATGGTTAACGAATTAGAATAATACTAAGAAGCAGGATTTAGTAAAATAGATGTGAAAACATAGAAAATCCAACTATGTATCAGTGTGGATGGTTCATATCTTCAAAACTTTGTGCCATAGATGCCTCATGTTGTTTAAATAATTAATTCACTCGATATCACCAAAATTTTTAAATTGTATTCCATGGTTTCAAAATGGAGACGTTGGAAAAGTACCTTCTTACCCTTCTTACTGGACTGAACCTTTTCAAATATAAATTTATCATCAACTCCTAATGTTACATTTATTCAGAATTTGCTTTGGTTGCAACAGGGAAAATCCAGTGATGAGTGGCATGTCAAACTGTCTTATGGACCAAGATGGGCCACTTATATTGTTGGCATAGGTATCATTTCTTTATTTGTTTTTTACAAGTAAAGGTATTTTTTACTTATCAAAAAAAAAAAAGTAAAGGTATTTTTTCTTATTCCTTCCTATAAGAGAAACTTTATGCATAAATGTAGTACCTAAATATTTCTGCTTGTAGGTGGAATGACTCTGCTCATGTTCTTGGCCTTCAACTACTTAAACAAGTTCCAATTTGTCCATGAAGATGGAAGAGATGTTCAATATGGGGATATAAGATCCGAAAGAGCCCCTCTGCTTTCATACAAAGATGATGATCTCTCAAGTTGGGGTTCATCGTATGATTCTTTGTCACAAGACGAGGATGATATTGAGGACATTCTTGCATTAGGTGCTCCTGAAGGGAAGTCACTGGGAGATGGTGAAAACAGTAACAATACCCGACGTCTTTGTGCAATTTGCTTTGATGCTCCTAGGGACTGCTTTTTCCTTCCATGTGGGCACTGTGTGGCTTGTTTTGAATGCGGAACTAGGTAATCACTCTTCATCATTTCTGCACTCCTTATGTTGTCTTTTGTGATGAGGAAAATTAAATAGGACTACTACAATCTCATCCTGTCATTTTACCCTGTGGTGTTGCTGTCCGGCGGACAAATGTTGGCCCTTTTGGTCCAATTTCTGCTGTTTAGCTCAATGAGCTATCCAGATCTCGAATTATTGGAATTCACTCTGCTTGCTTGCGTTCTATTATATAAAAAGTATTGCCCAGTGACCTTATCCCGTAACAAATATAAAATGATGCAATTGTACGGTGATGGTATAGGTTCAGTACTTCATTTCCAACAAGCCCGAACCTTCTTGAAACCCAAGTTTGACAAGAATAAAACTAGAAATCATTTTCCTTTTTTTATTTTTTAATTGGTGAGATGTACATCTCACTTTTTCTAGTCCAACACAATTACACTCTATTGTCATCTGAATTACAACTACGTTCCTTGGCATTGACTTTTCCCCATGCTGAGACTTCTTCCTCACTCTAGCACGAGTAATCATTGATGACTTACAAATGGTTGTGGGTAAAGGTGTTAATATAACCTGCCAGAATGTTTATTAAGCATTTTATTTCTCACTGCTAGCTAAAGCATGGTGAAAGTTTGGCTTCTTCCAAGTTGCAAGTCTGCTGATTCAATCTAATTTTACAATTCGAACTATTGTAGCACCTATATTGACAGGATATGAGAACAATGGTGATTCCAGTCTTATGATTTTATTCAATCTAATGCTTGCAGGATAGCAGAGGCAGCTGGCACTTGCCCGGTCTGTCGTAGGAACATGAAGAAGGTGAGAAGGATTTTCACAGTTTAAGCAACATATCTGCTTCTTGTCAGATGGCCAAGACCTGGTTGAGTAATTTGCAAGTGGATTGCTCATATACACCCTTGCTTTCATGCTGCTTGCTCTATGGCATTCATAAAGTAAATTGTTTTTTTTTGGGGGGGGAGGGCGCGCATCACTATAACAAATTGTAGCTGGAGCATCGGGTAGCAGCATTTGAAGGTGTAAGGAATGACCATGTCTTGCTTTTTTTTTTTTCCCTGGTGGATATTTCCACAATGTAATACAATTTCTTGGTATAGGAATCTCACAGTACGCGCATTAAATTCAACGAATTTTTTATTCATTTTGTTGCGTTTGGGTTTAGGTGATCTTCAGATATTTCGTGAATAGTAGTAAAAAAATAATAATAGAATATTAAATAGTAATTAATAGTAGTAAAAAATAATAATAAAATAATAAATAGTAATGGAATTAATACTACCAATAGTGAAGATTCTTGGATATTTTATTCCAATTTTTCCCCGGTTATAATTATACCAATTACGTATGACTATACAACAAATCACGATGCACATGGTTCACTTTGCCTTTTTTTAGGTCCCCTTTGCCTTCACCATTCCTCCTGTGAAAAAGGCTTTTCCACAGGCCTCCCTCAGCCATTCTTTTTCTTTTTTTTTTTTTTTTTAATTTGTGTACAGCGGGTGTAGTCTACTGGCTTAGAGGCCAAAATGCCTGCAGCTCCCTCGATATAACAAAAACTCGAACACAGCATCACCAAAAGCTTTATTTACTCTTTCCCACAGTTTCTATGAAAATGAG
Organism: Juglans regia; assembly: GCF_001411555.2. Lineage (NCBI taxonomy): Eukaryota > Viridiplantae > Streptophyta > Magnoliopsida > Fagales > Juglandaceae > Juglans > Juglans regia. The sequence continues at coordinate 32,664,771 of NC_049903.1, forward strand.
CAATTGAAGAAAATAGTACGACACACCCCCTATTGTTGCATACTGCAACTTCTCAGTCCCTTGTACGGCTGTGAAATCATCTTCTCCCGCACGATTGAACCCCCCAGCCAACCACCCCAAGTTCTTGTATCCTCCTTCATATAACTTTGTAGCTGCCATAATGGACCTGAGAAAGAAAAAAAACCACCATAATTTGGTTGAATTTTCAAGTCCTGCTGAATAATATTCATGCACATTTTCATCAGATGCGAAACTAACTCTCACCTCAGACCTTCACCGCATGCTACAAGGAGTTTAGAGTCCTTTTCAGGAGCAGCCTTCTCAACTTGCAGTAGAAAATCAGGATTCATGGTGGTGAAATACTGGCCAGTCCATAGCCCAATGTAGCCAAAATGCACCCACTTCTTGAGAAGAGTAATGGGACCGTTGTCCTTGTCCTCGATAAACAATGGAACGTGGAGCGAACCCTCCACATGTGCTTTCTGTCTCTCCCACACGGGCCTGATGTCCAGGAGTTGGAAGCCTTCGGTATCCATGGCTGCCGCGGCGTCCTTTGGCTGTATGGCCTTGATGGCCCCAGACTGTATGAGCTGCCGGGCATTGCTGCTGGACGCTGCTTTGACTCCAAGTGTCGGTCTTCTTTGGGTTGTGGGAAAGGGCGGCTTAGGTTTATTCTCGTGCTTCAACGAATTGAATATGGATAAAAAGCTCGGTTGGAGTTGGACGGCCATCTCTCTGTCTGTCCCTGCCTCTCCTCTCTCTTATCCTGAACTCACTCTTACTTTTTTTTTTTTTTTCCCTAACTATTTATAGAGCTGCCATTGCGTAGTTGGATTTCAACGTAGGCCCCATAGATGAGGCTAGTTTATTACCAAACAATTATTGAAGAGTAGAATCTAATTACAAGTTTGTTTTTTTTTTTTTTTTGACAAATACAAGTTTGTTTGTTGACATGTCTAAAAGGTGATTTGGTTATATAAAATTAAATTATTTTATCTTATGATATAATTATTATATTTTTATTAAATTCTTACATAAAATATAATAAATAATTTAATTTTTTTAAATCTTAAAATAAAAATAATATTAAAATTTTTTATTCAACTTTTAACAAAATATCTCATCTCATTTTATCTGAACTGCGTAACCAAACAAATCTTGAAAACTTCTTGGATAGGAGTTGAGAGGAGATGAATTGAGATAAAAGTTAAAATGTGAATAAAATATTATTAGAATATTATTTTTTAATATTATTACTGTTTTGAAATTTGAAAAAATTAAATTATTTATTATATTTTATGTAAAAATTTATAAAAATTATAATGATAAAATAAGATAGATTGAGAGTGTTTCTCAATCTAAAATGAGCCTAAAATTTGTCTAAACCTACCGTACAGTTAATACTAGTTAAGCGGGCACATGCTTGATTTATCGTTATCATAAGTTTAGTTACTTTAAATCAACAAAAAAAATTTCAATTTAAACCTATGAATTAATAATATTAAATTGAAAACGAAAGAGTTTGATTTGAATATATCAACTCCATAAACAATAGAGGAAATCTTCTTACCGGTAGGTCTAATATCCCTCAAATAACTGCCCTCCAATAGATGTTTGCCACTTAGCTTTTCCATTTCACATCCAATATCCCTGCATACAGTTGATAACCCCCAGTAACTATCGTAACTCTTCCCCTTCCCCTCTTCCACCAAAGCCCCCTACCCTCCACCTCTCCTATGTGATCCCCTCCTCTCCCAAAACCAAATGTGGGCGACCTCCCTTGACCTCGAGCCGCATTGAGCACCGATAGGTTGCATTTCACGCTCTAGTTCTAGAGAGGGGAGGGGGGGCATATGGTGTGGGGTTATGAAAGTTCATATGGAAAGGTTGGTGCTCCTTCGTTCGTCATACTCGGCTATGTTTGGGGAATGACAATCGGATTAGCTTTTATGTGTGAATGGGAGACATGGCGTTGAATGAGGCTTATCCCCCTATATTCAGAATTACACGGGATAAAGAAGCTATGGTGGCTGAGTTGAGGGTTATTACTAATGGCATACAAGAATGGAACATTAGCCTTACTCGTGATACACATGATTGGGAAGTGGCGGAGTTGGTGGAGTTTCTTAACTTGCTGTATACTACTGATATTACTATCACAAATGAAGATGAGATGGTATGGAGACCTTATAGGAAAGAGATTTTTTCTGTACGCTCCTACTATGAATCATCTACCATACAACAGAGGTAGAATTTTCCTTGGAAGAACATTTGGAGGAATAAGGCACCTACAAAGATGGCTTTTTTTGTCTGGACAACAGCTTTAGGGAAGAGTCTGACTATTGATAATTGATAATCTTAGAAGACGTGGTTTAATTATCACAGATTAGTATTGTATGTGTAGAAATAGTGGCGAATCGGTGGACCATCTACTCTTACATTGTGAGTTTGCAAGATAAATTTGGAATTATTTCTTTAGTAGAATGGGAATTGCATGGGTAATGTCGAGAAGAGTGGTGGAACTACTAGCAAGTTGGAGAGGGATTACTGGGACACCACAGATTGCAGCAGTGTGAAAGATGGCTCCTTTATGTATTCTTTGGTGCATTTGGAGTGAAAGAAATGATAGACTTTTTGAAGATAATGAACATTCCTTAGAAGAGTTTAGGAATTTTATGTGAAAGACTTTATTTATGTGTGCCATTGCTCTAGATATGCATGGTCTCAGCTTCCATGACTTCCTTGTAATTGTTTTTAGTTTCTAAATAGGTGTATTCACATGTATACTTCCAGTGTACCTGGACTATACCTACTCTTTGATAAATAAAATATCTTATTACTTATAAAAAAAAAAAAGCTTTTTATTAGTAAGAGAGAATTATGCGATCTTAATTATATGGTGGTTTTGAAAGAAAATGCAAAACAAAACTTTTGTTAACACAGATTGATCATATATATTGACATGCATAAGAGAACTATCCCCTTATAGCTTTTCATTTCTTTTTTGGCATGAGAATTGTGTTGCTGGATAGTCAGTTAGTTTGATGATTATTTGAGTTTATACCTTTGAATCAGGTGTGAAATCAGAAAATTTGGTTTGGGGGAGGCCAAGTTACAAAAAAATAATTTTGGGGGGCCAAATACTAATTTTCATTAATTTACTTTATAAAAACACATTTCAAAATTTAATTTTCATCAAATTTTAAAAATTTTGGAGGGCCGAGCCCCTTGGTAGTTCCGCCCCTGCTTTGAATCACACTATTTTTTCCAACCTAACAAGGAAGAACAATATTTAAATTTTGTTTATGTATTTTTTTTGAGATAGACTCAAAACCATTACTCAATTCCTGCATTTATGTTTCTTTATCATACTTTGGATGTTCTGTATTTTTTTCCTCCCAGTTCTTCAATAACTATGCTAAGACTCCAAATTCATTTAATGCAGGGGCATTTACCCTATCTACAAAATATTGTAACACAAACTTCAGAGAATGAATGGATCATCCAACTCAGCGTAGAAATAGATCAACTTCAATAACAATGTCATAAAAGATTTAGGCAGCATTTGGATGTTAAGCTGAGTTGAGTTCTTTATGAATAATAGTGAGTTAAGATTGTGTAGTGAGTTTCGTGGGGCCTAATTAAGATGAGTTTTAAATGTGTTTAGATGTTAAAATGAATTTATATATATTTATGAGAAGTTTAAAAAAGTTGTGGGTCCCGCGCATAAGAAAGTGTTGAATTAAAAAAAGTTGTGAGTCCCACATGTAAAAAGATTTTGAGTTGAGATGAACTTAATAACTTGAGAGTTGAGTATTTGGATGTTAAACTCAACTTAAAATTAGACTAAACTGAGTTGAACTCAGTTGAGTCTATCAACCAAATAGGGATGTCCTCTTCATCAATGCCGAAGAAACAACATGACCTCTAAATACACATTTTTCCCAAACTGTTTAACCACTATTTTGATGACTTAAAAAAATTAGCGCTGGGAAAAAATTGTAATTTCAATTCCCATGGATTACTTTCTTTACTAAACTTGTATCAACCTATGGTTTGTTTGAATTTATTTATGCTTGACTTGGTACTTTACGAATAGAATGTAGTTATTGTGTATCTTTACCCTATCATTACTATCTCTTCGTGCATTTTATCTATTCATGCATTGCTATTTATTTTAGGAAATTTAGATAATTGGCTACTAATATTGAGTTTTGTGTCTTTGTAAGTTAAATAATTTACTGATCAGTCTTACATACTTTTAAGTCTTTTTATTGATTGTGAACTAACAAGTAACTCAATGAGATGTAATTTTGTGTTACATGTAGAAAGTTATATTGTGTTTACTGTTTGGTGAACACATAATTATTTCATATTAGATATATACTGATAGAGTTGAAATAATTATACATAAAATCATTTTCTATGTTCTAAGCTATTACAACTTTAATATCAATACCTTTGTATTGAATGTAATGAACATATTTTTTAATCAATTTGTGCTATAATCTGCTTCTATAAAAGACTTTTATATTCCGTTAAAACTTTTTAATTTTTTTTTTCTTCCATCTGAACAAATGGCTCACACGTTGAGTCACTACTAGTAAAATTAAAAATTATATATATTTCAATTCGATCCGACCGAATTCAATTTTCAAATTATGAAATGGGGAACCGAAACCGACGTTTCGGTTTTTTTTAGCCATGTAATTTTATCACTAGGAGTGGAGCTCTTTCGGATCGCCGTCAGTCAACGTTGGCCCTAAAATGTTTCCTTGCCGGGCCTTCGTCGGGTTCGTCCAGCCCAGCCACCCCCATTTGGCAATTCGCATGAAGCTTCGGTCCCGACCCGAATAAAGTGCGGATCATAACGCTACGGAACGCAGGGAAGTGACTTAAAAGTGACGACGGTGTGTGAGCGTGGGAGAGAAGCAACCTCGTCGTGCGGGCCCCCAACATTTCAAATGTTTCTTCTCCCTCTGAACCCTACACAGGCTAAAGATTCATGACCTTTTTTTCAATTTAGGGTTTTCTTCCGCAATGGTGGCAATGATGATGGCCACGAACAAGAGGGAGAAGCTCGCGAGTCTGATAAATTCGGCCAAGTCCGCTTCCGATATACCGTCCAAACTTGAATCCTTGCGTCAATTAAAGCAGAATTTGCTCCATGAAGACCCTTCCTTGCTCTCCGAGTTCCTCTCTCCCCTCCTCGACCTCCAGTCCGATCGGTTCAGTCCGGTTCGCAAGCTCGTTGCAGAGTACGCTCTGCCAAAACCCTAGCTGCATTGTCCCCGCTACAACTCAATTTCGTTTTCCCTCTTTTATTATATATATCTTTCTATAATCATACAAGACTTTAATTTCCGACGAAGAGAATAAGAGATAACTGAGTTGAAGTTTCAGTGGAAAAAACCATTCATCAAGTTATGTTCTATCACTTCCTTTTGTATGAGGACGAGAATTCCTCGAATGATTCAACGTTATAGCACAGAGACGAGTATATATTAATTTAGGTTTTATTGAATTCGGCAGTCTTTTTTTCTCAATGTATATTTCTTATAAAAAAGGAATTGGGTTGCAGCTCGCGTATTTCTATTTTATAACAATATTGTGTACCATGTTAAAGTTTACCCGCTTTTTGTTCCTTCTTCTAAGTGTAGGATGATAGGTGAAATCGGCTTAAAGCACATGGAATTCCTACCTGAAATTGTACCTGCGCTGATTACTGTTGTGGACGATGGTACACCAGCTGTTGCTCGACAAGCCATCACTAGCGGGATTGATTTATTTCGTTCAACTCTTGAAAGAGTTGCAATTCAGGTGCTTTGTCTGCAGTTTGATATCTTTGAGTCTTTTCTATCTTGTTTGATATTTCTACAACTACTCGATCTGATAATAGTCACATCCATAATTGCTTCGTTGTATAAACTTTTTTAAATCTTTGCATGTATTTGGTTGTGACGTCTCAATAGAAGACCCAAACCACATGACTTATATTCTAAAATAATTAATCAATGATACAATTGGATTCCATTGGAACCTTGTAAAGGAAAATAATTTTTCCTTCCCAAGTAATGTGAGATCTCATTCACCACCTATCCTTATCCTCATTATATGGGGTATCATAATCTATCTCCCTTAAATTCCCGACGTCCTCGTCGGGCCTGTCTGTTGTAGGTGGCACGGCTCAAGTCCCACATTTCTGGTTGTGATAGCCTCTGATACCATTTCTAACGCCCCAATGAAAGACCTAAACCACATAGCCTATACTCCAAAATAACTAGTCAATGATACAATTGGAGCCCATTGGAACCTTATAAAAAGTAAGATTTTTTTCCTTCCCAAACAATGTGGGATCCCATTCACCATCTACCCTTACACTTATCATATGGGGTATCACACACCAGCTGTTACTCGACAAGCCATCACTAGAAGGATTTATTATTTCATTCAACTCTTGAGTTGCAATTCAGGCGCTTTGTCTGTAGTTTGATATATTTGAGTCTTTTCTATCTTGTTTGATATTTATATAACTACTGGATCTGATAATAGTCACATCCATGATCGCTTGGTTGTATAAACTTTTTTAAATCTTCGTGTGTACTTGGGTTGTGCCTTTTGTGCTTTTAATATTTCATACTTATCAAAGAAATCTTGAAAATTGTTGAGCATTTTCAGTACCTTTTGCCAACCTTCCTGTGTACTTGGGTTGCGAATTTAGATATTGTGTATCTTCCAGTATACATTTTTCTGTGACCTTACTTATAAAAAAAATAAAATTCTGTGACCTTACCATTCCTTACTTGCTTTTGATTGTGATGGTCAGGGTCTCTATTCAAGTGAATTGAGCAGTTCAGTTGAGTCATCATGGGCATGGATGTTAAAATTCAAGGACAAAATATATTCCATGGCTTTTCAGGTAAACAATGATCTTATGATAACATAGAACTGGAGATCTCCCATGTTCTGATTCATTGTAACGGCATGTTTACTAGCTGGGAAGTGGTGGAACAAGGTTGCTGGCACTGAAGTTTGTTGAAGCTGTCATTCTTCTTTATACACCTGATCCTAATGGCTTGTCAGAGCCTCCTACTAATGAAGGTAATAAGCATCTCAGGCTCAGTGGGCTTGAGAGACGAGGATATGCAATTTATATTTGTGGATACAATATGACTTAGACAACTTGTATTTGCTCACACAACATGCTGACATACTTTGTAGGAGAGTCTGTGCAATTTAATATATCTTGGCTTCGTGCGGGTCATCCAGTGCTTAATGTTGGAAATTTGTCAATTGAAGCCACTCATAGTTTGGGTCTATTGCTTGATCAGCTTAGGTTTCCAGCAGTCAGATCTCTTAGTAACTCTGCAATAATTGTGCTCATTAATAGGTAAGCTTGCCTTTCTTGGTCATATGCTTATTCAAATTTTCTGCAAGAGTCATGCTATATTAACTAATCCGTCACTTGAGACCACTGGATCTCTTAATGCCAAAAGGGATAAGTGTTAGGTGCCTGGTCTCTGCATAAGCTAATATTTAAGACAACAAAAAAAAACTTTAAGTTCATGTGACAAGTGTGAAAAATATAATTCACGGCTTTAGAGAGATTTGTAAGAATGAAGATGTAACAATTCTTTTGTATGCATACATCTTGTGCACTTGGGTTATGCCTTTGTTTTATTTTTAATAATAATATCTTCGATTACTATAAAAAAAAAGTTTCAATATTGTTTGCCCATGACAAATTTTCCTCTAATGCCTCACTCTAATTTTCTCCTCTCAAGTACCGACTGATGCAAGAGAAAAGGGAATAAGAAGTAGACACTCCATTACGTTATTAGTGCTTGAGTTTTTAATTTTTTTGATAAGTAAGAAAGATTTTATTGAAACAAGTAATAGACAAAATCCAAGTACACAGAAAGTATACGAAAGCCAAAACCTAACTACAAGTTAAGAACTAGAAAAAGATACAAGAAAATTATGAACACTAGTTCCATTTAATACATTAGTCAAACCCCAAAAAAATAAGTTATGGAAAAAGAAACAACTAAGTTTGTCCAATGAGCGTTCCTGATTTTCGAAGCTTCAACTATTTTTCTCAAGCCAAATGCACCACATGAGACATAAAGGGATCAAATTCCAAATGGCAGCAATCTGAAAATTGCCCCAAAGTCCTCTCCAGCAAGCCAAGAGATCCACCACCCTTGTAGGCATCACCCATGCCAATCCAATCCTATTTAAAATCTCATCCTAAACACCCTTGCCACCTCATAGTGAAGTAGTAAATGATCAACCGCTTTGCCACATTTTTTACACATGTAACATGCGTAACAATTAATCCCCACTTCCTCAAGTTATCTATGGTCAGAATTTTCTCAATAGATCCAGTTCATCCGCAGGAAGCGACTGTAGAAGGCACCTTGCTCCTCCATATGCATTCCAAGAGAAAGATGTACAATGTTCTGGCATGACAAAGCCTTGTACATAGAGTGAATAGTGAACTTCTTATTCCTAGAATGACTCCAAATCATTGTCCATTGTCGTCCTACCAATACTCATAGCATACAACAAGTGAAACAATTCGGAAATTGCATCAATTTTCCAATCCTGTGCAGCTCTCAGAAAATGCACATTCCACTATGGGGAACCGCCAGAATTTTCTTAAAGGTTCGCCACTGAAGCATCCTGATCATGAGCAATTCGGAAAAAGTGGGACAGAAAGTCTTAATGGCCACACCACCACACCTAGTGTCATGCCAAAAGCTGACCCTGGAGCCCTCACCAACCACAAAATTAATGTGTCTAGCAAACTCCTCTCACCCATTCCTGATATGTTTCCACAACCCCACACCATACACACCTCTCACCTCTTTAGAACACCAACCCCCAAGCACTCCCATATTTGGAATTGATCATGGCTCTCCACGATGACTCACCTTCCTGATGATACCTCCATAGCCATTTCCCTAAAAGGGTTTATTAAAGGTCTTCAATGGTTCACCCTCCGTACCCCCAACCCTCCACATAAATTGGGGAACAAACCTTGTCCCAACTAACCACATGGAACTTGGTCTTCTCCTCGGTACTCTCTACAAGAAATCTCGAAACATTTTTTCAATCCGATTAGCCACACCCGCAAGTAACGGAAAAAGGGAAAGAAAATATGTGGGAAGATTGGAAAGAGTGCTTTTATTAAAGTGATTATTCTCCCTTTTGACAAGTAAAGCCTTTTCCATCCCACCAAACCTTCTTTCAAACTTCTCAATCACCCTGTCCCAAATAGCTCTTGCCTTATAAGCAGCCCCTAAGGGAAAACCGAGGTATTTCATGGGTAGAGGCGATACCTTGTAAAACAGGGCCCACCAGCACCTTCTCTAACTTTCCTAGGTTCACCTTAAGACTGGAGACAACCTCAAAGCAAAGTAAGAGCTCTTAGCAACTGGACATGGCTAAGATCTGTCTCCTCACAAAAAAGTAATGTATCATTTGCAAACAAAAGATGCGAAACATTATCAAGTCCGTTGTTAGTACACCCCACCGAAAAACGAGCAAGAAAACCTCCACCAACTGCAGCCCTCAATATCCGAGTAAGTGCCTCCATAACTATAACAAAGAGAAAAGGAGACAATGGGTCCCCTTGTCTCAATCCACGGGAACTATTAAAGAAGCCAACAATGGTGCGATTCACCATAACCTAGAAACAAGGCATGGATACACAATGCTTGATCCAATTGGACCACCACTTCCTGAAACGACATCTCCCTAGCAAGTACAAAAGAAACCCCCAATTAACATGATCATAAGCCTTCTCCATGTCCAGCTTGCATAAAATATTTGGCACTCCTGTTTAAATCCTACTCTCCAGAAATTTGTTTCCTTTTGACAAAAATGTATTAAGGTTTCAAGATGATCATCTCCATTACTGTACTCATGCGATAAGCAAGAACTTTGGGTATGATCTTATAGACCCCATTCACAAGACTAATGGGGTGGAAATCTTTCACATCCAAAGCCTTTGCCCTCTTTGGGATAAGAGCAATGAAGGTCGCGTTATGACTTTTTTCAAACTTACCATAAGAATGTAATTCATGAAAAACCTTAATGATATTTTCCCATTCAATAAATAAATAAATCCCAACAGGCATAAAAAAAAAAAAGCCGTAGTGAAGCCATTTGGCCCAGGAACTTTATCCTTAGTCATCTTTCTTAAAACTTTTTTAACTTCCTCCTCCTTAAACGGTTGTTCCAGCCAACTAGCACTCGGCATGTCAATGGTCTCAAAGGCTAAGCCGTCAAGCCTAGGCCTCCAAGTGAACTCCTCTGTAAGCAATCTTTCATAAAAGAGGCAAATATGGTCCTTGGTCTCATGAACCTATAAGAGGATGTTATCATCAACCTGAATAATCTTGATAGCATTGTTCCTTCGATGAGAATTAGCTACTTGGCGGAAAAACTTTGTGCACTTGCCCCCCTCTTTTAGCCAAAGTGCCCTTAATTTTTGTCTTCACGAAACCTCCATCAATATCACCCTCTCAAGTTCCGAAATAATCTGAATTATCCTCAAGATCTCATCTTTTGAAAGAGCACTTACCTCCACCCTACTCTCCAAACCCTACGGCTTTTCAAAAGGAGATTTTTTCCAGCTGTCAACATTTTCAAAAACTTGTGTGCATTCCATGCCTTTAAATCATTTTTTAAGGTCCTGTTTGGAATTTGGCCTGAACTAGATCAACTCAGTTCAGTTTAATTTTAAGATGAGTCTAACATCCAAACATCTAACTCTCAAATCACTAAACTCATCTCAACTCAAAACCTCTTTATACGTGGGACCCACAACCTTTTTAAACTCAACACCTCTTTACACATGAGACTAGCTTTCCATAAATATATCTAAACTCATCTTAATATCAAACACACATCTAAACTCATCTTAGGCGGCCCCCACCAAACTCACTCTACCATCTCAACTCACTACTATTCATAAAAAACTTAACTCATTTCAACTCAGTTTAACATCCAAATGGGGTTTAAGAAGACATCATGGGGGTCTTCCATGAATTTCTTGAAAATTGGAGGTTTGAAAAAAGCCTAAATGCAACTTTTGTGGCGCTCATACAAAAAAAGCCTGGCGTGGTAGAGGTAAAAGATTATCATCCTATTAGCTTGGTAGGGAGGTGCTTCAACAACAAGGAGTGAGTTGTGGTGGAAATTTGAAATTTTTTTGTGTCTTCTTTGGTTCAGTGGTTTTCTGCTATTGTACTAAAGGGAGTGAATATTCATGTGTTTTTGTTTTCTTTTCAGCTTTCTAGAATGTAATTAGGTGTCTCTTTGTATATTTCTTGTGTACATGGGCTTCGCCTAGTTTCATTTGTTCAATAAAGTTTCTTATTTATCAAAAAAAAAAAAAAAAGAATCGTCCTATTAGCTTGGTGGGCGAGTTGTACAAAATTTTCTCCAAAATATTGGTGAATAGGTTGATGAAGGTGTTGGATATGTTAATATTGAAGTCTCGGAATGCATTTGTCAAAAGTAGACAAATCCTTGACTCGGTACTTATCGCCAACGAATGTTTGGATAGTAGACTTAAGTCGGGAGAGCTGGTGCTTTTGTGCAAGTTGATATGGAAAAAGCCTATGATCATGTCAACTGGAGTTTCTTACTATACATGCTCGAGAGATGTGGCTTTGGTAGGAAATGGTGTACTTGGATCCATCATTGTATCTCTATGGCATGTTTCTCTATATTGGTGAATGGCATGCCAAAAGCCTTCTTTAAAAGCTCACTAGGATTGAGACAAGGTGACCATTTATCTCCGCTACTCTTTGTTTTTGTGATGGAAGCTTTTAGTAAGATGATTTCAAGCGTCGTAGAGGGTGGGTTCATATCATAGTTTTGAATTTCGTACCGTACCGGCCGGTACAGGTATTATATCTATTTCGTACCGGTCGTACCGGACGATATTTCGATCTGTACCGGCCGATATTTCGGCCAGTTTTTTTTTTTTTTTTTTCGTTTTTTCAAACTACAATCTTATTTTTTAACCCCCAATTCAGACTAGACTATTTATAATATATATATGTATTTATATATAATTTATTTATATATAGACTATTATTTTGGAATATAATTTTAGAATATAATTTATTTATATATCGACTATCCCAAAATATTATCCCGAAACGGTACTGGTACTGAAATATTTCGTTCCAGTACCTTGACCGGTACGTCTTCCGGTACGGGATTCAAAACATTGGTTCATATATGGATTCTTAGTAGGGAAGGCAACTACTGGCTCACTTAACATATCTCATCTATTATTTGCCGATGATACCTCAATCTTTTGTGGGGTTAGCCATGATCAAATTTGTGCTTTGAGGGCTCTCCTATTATGCTTTGAAGCTGTATCAGGGTTGAAGGTGAACTTGGCCAAATCAGAAGTAATGTCAGTGGGGAATGTTCCTCATGTGGAGAGTATGGCTTCCATTTTGGGATGCAAAATATCTTAGCTGCCCATGAAATATCTTGGCCTCCCGTTAGGCGCTACATTCAAATCAAAATCTATTTGGGACGATGTTCTAGAAAAAATGGAGAGGAAATTTGCTGGTTGGAAGATGATGTATTTATCCAAAGGTGGTAGGGTCACCTTAATCAAGTACTATTTCCAATTTGCCAACTTATTTCCTCTCATTATTCCTGCTACCTGCCAAGGTGGCTTCATCGCATGGAGAAACTCCAACGTGACTTCTTATTTGGGGTGGGGGGATTTCACTTGGTGAAATGGGCCACGATATGCTTGCCCATCAAAGAAGGAGGTTTGGGTATCCGAAACTTGAAATCCTTCAACAAAGTCTTGCTTGGTAAATGGTTATGGAGATATCACTATGAACGGGGGGCTTTGTGGAGTATCGTCATTGAATTGAAGCATGGGGAACCATGGGGAGGATGGTGTTCTAATGAGGTGAGTGGACCTTATGGAGTGGGGTTGTGGAAGTATATAAGAAGAGATTGGGATACATAAGCAAGTAATATCCACTTTACTGTGGGTAATGGAGCTAAGGTCAAATTTTGGCATCATGTATGGTGCGGAGATAGGGCACTCAAGGAAACTTATCCACAAGTTTATGGTTTAGCAAGAATGAAAGAAGCCTCGATTGCTGACCTATTAATCACCTCCAATTCCCCAATGGAATGTTACATTTCTTAGAGATACACAAGATTGAGAAATTGATTTTTTTCGATGTTCTTTGACCTTGTGTATTACACTCGTTTGTCGGGGAGATTTGAAGATAAGATTTTCTGGTGCCCCTCTAAGAGCACTCTCATTGGATTAGCTAAAGTTAAAGTACATTTTTTATGAATGTAAGATGAATTTTACATTTAGCTATTACATTCACATAAGTTTCTACATTGGAATAGCCATTTTTTCATTATATGACAATAAAATAATATAAGATGAATTTAATTTTGACTATTCACATCAAAGCTCCACATTAGATTATACATTTATTCATTATATAGTAATGAGTAAATAATTTTGAAATTTTTTTAATTTTTTTAATTATGAATTGATTTTATTTTATCATATTTTACTATTCATAATATTATATATTAATTAGTAATTGTATTTTAATTATATTTTTTCAATTGTCATTTAAAATGGAGAGAGAAATAATTGATATTAAAATGAGAGAGAAAAAAAGAATATAAAATATATTTGATGAATGAATAGTTCCTTTCAAATTTGGAAATTATTTTAGATATTACTGTAGCTATATTCCAAATATTTGGAATATAGCTATTTCAATGTGAGCTATTTTATGACTTAATAGCTAAATTCTCATTGGATTTAACTTTTAGCTAATCCAATGAGAATGCTCTAAGAAAGGGATATTCATAGTCTGCTCTTTCCTCCAAGCCATGACTATACACAACACAAATCCATTCTCATGGAAGAGCATTTGGAAGACAAAGGCACTTCTAAAGCAACATTTTCTGTATGGACAACTTCTTTGGGGAAGATCCTCACTCTAGACAATTTGAGGAAACGTTGAATCATAGTCATGGATTGGTGTTATATGTGCAAAAAGAGTGGAGAGTCCATTGACCATCTACTACTTCATTGTGAGATTGCCAGGACTTTGTGGAATGAAGTTTTTGCTTGGTTGGGACTAGCTTGGGTGATACTGAGAAGGGTAAGCGACCTCCTAGCTTCTTGGAGAGGCATTCGGGGTAACTCTCAAATTGCATCAATATGGAAGATGGTCCCAACGTGCCTATGGTGGTGTATTTGGAGGGAGAGGAATGCAAGAAGTTTTGAAGATCATGAGCGGTCAATACATGAACTTAGAAACTTATTTTCCACTACTTTACTACATTGGTCGATTGTAATTGATTTTCATGGCATGACCTTTCATGAATTCTTTGTATCACTAAACTAGCACGCTTAGGCGTTGCTCTTGTATACGTCCCGTATACTTGGGCTCTTGCCTATTCTTTTCATCAATATAAGTTCAAAAGTGGAGAACGCATAGCATTCTGGACTCTTTAGCGGCTGGGTACACCACAATTCCTTCACACATGACAGTTTACCGATAAAAAGAAAAAGATTAGGAGAATGCTAAATTGAAGGGATTTAGTAGGTCCCAGCGAATTACAAAACAAAACAAAAAAAAAGTTTACCTGCCCAAATAAAACTTGGGGTGCCCTGAATTTGGTAAGATGACCACCATTATCTCACCAAATCCACAAAACTCTCGGTTTTAAGCCACATGTTTTCAAACTTGAAGTATCTTCGACCTCCATGAATGCATCACAATCCAACAGGATAGGGAAATGGTTTGAGTTGATCCGAGGTAATCTCTTCTGATACACCTCCGAGAAATGAGCTTCCCAAGAAGATGATACCAAGAATCTGTCCAATTGAGACCAAGCTCAATTATTGGACCACGTGTATGCACCCCACTTGGGTAAATCCAGGAGATCCAACTAAAATAAACTTGGAGAAGTCCGCCATGGCCGGGATGATACAATGCTCCACCGATCTCTCACAAGGGAATCGGGTAACATTGAAATCCCTTCCAATGCACCAAGGCACATCCCACCAGCTATACAAACCAGCTATCTCTTCCCACATAAGTCTCTTACTACTATCCAAGTTTTGTCCATATATTTTTGCAAAAGCCCAATCAAATCCATCCTCCTCATTTTTTAAAAAGGCATGCTGCCAAATACTCCCCAATCCACTCCTCTAAATTCTCCACTACCCTCTTATCCCACATCACCAAAACACCACCTGAAGCCCCCTTAGAAGCAGGAAAAGCCCAAACCACATACAAACAACCCCACACACTTCTAACGATACTACTATCTACACATCTAAGTTTAGTTTCCTGCAAGCACACAATATCAACTTTCCAAAGGCAAAGCAAATTCTTTATAAGGAGGCGCTTGTTGAGATTAGTTAGCCCCCGTACATTCCAAGAAAGGATCTTGTGCCTTTTAAAAATAAATTTGGTGCCCTTCCCTTGTATTTACCTCGTGTCCCGACTCAATAGCTATAAGCAATGCTCGAAATTGTTCTTCAAAACCTTCACATGAAATGCCCACAGTTCCAACTTCAACAATATTTCTTGAGTTTTTAATTGTGGTTGGTTCTAAATATATGCCTGATATCAAAAATTCAAAAATATAAAATTTCTATTTGACTATTTTCCCTTAATACACCTAACCTCAAACTGTTGTTCCTAATTAAAAAAATGAAACAAATAAAAGGTTCAAACAACCAGTAATTCAAGGGTAAACTTAGAAAATATAAAAAATAAAAATGGGTAATGATTCAGCCCAAAACTCAATGTACTTTGTCCTTTCCGTTACTATGATTTTTTTGGATCACATGCATTGAGATTTTACTTTATCTTTCTTTGTACTGTATATGTTTCTTACCAGTCTCTCAGCAATCGCAAAACAAAGGCCTGCATTCTATGGACGGATTCTGCCAGTTTTACTTGGTTTGGAGCCCTCAAGCTCTGTAATCAATGGAATGCATGTTTCTGCGGCACATCATGCTTTAAAAGGCGCCTTCCTCACCTGCTTGAAATGTACTCACCCGGGTGCTGCACCGGTATCTCTTTTATACCGAACACATACTTGATGCTCATAAGTGAATTACTAGGCTTGCCTAAAGACAGATAGGCACTGATAAGTTTACAAGATACTGCATTAAAGTTGTCCAATGTGTGCATCACTCATAAAGCTAATAAAATATTGATATTTGTAATATGGTTTTACTTTGGTTACTGTTTTCTTTTTCATCCTTGATTAATTGTTAAAACATAAAATCTCTGGTATATAATATGTAATATTGTCCATAATCCTTGGATCAGGTCATTCTTTTAAAAAAAAAAAACAATTCAAGTGTTAATAGATAATGCAACATCAACTTAGTGGGATGAAAGTGTAATAGTAGCATAATATTTGGCATAACCCATTTATGTTGACATCCACAAATATACACACACCAAAATATGTGTATATTTTTATGCATGTATTAATGTATGTATTCATATACGGATGGATGTAATATGCAAGTATGTTTTAAATATTCATTAATGAAATGGTGTTCAAGCTTAGGCCCCTTTTTTTGTTAACTATAAAAGTGTCATGCTCATAAAATTTGTCACGTCACCTTATATTTTGTTCTTTCTTCCTCAGTTATCAATTGGTTTCCACAGGACTCTTGACTGAGGGTGGGTTTATCTAGAAGAGTTATGAATAGATTAGCAGATTCTAATTGTTTGAGATAGTTTATATCTATGATATGTTGAACTGGGAGAAGTTCTTAGGTATTTCAGTATTCCCATGCACATCCATCAATAGTTCCCTTAACACATCATCGAACTAACTTATCACTTCTCCCTTGGGTATTGGGTAAGTGCAGTATTATTTTTTGTTATTTACCTATCATACTGTGGGCTCATCATTTGTTAGAAAATTGCAGCTTCTACTTTGAACTTGTGCTTTGTTACTCAGAACTGAAAAATAAGGGAGTTATTGGTTTCTGCAGTGGCGAGATAGTTTGGTGGATGCCTTGAGAGAGATGAAAGCTGGAGGGTTGGCAGAGCAAACTCTTCACCAATTTTCTAAGATTACTGGAAGTCTAGGTGAAGGAAAAGAAGATTTCCCAGTTATTAAGGTACCTCTCGACTTTGCTTCCCATTCTATTCATAGGCATATACAGATAGATTCACTTACCCCAGATGTTTTTGACAGTGGCTTAAACATTTTACAGGAAGAGAAGGTTACATGTATAGCAGGTGATGCTGTGGATAGTAATTTGGGAAGAAAAAGATCTGGAGCACCAGGAAACAGTGATCCGGCTGAAGATAGAGATATGCCTGAAAAGCGTATGAAAGCATCGCCTAGTGTCTCAGAGGAATCTACTAGAGAGTTGGATAAAAGTATCACAATTCCTCAAGATGGAATTCCATCAACTCGGCCAACCACTTCCAGAGGAGATGTTGATACTGGACCTGCGCAGCAACTTGTTGCTATGTTTG
Organism: Juglans regia; assembly: GCF_001411555.2. Taxonomy (NCBI): domain Eukaryota; kingdom Viridiplantae; phylum Streptophyta; class Magnoliopsida; order Fagales; family Juglandaceae; genus Juglans; species Juglans regia. The sequence continues at coordinate 32,682,326 of NC_049903.1, forward strand.
GTGCCTTGGTTGCTCAAGGCGAAAAAGCCATTGGCTCTTTAGAGATTCTTATATCAAGTATCTCTGCTGACTTGCTAGCGGAGGTAGTGATGGCTAATATGCGTTACCTTCCTCCCAATCTTTCCAAAGCTGAAGGAGATGATTTGCTGATGAACATGACTATAGTTGGGAGTGATACTGATGCTAAATATCCTCCATCATTTATAGCAGACGTTCTGTCACTTTCTAGTACTTTCCCACCGATAGTCTCACTGTTAGATGCTCACCAGTCTATGTCCAATGAAATAGTGGTATGGTTTTCTCTACTGATTTTGATTCCAAGTGCTCCTTTTTTGTGTTTCTTTTTTTTTTTGGGTCTCCAATTATGTTGGAGACTGGTGATTTCACGTTTTTATTTTCCAGTCTAGTCCTTTGTAAAGGTATTTATTCCAATCTGTATTCTAGTTTATTTTTGTTTGTTTTTCAGTTTTTCTATTCTAAGATCTGCATGTTGGTGAGATTGCAGAAACCTCATAGCAAGGAAGAACATGCTGCTTCTGTAGCTGATAGTGTTGTTGCACATTCTGACATGGACCATGATTCTGACGATGCAATTTTGCCTGCTGGTGTATCAGCTTCTTCTGATATTGTTTTGTCTGAAATGGAGAAAGGTTGTTTTCCAATTACATCTGATATCCATGACATGGGGAATCTAGAGAGTGAGATACCTGGCTTGGATTCTTCTGCTCTTACTGATGGATTGTCAGAGACACAGGTTGCTTCCTCCTTGGCCTCCACTGATCTGGAAGATGCCAGTCAAGAGCAAGTTACAAGTTTGGTTCAGACAACACTGAATTTACATCCATCAATGTCAACAGACAGGTCCGAGGAACTTAGCCCAAAGGCAGCTGTTACAGATGTCAGCAGTCTGGTCTCATCAACAGAAACTTCTGTTGGGTTGTCTTTTCATGTCATCTTGCCCAAGATGTCAGCACCTGTTGTTTACCTTGATGATGAACAGAAGGATCATTTGCAGAAATTGGCTTTTATACGCATTGTTGAGGCATATAAGCAAGTAGCAGTTGCTGGAGGTGCACAAGTCCGCTTTTCACTGCTTGCATATTTAGGGTTTGAGGTAAAAATTGTAGCATTTAAAAGATGTTTCTTACCATTTTCACTGTTCATAACAGAAATAGGCGATTTATATTATATATAGATAGAATAAGTTTTATAATGAAAAAGATGCCTCATAAGATTCTGTCAACATTTCTTTACTTTATATATTTGACTCTATTTGGCAGTTTCCCTTGGAGCTAGACCCTTGGAAACTGTTACAAAAGCATATACTGGAAGATTACATGGGTCATGAGGTCAGTAAATTTTTCTTTTTTCTTTTATACTTAGATAATATCTTAGCTCTCACATGATGGGTTTGGATTTCAGAAATTTACCAACCTTGCATATATACATCTGCAAGGCAACCTACAAGATATAACATTTTCCATATGTACTTTGTTTTTGCTCATTGCGTTTATCTAAAGTTCTACCAACTGGCACTAACTACTGGATGTCTTCAGGGACATGAGTTGACCTTGCGTGTCCTCTACAGGTTATATGGCGAGCAAGTAGAGGACCGTGACTTCTTTTCTTACACAGCTGCGGCTTCTGAATATGAAAAATTCCTTCTTACTGTGGTGTGTATTTATATGCCATATTTTGTTCGCTTGTCCATTTTCAAGGTAAATGCTGAGCATTTTCTTTTTCCTTTGCAGGCAGAGACACTTAGAGATTCTTTTCCACCTTCAGATAAATCACTAAGTAGATTGTTTGATGAAGCTCCTGATCTGCCGAAGTCAGTTTTAAAATTACTAGAAAGCATGTGTTCTCCTGGAAACTTTGATAAAGCTGAGGAGTTACAGAGTGGGGATCGTGTTACTCAAGGTCTCAGTGTTGTGTGGAGATTGATTATACAGAGGCCACCCATTCGAGATGTCTGCTTGAAAATTGCCTTACAGGTATTCTTCTCTTAACCGTGAACTTCATAATATCTGTTTGTGTTATTTTTTGGCAGCATGGCATCTACTTTAGTTTTATATTTGTTATGTTTACTGTTGAGTGGGGTCTTCAACATAATTCGGTTTCCCAGTGAGAGGGCGGGAGTATCTACTTTTTCTTCGGCTATGGAGGATTTTTCGGAGCTGTTTTTGACTTGGATCTCTTGGATCTTCCCTTGGTTGGGGAGTATTTACTTGGTCCAATAGTAGAGGGTGGTCAAAACTGGATAGATTTCTAGCCTCTCCTTCTTGGGAGACTCATTACCCGAACTTATGTTAGAAGAGATTGCCTCGTGTTTGCTCTGATAATTTTCCCATCATGCTCGATTGTGGCGGTATACATGGGGTAGGCGTTATTTTAAGTTTGAAAACATGTGGCTTGAAGCTAATGGATTTGTTGATAGGGTGAGGAGCTGGTGGTCTTCTTATCAGTTCATGGGAACTCCAAGTTTCACGCTGGCAGGTAAACTTAAAGCTTTGAAGGCTGATTTAGGGCTTGTTTGGATGGTGAGATGAGAAGAAATGAGATGAGATGGTTTTAGATGAGTTGAATAAAATATTATTAGAATATTATTTTTTAATATTATTATTGTTTTAAGATTTGAAAATGTTCAATTTTTTTATTATATTTTGTATGAAAATTTGGAAAAGTTGTAATGATGAGATGAGATGGAATGGGTTGAGAGTGTTTCTATATCCAAACGGAGCCTTAAAGAAGTGGAATTGTGAAGTTTTTGAGAATATTGATTTGCAGAAAAACTCTCTTTGGGAGGAGTTGCATGCTTTGGAGGTTGGAGAGGAGAATGAGGTTATGAATGAGGAGTCTTTGTCAAGGAAGAAAGAAGTGGTGTCTGAGTTTGAGAATGTATTATTGATGGAAGAAATATCTTGGAGGCAAAAATCGAGGGTCCTTTGGTTTAAAAGGGGGACAAGTGCACTAAGTTTTTTTTTCATAAAATGGCTAACTCACATAGGTGTAATAATGTTATTGAGTTACTCCATTATGAAAATAGTGTGTTTTCATCCCCTAATGAGATACAGGATCACATTGTGCAGTTTTATGAAACTCTACTAACCGAGACAGCGAATTGGAGACTAAATCTTGATGGCTTGAATTTTGAGTCACTGGATTTCTACACTTCAAGCTAGTTGGAGAGACTGTTTGAGGATATTGAGGTTTATCAGGTGGTATGTGGGATGAGTAAAGATAAAGCATCTGGCCTGGATGACTTTTCTATGGCTTTTTGGGACATTGTGAAAGGAGATGTGATGCGGGTTTTTCAAGAATTTTATTCTTTTCATAAGTTTGAGAAGTCTCTTAATGCCACTTTTATTGCCCTCATCCCTAAGATTTCCGGAGCCTCTGAGTTGAAGAATTTCTGCCCCATCAGCCTTGTAAGTGGGATCTATAAGATAATCTCTAAGGTGCTAGCAAATCGTATGAGTATGGTGATGGATAAGATTATTTCTAAGCCCCAAAATACTTTTTTTTTGGGTAGCAAATACTTGATTTAGTGCTGATTACTAATGAATGCTTAGATAGTCGGTTGAAGGAGGGTGTCCTGGGAATTTTATGCAAGCTTGACATGGAAGAGGCATACGATCATGTGAGTTGGGATTTCCTTTCTACATGCTCAGGAGATGTGGTTTCAAGAAGAGGTGGTGTGGGTGGATTAGACATTGTGTATCGACTACTCGGTTTTCAATGTTAGTCAATGGAAATCCTTGTGGTTTCTTTTAGAGTTTGAGGGGTTTGAGACAGGGTTCCGTTATCTCCTTTTCTCTTTGTTATTGTTATGGAGGCGTTGATCCGCATGGTGGAGGCTGTTGTAGGGGGGGTTTCTTTCCGGTTTTTCGGGGGGAAATGCTAATAATGGAACTATCTCAATTTCTCATTTCCTTTTTGCAGATGACACTCTTATCTTTTGTGATGCTGATTGTGGGCAGATTCAAGCTTTAAGGCCTGTGTCATTATGTTTTGAAGCTGTCTCGGGCCTTAAGGTGAATTTGGGAAAGTCGGAGATGGTTTCGGTGGATGATGTGCGGAATATCAACTGATTGGCAGGTCTTTGGGCTGTAAAGTCGCTTCTCTTCCTATGAAATATCTTGGGAGATGTTTGGATTCGAAGATGAGTTTAGATAAATTGTGAATAGTAATGAGATGAGTTATGAATAGTAGTGAGATTTGTGAGTTAAAATTGCTGAATAGTAATGAATAGTAGTGAGATGAATTGAGATGAGTTGAGATAACTTGCGAATCCAAACGTGCCCTTGGTCTTCCGTTGGGGGTGTCTTACAAAGCTAAGAATATTTGGGACGGGGTAATAGAGAAGATTGAGAAAAAATTGGCGGGTTGGAAGCGGCTATACTTATCAAAAGGGGGTAGAATCACTCTTATCAAAAGTACCATTTCCAACCTTCCAACTTATTTCATTTCTTTATGGGATTACCTGTAGGTGTGGCAAATCGGGTTGAGAATTTATTTCGTGCATTTCTTTGGGGTGGAGCTGGAGAGGAGAACAAATTTCATCTTGTGAGCTGGAATAAAGTTTGTTGTCCTATTGTTAATGGATGTTTGGGGGTTTGAAATTTGAGTAGTTTTAATAAGGCTTTGTTGGGAAAGTGGCTGTGGAGGTATCAAATGGAAGGGGAATCGATGTGGAGGGAGGTAATTGATCAGAGATATGGGAGTGATTTTTTTTTTTTGGTGTGGGTTCTAAGTAGAGGTGAACTTATGGTGTGAGTCTTTGGAAATTTATTAGAAAGGGGCGGGATGACTTTGCTAAACATGTTAAGTTTGATGTTGGTGAGGGTTCAAGGATTCGCTTTTGGTTTGATGTTTGGTGTGGTGAACGTGCTCTTTTTAGAGTGTTTCTGGCTATTTTTCGTATGGTAGCTAATTAGCAGGTATTCGTTTCAGATTTGTTGATTTGCTTTAATGGAGCTGTGCAGTGGGATTTTTGTTTTATTAGAGCTGTTCAGATTTGAGGTGGGAAGGGGCACGTGAATCAGGTTTTGACATGATATTTGGTATGGTAATGTTGCTTTGAAAAACGCTTTCCCCTCTCTTTATAGGATTGCGTCAGATAAGGGTGCATCTGTGGCCGATAATATGAGCATCTCCATTGATTCCCTTCAATGGTTGATGAGATTTACTAGAGCTGTACAGGATTGGGAGGTGGGAGACATTGCTGAATTTTACAGTGTTATATGCGCTGAAACTACAGGCAGGAGGGGAGGACATATTACTTTGGACACTTACAGGGAACAATAAATTTTCAGGCCGAGGCATTGATGACTCACTCTTCCAATGCCTTCCCTTGGAAGAGCATTAGGAAGAGCAATGTTCCCCTCAAGGTTGCCTTCTTCGGCTGGTTGGCGTCCCATGGGAAAATATTGATTATCGACAAGCTGAAAAAATGTGGCCTCTACATAATAGATTGGTGCTTCATGTGCAAACATAATAGTGAATCAGCAGACCACTCATTTCTTCATTGTGAAGTAGTTAAGGCTTTATGGGATGAAGTCTTCACTAGGCTCGGTATCGCATGGGTAATGCCTAGGAGGGTGATAGATTTATTGTCATGTTGGAGAGGGATTTGGGGCAATCGTCACATTGTAGCTGTTTGGAAGATGGTGCCTCTATGCTTAATGTGGTGCACATGGAATGAAAGAAATGGTAATTGTTTTGACAATAGGGAATGCTCTCCGGATGGTTTAGGGCCTTTTTCTTTCATACATTGTTGCTTTGGGCTTCATCTATTGTATTGAATGGAACGAGTTTTAATGACTTTTATGCTACATTCCGTAGCGCGTAGTTTGTAATTAGGCTCATTCTTGTATACTTCTTGTGTACTCGGGCATTGCCTAATTACGTGGATTAATAAAATCTCTTTTTCCTTATAAAAAAAAAAAAGGATTGGGAACTTGATGAGGTTGCGGATATTTTCAGTTTTTTGTATTCTGTAGATATTGGAGGAAATGAGAGGGATAGAAATGAGAGGAATAGAATGTTAAGGAAGCATACAAGGAGTAAAAAGTTTTCTGTTCGGTCATATTATAAGGTGTTGACTGTTCAACATCGCATTTCTTTTCCACGGAAGAGCATTTGGAGGGCTCACGTGCCATCCAAAGTTTTTTTTATTTTATTTGGACAGCATTGCTGGGGAATATTTTGACGATTGATAATTTGAGAAAGTGTGACTTGATTGTTATGGAGTGGTGCTTCATGTGTAAGAAATATGGTGATCAGTGGATCATTTACTTCTACCTTGTGAGGTGGCTAAGGCTTTATGGAATGGTGTGCTTTGTAGAGCTGAGCTGGTTTGGGTAATGCCTAAAAGAGTAGTGGATTTACTTGAGTGTTGGAATGGGCTTCATAGTTTTCCTCAAGTGGCTGCTCCGTGGAAGATGATTTCCTTGTGTATTATGTGGTGTATTGGGTTGGAAATGAATGAACGGTGCTTTAACAATAAGGAGTGTACTGTAGAGGAAATCTGTCAATTTTTTGTGTTCTCCTTACTTCAATGGTTTTCTGCTATTGTACTTAATGGAGGGTCTGTTAATGAGTTTTTGTTTTTGTTTTATGCTTCTAGAATGTGATTAGGTGTTTCTTTTTTATACTTCCTGTGTACATGGGTTTCGCCTATTTCATTCGATGAATAAAAATGTCTTTCTTACTTAAAAAAAAATGTTTGCTGTTGAGAAATGCATGTTCCTTCTCATACTTGTTAACAACAACTCCAGCCAGACTTGAGTGAATAAGCAAAGAACCTTGTTGACATCTGCTTGACTTGTATTTATTTCTCGTGGAAATATTGAATTGTTGAGTAATCCATTTGGTAAAATCCTCCATAAATTTAAAAATATGGTAGTTGATCTTTTTCTTCCACATCTTCATTTATTGTTTTGGACATTTCTCCCAGCATTAAAGCTGACAACTTGTGAATTCCAATTCTTAGATGGATATTCTATGAAAGTCATTGATTTTGAATCTGAACTTTCAATATTCCTGTCTCTTAATTGACTTCAATTATTGCCTATTATTATGAATAAAATTTCTTGATTACCGATCGAAAAAAAAAATTGACTTCGATTATACTTTTTACCTCTGAAAGAGTGCAGTCCATCACTTGGAGGAAGTGCGTATGAAGGCAATACGTCTGGTAATTAGCCCATAACTTCCGATTGAAGCAGCAAAAAGTCAGTTTTTTTAAATAATAACTGTGTTACAGTTCTGGGGGTGATTTCACTTTACAGGTGGCAAACAAGCTTTTTCCTTTATCATCGAATGCCAAACAGATTGAAAGTTTTGCAAAAGAAATGTTGTTCTCTGTAATAGGTGATGATGTGGCAGATGGAATTGATACTGAAGGATCAGTCAGAGAAGCACAGAAGGTATTGGATTTTTGTTTCGCCAATGTGAAGTTCCACATTAGCCAGGCCATTTATACATGTTTTCTTTATCTTTTTCCCTTTCTATTCAATTGCATAGCTGTAACTTAATTACAATCCAGGATTCTGAGATTGAAAAGCCTGTGGATGAACGTCTGTCAGTGAGTGCCAACAGTAAGGATATTTCCTCTGATACTCATCAATCGAGCATGTGTCACAGTGTTTCCTCCCTTTCAGTCTCAGAGGCACAGCGTTGCATGTCTCTGTATTTTGCCTTGTGTACTAAGGTGGTACTTTACTTTTTCATCTTCTTTACTCCTAGCGTTCAATCATTTACCCATGTATTAATATTTTAATCGTGTGACCTAATTGACAGAAGCACTCCCTTTTCCGCGAAATATTTGTAGTCTATAAGAGCATGCCAAAGACGGTTAAGCAGGTTTGATTATGATCAACTTAATATTTCTTCTCCTTTTTTTTTTTTTTACTCATGATCAACTTAATATTTCTTTTACTTATAATAAACTTGTTTCTTCTTCTTTTTTTTTTAATTCTTGTCATTCCTGCTATAAGTTTGCTTCTTGTTTATTGTATGTTGCAGGCCATTCACCGCCAGATTCCAGTACTAGTCCGTACTATGGGCTCATCATCAGATCTACTTGAAATAATTTCGGATCCTCCAAGTGGAAGCAAGAACCTTCTAATGCAGGTTATGTGAATTAACCATCTAACTTTCATGTCACCATGCAACAGATAAATTTTCGTAACAATACCCTTTTTTGGCATCAGGTTTTGCAAATACTGACAGATGGGACGATTCCCTCCTCAGAATTATTGTTTACAATAAGAAAGTTATATGATTCAAAAGTAAAGGTATATCATGTTGTTTTCTTAAAGGTGGAAAAGAAGTGAAGCGGAAAAGAAGTGAAGCTACTAGCTAATATATGTTCGCTTGTGGTTGATTTCAGGATTTAGAGATTGTTATCCCGATCTTGCCATTCCTTCCAAAGGATGAGGTTCATTCCTTTTATTTTTTCTTGATATAACTGATTTGATCTGCTGACAGAAGTAATCAAATAGCTGCTATTATTCTTCTCACTGACCTGGATTTTCTCTCATATATCAATAACCTCTAGCTTATCCTTGGCATTTTCTGGATTTACTCCTTTTCAGTTTTTTAGTTTTCCTTCTTCTATTTAACTTTTCTCTTTGTATTCATATATTGATTTGAAATATTTTGTTGATCGTTTACTTTTGCTGCAAATAACTTAATTAACTTCTTCTGTTAGGTTAAGCTGATTTTTCCCCATGTTGTGAATCTTCCACCAGAAAAGTTCCAGTCAGCACTTGCCCGCATACTAAAGGTATACTTTTTCCATGATTATGCTTTGTAACACTAGTGGTCCCTGGGTATTTGAAGCGCTGTTCATTCCTAATTTCCATATTCTACATCTCTTATAGCTGAATGTGCAGACTAGACCATTGGCCTTACAATTGATTGTATCATATTTTATAGAAAATCTGAATTTTACAACCTGGCATTAGTAGCTTATGGAAATGCACTCCGATAACTGTTGATCATATGGTTTTTTGTATCCTATTTTCCAATTCCTTGCACTTTGCTAACATCAGGCTCACCATTGTATAAGTGACTTTGCTGGGTTTTTCTGCATCCTCCATCATATTAGAGCTTGTCTCAACCATTATCAAACAATAACAATTGCCATTTTAGTGAAATATCAGAAATCGAGAGTGCAAATGTTGATGTTACTTTTTTTTTTTCACTTCATGCTTGATGTCTTGTTATTCTTATTTTTGTCAGCTTATCTTCTCTAAAGGAGGCAGACATATAGATAGCTTGTAAATGCATATCCGTATCAACTGCTCAATCCTTATATATAGTTTGGTCAGGCAGAGGAATATGCATAATATAACAAAAACATATATGCAGGGATTGTCTCATTCGGGTCCAGTGCTCACTCCAGCTGAAGTGCTAATTGCTATCCATGGGATTGACCCCGAAAAAGATGGAATTCCCTTGAAGAAGGCACGACTCGTTTTGTGTTTTTCTCACTTGTAACCTAGCCAAAAAGCCTTAGTCCATAACTAAGTGATGTTATTTTTTGAGCAGGTCACAGACGCTTGCAATGCATGTTTTGAGCAGAGGCAAGTATTCACCCAACAAGTGCTTGCAAAAGTTTTGAATCAATTGGTCTGTACCCTCAAGAGCTCTCAACCTTTTATCTCCTAAATTCTAATTGCTTCTATCAGAGCTCACAGATGACCAAGGTTTCCATTTGTAGGTTGAGCAGATCCCTCTTCCTTTATTGTTCATGCGAACCGTATTACAAGCCATAGGTGCTTTCCCAGCACTGGTGAGAAGTTAAGCAGAATGTTCTCTTTTGAAGTTCCAAAGAAGACCTATATTATTGTTTGTGCACCCCTAGGTGTTTTGGCAGATTCATTGTGTATTGTAACATGTTTATATGTATAAAGTTCCTTAGATTTATGTTTACATAGCGCAAAAATGTGTTGACTTAAAATTTAGAATGCGTAAAAGTCCTTTCAAGCTTATATTGTTAAGTCCGATCATTAGCTGCTGCATTCAACTGATTGATTTTTTTTTTTTTTTACCCATGTTTTTCAAGTTTTCTACCTTTGCTTAACATATCAGAACTTTTAGTTACTTTATGACTTTACATGATGTAGGTGGATTTTATAATGGAGATTCTGTCTCGTCTTGTGAGCAAGGAGGTGAGTCGTGACTACTTTTTTATTGTAAGCTAAATTGCTAGTGATTTTGTAATTCATTCTTAACTAATCTCCGATTCGGTGTGGTATTGCAGATTTGGAAATACCCAAAGTTGTGGGTAGGATTCTTGAAGTGTGCTTTCTTGACAAAGCCTCAGTCATTTGGTGTGTTGCTTAAGGTGCGGCTGTTCTGATTCTATCCGTTTTTCTTTTCAGTAGTTTTTCCTCATAATTTGTTATCATGTTTGATGTGCTTGCCACAGAAACTATGGCAGATCATATTTTTTTGAACTATATCACTTTTACTGGGTCTGCTCAGTACCCCCCATCATGTTAGTTACTAATCACATATCGATTCCATTTTTATTCAATTGCTTTTTAAAATATCTATCCTTCCTAATGATTCAGTGAAGAAAAAAAAAAAAATACAAAGTTAGCTTTTTTTTAATCTATTTTTTTTATCATTTAATTAAAATTCCTGCGAAGGAAAGACCAGAAAACTACGTGGGAGGCATGCTTGAAAATATATGCAGAAAACCCAAATTTAATCAAATTTTACCATTTAATTCAATATGAGTTATATGTAAGATAAACAAACCATATGCAAGAGGGAAGTGGTTCCTAAACCCGAGCCTTCCACCAGTTTTAGGATAGTGTTGTGAAACAACATTCATTCTTCATCTGTTTTTAATCGTGTATTGTCTTTCAGCTACCTCCAGCACAGCTAGAAAACGCATTGGCTAGAACTGCAGCACTGAAAGCACCATTGATCACTCATGCTAGCCAACCAAATATCCGTTCTTCCCTTCCAAGGTTCATAATGACATTTCATTTTCTTTTTAGCTTTTTTTTTTTTTTCTTTTGCACATGAATATTTTGTAAAATGGGGCGACAAGTGGGGAAAAGAGGCCATCTTTAGTCCTGATGAATTAGCTTCTTCTCCGCCGCTAATTAAAGGGCTGCTTTGGATGTATTTGTTCAGATCTGTTTTGGCGGTTCTTGGAATTGTACCAGATTCTGAGACTTCAAGTCAAGCACAAACTGGAGTTGCCCCTGATTCTCAGAATTCTAGTCAGGTGCAAACAAGTCAGGCTGACAGTGGACATATGAGTAACTCGGATAAGGTGGTGACAGAGAAATCTTGAAGAGCCATGTGGTTCTAGCTGACCTTGCAAGAAGCCAATTTTAACGAGTACGATTCTACATTCTACTATTCAAGTTTGGTCTTGCTTATTCTACCAAAAGTGCCCCAGCTTAGCAATTGGGTTATCCAAGCTCCCAAAGCCAGAACTTCTATGATATTATCTCGCTCCAAATCAGTAGAACTAGATATGATGGGGCGTTTGAATGTTGTATTATCAGTTATCCCAAAGCCATGTACCCTGGAATCGCAATCCTACTCTGAAAAATATTTCCAATTAGGAAGACATTAGGAGGGATATCGGACGGTGTAAAAGGTGTTAAAATTTTGTACATGAAATGTGGCTCTCTCTCACTACCTGAGTGTATACTGATATGGATCTACTTCTGTACTTAATGCTATAGTTTTGTGGATCAACACACTTATGCAAATTGCAGTAGCTAGTGCATGTACTGCTTCATACCAAATGTGTCAGTGCAGGATCGAAATTCGGAGTTGTCAGCATGCCTAAGTTTCTAACTTCCTGAATGCCTTACTTCTTATCAAATGCCTAGTTCTGGGTACTACGTGGCTCTCAACGAGAGAGTATTCTAATAGGAAAATGCTACTTTGCCGATTTATTTTGACCGTATGTGTATTTAAATTTTTTTTTTACTTGATGATTAAATAAGTAATTTTTAGTATATTGATATATTTTTTTAATTTTTTAAAAATATTTAAGTATATGAAAAAAAAAACTCAGATTTGTGTTAGGCACCACCCCCAGCTGTCTTGCTGGATGGCAGCCTAGCATGACTCATTCTAATAATGAACTGTTGGACTTGTTTTGTTGTTTTACAGATGAAGTGGACCCAAATTGTATAATTTATATAAGTAATCTCGGCAGAATGTTCATGTCCAGTTACATTACGCCCTTTGATATCTTTTAAGGCAATAAAAAATAATAATATATCACATGTACAATTAAATAAGTAGGTGAGCTAGGCAAATTGATTATATATTGAATGAGACAAGCTCACTACTCTGACTGATTTACATATAAATAGTAATGTTGTTACATGAACAAAAACTAAATCTGAACCGAGTGTTTGACATCATGCAAATTCATTTGGGACCTTGTGATGATACAACAATTTTTTTGATAAAGTAAACATATTATATATATCAATAGAAGCAACCAAGTACACTAATTGTATACAAGAAAACATCTAGCCCATACTAGTTAGCCCCAAATGACCCAAAAAGCCCATGAAAATTAGAAATCTATCCAAAATACATCAAGCCAGAATTTGAATAGAACACACCTCCCCAACCCCCACTCCCGTAAGACTAATACTCCACCCGAAACTCCCTCTACGAGGACGTCTTCATAATGCCCTCCCTTTAGTCTTCCCACGACTTTTATGGAGCCAACTCAACAATGATAAGCCTTCTCTGCAGATATTTTTCTGGTAGATTAAACCATAGTGGCCCTAGGTTATCCCAAAGATTTTGAATTCAAGGAATGTTTGATTTACAAAAAGATCTTACAAAAAGTGTTTACAAACTGATGTGACTTACTTAGCATGGCTTGATATAGTATGTGAGATTGTAAAACACTTTATATAAAATAGATATGACGTATCACATTAAGTCATATCAGTTTGTAAACTTACTTTTACAAGATGTCTTCGTAGTAGTATTTCTATTTGAATTCATAGGTTGGCAGCTGCTCAAATGATGACAAACAACTGCTTTTATGACACCTATATACTCGGCTACCAGAATATCACAGGTTGCTCACATGATTTAAATAATCTTACACCATTGATCGAGAAACGGGAAGCCCTTGCATTCGAAACCATTCAGGAATGTGAAACCGCTCATAGAGTACAGGCCTCACATCTTTTTGCAGGGAGAGGTCCTTGAGGAGTGGAAGCAGGACCTCCAAAAGCTACACAGGCCACATGAAAGACGAGATAAAACCAAGATATGTAGTTAGCATGTGGAATGTAATCATTCGATTCTTCCTTTGAATTGATAAGGCCCAATTACCTGGTCATCATATGGCTGTCCAGCGGAGAATGGAAGGCATGGTATTCCATTCAGTGGTTGCAGCAGAAAACTAAAGGGGTTGTTATCAACAATAACAACTCGGCAGAGATCTTTTGATAAGCATGACAAATCCTTCACATGTTCTCGATATTCCCTGTCAATACACAAATGTCAAAGAAATTGTCAATCTAAAGCTCTATATTTGATGTCCAAAACTTTTAGTCCCTATCATTGAACGTTGTACACTATGTATCCAATTACAAGAAACATCAACCAGGGCATTTGTAATTCAATAGGGCAAAAAAAATTTGAATGGTATGTTATTTTGCAGTACTTTTCAGCTTGGTGTTTCGTTCATCTAGTAGAAAAGTTTCAAGACTCGAATCACCACAGGGGGACACTTCCATGCACCTGGACCAACTAACCCCAGATTTATAATTTACACGAATCTTCTATTTCTCCCAAACAGTGAAAACTAATGTTATAGTCCTTATTAATGAATCTTCAATTTAGCTAGAGTGCTAGATCTATTTTACAATCATATTTCTCCGTTTCATGCATTCTGAACCAACAGCATAGCAGCCAATCTCGGCTTCTCATAATATCTTGGCTTTCAATTGATCAGAAGATGGTACCCGTATAAAACTCCAAATCAATATGATCAGAAGACCTTATACGCTCACAACAAAGGTTAAGCACATGAGCATGTGAACTACTAAAGCAAACGACATTCAACAAAAAGCAGTTACCAAGAGTGCACTGTAGGTTGACAACTGAGCCTGTCCATAAAATCTATATGCTATATAATTTTCAGAGAATGAAACTTTGTTCCTATGAAGCCATATAATTCATTTTCCACTATATTATTATTAAATGACAAGTAGTGCTATAAAACCACATCATCCACTTCCAATTCATGTAATTATTAAAAAAATTAAATAATATATCATGACGTTAAACTTATATCCAATTAAATAACTAATTTCATCTGAATTAAAATTTGAAAAATAATAAATTCATTTGAGTTACTGATTTTTTATTTAAAATTAATAGCCATTGATTTTCCTAACACATGTTTTTCTATTTTATACCCAAGTTAAACTTATATCCAATTAAATTACTAATTTTATCTGAACTAAAATTATTAAATGAAAAATAATAAATTCTATGAAATTACTAATTTTTTATTCAAGATTAATAGCCTTTTATTTTCTTAACACGTGTCTATCTATTCTAACTTATGACCTTTTACTTTGACACAATACAAATAGCTCTTGTCACTCAAGTAAAATTTGAGAGTTTTCTCATCACTAACATAGAAACAAAGTAGTGAATAGAAGGTAAAGTTAGTCAACCAAGATTTTGGAGATCATCATGCTAAGACTGACATTTTTTTAAGGTTCTATATATTGTATACTCCTTTGAGGCATACTAACTTAATTACTTAGATTATTTTTTCATCTATTAAATTTAGTTAAGTGCATTGCGCATGTTTATGACCAGTACTATAAGTTTCGGTCTGATGCAACTGCATCATTAAGAATCTTGCTATGTTATTACCAAATGAAAAAATAATATATCAAATTAAATTACTGATGTTATTTAAAATTACAGTTCCTAATGAAAAACAATATATTTATTTAAATTATGAAGTTTTAATTTAAATTAGTGTCCTTTAGTTATCCAAATGAGTGTATTTTTGTTTTATCAGCTTATGCCCTTTTACTTTGGTACATCATATAAATAGATCTTTATCCCTCTCTTAGCTTGAACAAAGTTTGAGGTTTCTGATCATTGATATAAAAACGAATGAGTAAGGGTTAGATTGTGAAATTGTTCAACAAAAAGTTTTGAGATCAAAATGTCAACAGACACCCTTTCAAAGGTTCTAGTTAAGGACTGGAAGAAAAAAATCTCCATTAAATGCACCTGTAAGTGCGTTCAATTAACAAAAAAAATAATTTCTGAAAAACTGGTTAACAAACGGAATTCAGAGAAAGAACCTATTTCCTTTTGTCTGAAACCTTGGCATAGATCTAAGATACGATTCCCTAATAAAGATCCAATTAAAAAGAAAGGTAAAAAACCAAAAAAAAAAAAGATTTTTGCTTTCTAGCAGTTTGAGGAATGGAAGCTTAATTGCCTTTCAGTTACTCCTGAAAATACATTTCATTTTTTGAATCCATTTTTAGAGAATAACAAAGAACAGAATTGTAACAGATAGCAACAACCATTAAATCCAACCTGTGTCTTTTTTATATCCCAATGCATATACATCTTTCGCTAATGGAAATGTTTTGAATTCTTCTGTTCAAGAATTCTTGTTTAGGTAGTTCATACCATCCATACATAACGGTTTGATCTAAGATTTCATTTCTTCTGTGTTTCCACAGTAGCATATTGTTACATGGAGAGCGCATCCAAATATGGAAGAAAGAAAAGTTTCCATGACTTGTTTAAAACCTTAAAGTATGCTAACTAAGATACATAAAATATTTTTCATTTAATCCATAGGTTTACAACTAGATTCCTATTAATCGACAGACATGTCAACACATCCTACCATCAACCAAGATTATTTATTACGATGCACCAGACCTATTCAAATATCAATTGGTTCAATCATTCAATCACAGAGATTTTTAGAATATATTATCAAACCTTGCATGGCTGCATTTGCATTTGCTGAAGAGATTACAATACATTCTCCTAGAAACAAAATACATGCGAGTCCCATTGATTAATAATTAGACAGGGATACTTACGTTCTACTTGTTGAAGGCCGATAAAGACGAAGGCTAAATCTGTTCCCTGCATCTATTCTGTCTACAAGTGGTCTAGCATAATCTGCACAGTTCCCATAGACGATTAAAAGAATAAAAACAGAAAAAAGAAATTCAAATGGAGAAGGTGAAGCAACATCAAACCTTCAAGACCAGCAGTGAATAGAATAAGTTCTGCAAATTCGCTAATCTGTTCTAAAAACTCTTGCAAGCCAGGACGTTCAAACACTGTCACATAGTTGACCTTTTCTTTCCCTTCAAAATCCTTCAACCCAAAAATATCATATCAATATTGCCTTTGTGTGAAAAAGAAACCAAGATAATAAGTCCACACGGAAAGAGAGAGACCTTGGCTGAGGATACACATTGCATCTCGAACCACTTCAACCCGGCATCTATTGCTTGATCACGAACAATGGCAGGCAAGCTAGAAGTTTCATATGCACACACTAGAGTTTCATCCAAGTCAAGAACAACCTACATGCCCAAGCCAACTTCTTAAAGGCATATTCTAAAACAGGACAAGCTCGTACAACCAAATCAAGCGGCACACATTTTTATTTTTCTGATAATTAAAAAGAAAAAAAAAAAACCGGCACATTTTTTTAACGTACACGAACCACCATAATTAAGTTTCGAAGAATTGCAGATTCCTTAAAATAGGAAGCTCATAAACCCCCAGGAGCACCAGCTTAATCAAGCCACAAGCGTTTAATTTTCAAGGAAACCGATTGTACAACGGTCAATTCATTCAAACACAGTGGGACAGGTTAGTGTTGGCGAAATACAATAAAACTTAAACATTAAAAGCCCATAAAAATTTAAAAAGGAGGTGTGCAATTTGTTTTCATAGTCCTCCGATCAAAAAGTGTGAGTGTGTCTATCTGATTTACAAATAACGCAAATGAAGTCATTCTCGTCTAAATTCATACACAGGGGAATTCTAAATTAGTATATTAAATTGAAATAGATAAAAACATCCAACAAAATTCTCTAGTAGAGAAATAAATACCGTGAGCTTTGCGATGCGATGATCTTCATCGGCGCCATTATCTTCGCCCACGCAACTGTCGACGCTGACGCGCGCCTTGGCCAACGGAGAAGAAGAATCGTGGAGAGAGAGTTCGATTAGGGGCAAAGGCTTGAAGGAGGGAGAGGAAGAAGAAGAAGAAGCCAGAAAAGGAGGGAGTCTGTTGAGGCCCATGTATGAGAGAACAAACTGAGCCACAGAGGGCGTGCCCCTCACGATCTGAAGGATTATGTGGAGCAAAAACGCCACCCAGTCCATCAGAGCTCGCCACACTTGCAGTGGCCGCCGCACTTCGACTTCGGCCTGGCCCATTTCCGCCATAGCTGCACAGAGATTGAGAGAGAGACACTGAGCGCCTCCGTGGAACTTTCTTTTTCTCTCTCTCTTTAGCCAATTCTATCCGATGCTGGGGCCATAATCAAGCACTTGACGTGAAAATTGAAGATTTTTTTAATTATTCGTAATTGGGAATGAGATAGAAATGGTAATTTTATGATTAGTAATAAGATAATTTGAGTTAATATTTTATGAGTTTTTGAAAAATGAGAAAAAAAATTAAATAAAAAATATTATAAAATTAAAATATTGTTAGAATATAATTTTTTAATATAATTTTTATTTTAAAATTTTGAAAAAATTGAATTATTTTTTATTTTTTATTTAAAAATCTGAAAATTTTATAATAATTAGTTTGAAAAAAATTTATAATAATTAATTTAAAAAAATTTATATTTAAATAATATTTAAAAATGAGATGAAAATTGTTCAATGATAAAACGATAACGAGTTCGATAGTGATACGAATCTCTCACTCTTTTCAAGAAATGAATCACATAGCCTACAGACTTGTCAAATTGGATTCCGTTTTAGTGGTAAGAAGGTTTTCTTTGAATCCACTCATAGTCTGCATAAAGATATTATGTAAAGTTGTTCGTATGGATTAAACTGGTTTACACATTCTTCATCGAAAATAACAGGTTTGGTTTCAGGTTTATTTTCTTTAGCCTTTTATTTAATTTTAGTTTATTTTTATCGTTGTTGCTTTTAGTATTTTTGCTGTTTCTGATGTACCGTACAGTTATTAGCTTTTTTCTAATTAGTTTTAATTTTTTTGTATAAATGAAATAGATGAGTTGAGATTAAAAATAAAAAATAAAATAAAATATTATTAGAATATATTTTTTAATATTATTTTTTTTTTAAGATTTGAAAAAATTAAATTATTTATTTTATTTTATATTAAAAATTAAAAAAATTATAATGATTATATAAAATAAAATAAAATATTTTCTAAAAACAAACTAGACATGTCTAAATTTGGTTTCTTCACGTTTTTCTATTTTTCACGATAGAATTCACATTTCTATAAAGTACTTATAAGAGATTTGTGCATTTGAAACTTATATATATAATTTCTTTTCTTATTTTTTCTTTTCTTTTCTTACTTGATAGGTAATGCGTAGTACACCGCACGTATAAAATAATATTAAATAATAAATTTTTAAGTAATATCTTGTAAAAATTAAAAATGAGGTGGAAAAATAGAAATAAAGTGTAATAGTCCTTTTTCACGGGAAGTAGTAAAGTTTAAACTTTTATTATGTAATTGGACCACATTCATTTGAGCCGCTATAGTCAATTATTAGGCATACAGTTATTATTTTGGCGTGATAAAGTAAATCCGCCGTATGGAGTAGACCACAGATGAGCATTGCGAATTTGGCCTTGTCTCCGTAACATTGACAACGTCATGGCCAACTTTAAAGTAAATCACTTAGTTCTGTTTGGATTGAGAAGCGATCTAAACTTATCTCATCTCATTATTATAATTTTTTTAAATTTTTACATAAAATATAATAAACAATTCAACTTTTTCAAATCTCAAAATAATAATTATTAAAAAAATATATATTTTAACAATATTTTTTTAATTTTTAACTTTCATATCAACTTATTATCTAAATGGTACCTTAATTGATCATATATATCACACATACACACACACATATATATATGGACGTAACAAGGTTACAAGATATCCTAAAATAAAATCTCAGAGGGGATATTCTCATCTTCTCATCCCTTCTTTCTGGGTTGGACTTGACCGAGATACTAAAGTCCATCATAGCCTGTGTTGCGCCCTTCCAGTGTGCCCATGAACCATCAACATAGCCAGTCCACGAGTCGTACAAGACCCACCAACCCATGAGCCCCCGAGCTAGCAGGCCCGTGTCGACGTGGACAGACAAGACCCACCAACTCTAACACCCTTATGCAAGAACACTTTGTATTTAAGGATTGTATCCAGCAAACGGACCGGGATCATGAACAACACCCCTGCCTTTGACGGATTGCACGGGAAGTGATGGCTCTGCCCGCTTGAAGTCAAAGCACAACTCAGGAGGTCACGCCCTATTAAAGACTACGGCTTGACACTTATGCTCGAGACGCTGACCCTTGACACAGGGTACGAGTTGTTCCCCTAATATCTAGTATAAAAGTCATACACCAGGTAATAATGGGCTCTTTTTTATTTTTAGAAAAGAAATTGTTTGAGATATGCTAACTTTGGCATCGGAAATTTCCCAAAATAATCCCGAGCCCACCATTTCCTCTGTGTTGCAAGTGACTAAATTCAATATCAGGTGTGCAAAACACGCCATCAATACTCTCGATTAATTTTAGGGGTGCGTAGACCTTCGAGATAGAGTTATTAACAAATGCACATCAAGTAATTTAAGGAACAACTAAATTTCTCTAATATGATAATCATAAGAGTGTGAATGCATGCAGCGACTACTTAAAACCAAAACGACCGAATCTAATGGTTTAATTATTGGAGAACAAGTTAACTAGGAGTTGAACTATGAAATCTATTACAATATATAAAAGTTAAGCATCATCTTTGAAAAATATTGCGTCACCTCATTTTTTAATTATCGTTCTTATCTAATTATAATATAAATACATTTACACTTCCACCCTTTGTTACCGTTTATTGCCCTCCTCTTGAACTTCCCGTTAGCTTCCACCATTTGTTACCACTTTATTGCCCATATCTTGCAATTCCAATCAGATTCCACACTTTATTACTACTTTATTAGAGGCTCTTGCACTTTGTATTAGTTATTAAAACAATTCGATAACCATCTCAACATTAATTTTATTTACTAAACATCATTTAGTTTTCAGGCTAATCAGTTTTCAAGCCACTCATTTTTCAGTTCGTTGGGTTTCCAAACTTAATTATAAGTCTCGGGCCGGGCAATGGTAAGTCCAGCCATTGCCAAAGGCTCCGCCCTATGTAAGGCTCCAAAAATAAAAATGAAATATTTTTAATTTTTTTTTTTAAATAAAAATTATTTCATTAAATAAAATTTTAAATAATTTTTATATCTTTTAATGTATGCAAGGTCCTATAATATTAAATCTAATATTTAATATAATGAATTATTTATATTTTAACTATTTTTTAAGATCTTATTAAATTGAGGTACAAAATTTGTATTGAAGCCTCGTTTTACATTGTTGTATTAAATATAAACTCAAAACAACTTTATTTAAAGATTTTAAATAAAATCTTATTTTATTGAAAATTTTGAAAATTATTCTATATAATAATTTATATTTTATTATATTATAATTACGAATGACACACTTAAATTTTGCCTTAGACCTCAATTTGTATTGAGTTGTCCCTGTCTATTACACTCTTGCTTATTTTATACAACTCTTGATCTTTTATTTAAGAGTCATTTTTTATTTAATTGACATTTTGGAGAGGGATAGCATGTTGTCACTTTTATACTTCAAGTAATGCTCTGTAGGAAAGTTTTATATATAGTCATTTTTATATATTTTTTACGTACTTCATTAATGTGGTTGACTGCGTTACTTTTTTTAAATATAAAATACTGTTTTGACCAATTAAATCAATAGAGTATACAATAAATATATAAAAATAACTATATGTAACAGAACTCAATGCTATAACTTCTTTCTTTAAACAATTATTCTAGGGGTAGTTGGCCCCTGCAAACGGTGGGCAGTCGGCCCTTCCACGTCAACCGTTATATTTTATTTAAAAGAAGAAGAAGAAGAAATGGAGGAAAGATGAAAATGTTGTCTTGTTTTAAAAGTTTTCGAATGAGCTATGCAGAAAAGTGGAAAAACTAGAATGAGCTGATCTTCTTACTTTACATTGTGCTTTGATTGTTGAAAGAAAGTAGAAAAAAAAAGGAAAAAATGCTGATCTTTTGCGTTTAGTCTTCGGGGTCATCGTCTAGGTTGGCTTGGTAAGAAATTCCCATTTGGCAAGGAGGCGTGTGCAGTCTTGTTCGGTATAAGAAAGTCGAAGAAATAATAATGTGTACACTTCAATAGTTGAAACCTTTTTAAAAAAAAATTTAAACCTGTGTTTTCTCATAAAACAGAGGGAAATGGTTTTTTTTTTGTTTTTTAATGTAATTGTTGGTTGACTACTTTATTTGATGTGCTTCATTTTGGGGTACTTCATTTTGGGGTGTTTACCTTTTACTTTGTTGAGTTGGTTTGCACTGGTTGTTATCTGAGTTTTCTTTGCTTCTAGGAAGTTGTTTCTGTGTTAATTGCTCCATTTGCAAAGGTGAGGAGATTTGCGATTTTAAAATTATGTATTGTACTTGTGTTAGGATTGGGACAGTGTTCTTCTCGGGTGTGTTGGTGTTGTTATTTTTGTTGTTGGATGCCTTAACTATTTCCAATATATCGAATTTTTTCTGTAACTCATTTTATGGATTTCTTTGTTATTTGAGATGGTCATCCAGAATCGGATTCGAAATATGGGTTTCTTTAGAAGTTATCGTTGATGATTCGATGGAGAGAAAAAAAAGAGATGGAGGAAATCGTCTTCAAGGGAGAGAAATGTCGAGAAGGGAGCATCGCCTTTAACGAAACGGTGCGTTTTTATTTACACCACATAGGACCCGTTTGCCTCGCGTCTACACGAGGCGGCTGCAACCAGAGTTTTTCTTCTTTAAAACCTATCTAATTAGGTGGGGTTCCAAAGTCGATTTTCCTCTTTTGTGGCAATGTTTGTGGTCATCTCTTTTGTGCAAAAAACTGCGGCAATCGAGACTTCAATTCCAGGCCCAACATTTGAGGTTGTGTTTGGATGTTGAAGTGAGTTGAATTGAGTTGAGTTGAGATGATAAAATATTATTAGAATATTATTTTTTAATATTATTATTATTTTTAGATTTGAAAAAGTTGAATTGTTTATTATATTTTGTGTTTAAATTTGAAAAAATTGTAATGATGAGTTGAGATGAATTGAGAGGAGTTTGGGAACCAAACGGACCTGAAGCTATTATATTTGTGCCCACTTTCTTTGCATCCTTTGCACCTTTGACTTTCGAGTTGCTCCTCTTTTAAGTTATGGTAATCTGATTCCAATGACTAATATAGATAGCCGGCATAATATTTCATCTCTCTTCTTTCTCTGTGCATGTATACACCTGTGAGAAATATTTGCAATAATATAATACGCAAGCGTTGTATATTTTTTTTTTAAAAATTAAGTAAATATAAGATTTATATAAAAATTTTAATTTTTTTAATGATAAATACCACTCTTTTTTATTTTTTATTTTAAATACGTGACGCTTGCCCATCCAAGCTATTTATACTGTGCCTAGTGAGTTTAATAAAAGTCATTAGCTCTTGTAGCTATTGATACTTAGCCCCAAGAGTCTGAATGTACACAGTGACTAGTAAAACCCAGGACATCCCAAATCTAAGAATTTCATTATTCAAGAATAAATGTAATTGGGGGTTAAATTGTGAAATCTAAGGAATTCATTAGTAAGTTATTGGACTTAGATGTGTGAGATATTGATATTCAGCCTAGTGAGTTTAGTAAAATTCATTAGCTCATATGCTCTTCTCTTGGCAGCCTTATTATTTTTAATAAGAAAAATAATTTTCACAAGGAAGATTTTAATCAAAATCAACATTTTTGCGAAGGAAAAATTATTTTTTACATCTTCAAATTATTATTATTATTTTTTTGTTTGCAGTTTGACAATCAAATCACCAAGGTTGTTAGTTTTTTTTTCCTTATAATTTGAAACATAAGTTACAATTTACTTGCATGTTAATATCTGACTTAGATTGACGAAAAACATGGTTAGATCTTAAAGAAGTCGATAAATTATAAGACAATTGGTTGGTAAGTAAAATTAGAAAAAGTTAAATGGTTTGATGGTTATATTCTAAAAGAGTTATGCTATATACATTTCATTTTATTGATGTGATAATACCTATTAATCATGCGGGGATGGGGCAGACGGGGGCGGGATAGCGGGGGGTGGGCACCACCCCTAAATGGGAGACTTTGGGCAAGAAAGGTAGTCCTAGTCCAATGTAGACTTATCATTTTCTACAAAACTTTAGTCAAGAACTTGGTTAACTTATATTGATAAAAAAAACATAAGATAGGCATCCTAATCAAATCAAATGATGATGATATTATCTGAATAAAATACTCTTTATTAGTTTTGTATAAAATTACTAAATCTTTTATTATTTTATATTTTTATTAATTATTTAATATTAATGAATATGAAAGAATAATTCTAATATTTTTTTAAAAAAATGAATAATGCTACGTTAAAATATTGAGTTGAGTTGTGAATAGTAATATTTTTTAAATCCTATTAAAATGAGTTTAACTTTTTGAAATTGAGATATGTTTAATTTTTTTAAGTTAAAATATATAAATTAAATTGAAATAAATTTAATATTTTTATAAAAAAATAAAAAAATAATTAATTTCATCAATAATTAATTTAAAATAAATTGAACTTGTTTTAAGAACCAAATACAGCCTAAGAACTCTTTTCTTGGAACTTGGAATTGCTTGCGAGAAAAAAAAATTGTAAACTTAGTTTTGTGAGAAAGGTGGACCGGCCCATTTGCAGATCCTGGTCGAGTCATAAGTGGTTGGATAACTCACCACTCAGCACACAGTTCCTTACGGGAGGAAATGAGGCGCTGGTGAAAGAAAAGCCGAAGCTAAACCCACGCCGAGCTAAGGAAGAATCAGAACGGTAAAGGTCGAGAGAAGAAATCAGAGACGGAAGAAGAAGCATCAGAAGAAGAAGAAGAAGAGGCATGGGCGTGGATTACTACAAGATTCTCCAGGTAGACCGGAGCGCCAAGGACGATGACCTCAAAAAAGCCTATCGGAAGCTCGCCATGAAGTGGCACCCCGATAAGAACCCCAACAACAAGAAAGAAGCCGAAGCCAAATTCAAACAAATCTCCGAGGCCTACGATGTAAACCCACCAAAATCCCTTCCTTCTCACTCTTAATTATTTGCGAAAAAAACGGAAGATTCTGATAATTGGTGTGTGTATATATGTGAATAGGTTTTGAGTGATCCGCAAAAGCGAGCAGTGTATGATCAGTACGGAGAGGAGGGGTTGAAAGGTCAGGTGCCGCCGCCGGGTGCCGGTGTCTTTCCGGGTGGGACTGAGGGCGGACCGACGTCTTTCCGGTTCTCCACTAGGAGTCCGGACGATATCTTCTCTGAGCTTTTCGGGTTTTCGAGTTTTGGAGGTATGAGCGACTTCGGTGGTGGGTCACGGGCCGGCGGGTCCGGGTTTCCGAGGGGTATGTTTGGCGACGATATTTTTGCTTCGTTTAGAGGTGGAGGTGGAGAGGGCTCCGGGAACGCACCCAGGAAAGCCTCGGCGATAGAGCGCACATTGCCGTGCAGTTTGGAGGATTTGTACAAAGGGACTACGAAGAAGATGAAAATCTCGAGGGACGTCAACGATTCCAGTGGGTAAGCTTGGGAACCCATAATCAATTCTTAAAGGGTGTGATTTGGATTGGCTATTCTGGTAGTTACGTTGTCTCACATTGATCGCATTCATACAAATAATAGGGCAGAATTAGAGATGGGTTTAGATTCGAGATCTATATGTAATTATGCTTTTGCAAGCTCATAATTTTCTTTATGAAATAATTTCTTCGAGAATGAAACTGAATTTAATAAAGCGTATAGATTTTAGCAAGTGTACTGTGTTATTCGTTAATGGATCTTAGCATTTGTTTAAAAAATCTGTTTAATGTTCACTCTCCAATAAACCACCTCAAGAAAATGTTGAGGGGCTAGATGTGGTTATGTAACGAGGTATCACTCTGAATCAATCTACTTGATATTTTCTTTCCTGTAGTTCTCATTTTGATCTGAACATGAAATGGAGTGAACTGAGAAATTAATTATGGACAAAATAAGACAATGGGATGGTCTTTAAAGTAATATGGGGGTGCCAAGTGCATAGATATGTTATTTCTTCTGTTTAATTCGTTTGAGGTTTTCTGCAACTTGTTATATGTTTGGTTCATAATGCAGTTTTAGCATTTATGTGATAAAATACGTTGAATGAATAACTATGGTCCATATTTGTTCCTTCAACAAATATGATTCATTCCACATATTTTATTGTTGCTTATAAAAAAAAGAGAATCGTATTTATTATGTTGATAATTTTTCTGCTATTGTAACAACCCAATCCAATATTAGGGGACAGGGTGTTACAGCTATATGCTAAAGTTTTTCCTTCCTAGGAAATTCCTCATGTTTTGTTTCTTATTCTTGAAAGCATTCTGCAACATCATTACTTTGCAAATATTTTTGGTTCTCAGAACTAAAAGATTATTCTGCTTCTTCTTTTTTTTTTTAAATATTTATAAGATTCCTCTTTGCATGTACATGTGTCTCTGTGTGTCCTGCCTTGTGGTTGATCAATGTGCCCAATCTTTGTTTTGTTGCCAGCTGACATTGTTAATGTTGGCATAATTTGAAGTGTAATTGTGTATTTATCCCTGTTTATTAGTAGTCTCTGGGATAATTTTACCTTGATTCATGCCAACATACCTAATTAGGAGAACAGCTTTAAATATCCACTGAACCTTCGTTAAATTGCTAATACAAATTTGCAACATCAACTTTAGTTTTTGGTGACTTTTCATACCTATTTTGACGTATACATGCTGTGTGCATGGTTGCGTCTTTTGCTTTCTAATGAAAGATTTCTTATCAAAAAAGTATTTTACCTATTGTCATATTTTATGCCAACTGATAATGCTACTGATCCAATATATTGGATGATGCCAGTGTTTAGGCTTGCATGATGCTATGCCTTGGCTCTGTTATTCATATGTCTGTAAAGTTAAAGTAAGGCTTTTTGTATGGCAACACCTATGAAAATCCCCCTCTGATTGAAATAGTCTAGCATAACTTGTTAGATAGATTGCGGAAATGTTATTGTGTTATGGTAGAAAGGGCATGTGTATGTATGAACATATTTATTTCTAGTTTGTTTACTTATTAAAAAGTGTACTGTACTTCTATGCCAGTTGTGGAAGACATGCAAAAGATACATCCGATTAGATTTATGTGCTGCAGTTAGGAGGGGTATATAATGCCATTGTTGAATGGATGTCAAATAGTTCCTTTATATGCCGGCAAACAGAAAGATTCATGGTATATATATATATATATATATATATATGAGTGAATTGTGTTGATGTTGCACGCGTATTACTTAGGGGTGTAATTGGTTCGATCCGGTCGGTCTTGGATGAGAATTTTGGACTAGACCGATTTTTTTGGTCCACCAAAAATCCAGACCAGACTGGACTGATAAGGCTTTTGCACCGGACCCGACCGAGGTCCGGTGGTCCGGTCCGGTTGGTCTTATAGGGTTGTTTCGGTCCAGGCCATTTTTTCTTTTTTTCAATTTTTTGACCAAAAATGATGTAAAATGATATAATTTAAGTTGTCTTACTAAGTATATACTTGACTAATTAAATATAATAAATTAATAATGTTAATAGTTTTTTTTTATAAGTAATAATGTTAATAGTATGTGTACTATCAATAATTGATAGTTAATACCTCCCTATGTACTTGGGCCTTGCCCTTTTCTTGATCTAATATATTTCTTTTTACTTATAAAAAAAAAATTAATAGTTAATACCTTGCCTTAAAATTCTTAACCTTTAATTTTTATATAATCTAAGCATAAATAATTAGGTTAGAAGAGAATTAAACCCACCCGTGGGTAGCCCAAGTGGTAAGGGCGAACTTGTGTGCCCCTTTGAATTATCAGAAGTGCACTTGCGGGAAACTCCTTGCTGAGGGCCTGTGCACCCCCGGGATTAGTCGGGACATTGTTCCGGACACCTAGTTCCAATAATAAAAAAAAAAAGGGCAAACTTGTGTGCATGAGCCCCATGTCACAGGTTCGATTCCCCTTGAGATCAAATTGCGATTTAAGTGGGAGGCCATGGCGGTGGGTTGCTGTTCTAGTCTCCCCGGGGATTTAAGATCCATGGGTGAAAAAATCCTACCCTGAGACTGGAACGGAAATTTAATTTCTTTACTTTCTTGGACTGAGACCGACAAGTTCCTTAATCGGTCCAGTCTGAACAGACCGACCGAAACCAGTCGGTTTTCTCGATCCGAAGGAAAAAATGTTACACCCCTAGTTTTACTGCCATTTTTTGCCTGTTCTTTATACTGGAGGCTTCCATACTTGAGGTCTTATTTTCTGAGCCAGTGGAAAGCCCTTTTTTTTAATTAAGACTGGTGCTGTACTTCTTTTTTTGCCTGTTCTTTATAAGGAAGTCTCCAGTCCTTGAGGTCTTGTTTTCTGAGCCAGTGGAAAGTCCATTTTTTATTTTAATCAAGATGCTGCCTGTTTAAAAATTTTCCAGATTTGACTATAGAATGAAGTCTTCATGGCATTACATGTTTTCTTTATCAAGTGGTAAAGGCCTTGGTCTTGGTGGTATGCTCCCTCCAAGGTTCAAGGTTCGAATCTCACTTGGTGCAAACAATCTCTAGGGGCCATCGGACTGGAGGATTTTCTCCTTAAATTAGCCGAGGTGCACTTGTGGAAAACTCCTTGCCAAGGGCCGGTGCACTCCCGGGTTAGTCGGGACGCCGTTCCCGGACACCCGGTGCCAATATAAAAAAAACATGTTTTCTTTATGTCACTTTCAGGTCAATAATTGCGCCAAACCTACTTATAAAAAAAACTGCTCCAAAACTACTGCATGTTCGACGCTTGATCAGTTTAGGAAAGAGTGCACTCAGAATGGTGCTTTCAGGAGTTTTTGCTTTTGTCAATCGATAATTAATGTATCTTTATTGGATCAACTGAGTGAGAGAATGGAAAGTGTCTCTGACTTCATTTGGATTCAGGAATTTCCAAATACTTGTGTGCAGCAGAATGCAATTTGCTATCTTTTGTTTTTTGTTTTTGAGAATCAATGCCATTTCTTTCTTATTTTCGGTTATTATTGCAAATCTCCCTTTTAATTTCCATTTCTTTAAGATTGTATTTATTCATGTTATAAATCTATGGAAAATATATCATATATTACACACTGTTATTCCACTGTGTTGATGAGCATTGTCCATCAACTCTTGAATTCATTATTTTAAAAGTTAAGAGCTGATCTAAGGGTTCATAGGCAATGCCACATTACCAAAGTGAGATGGCAGTGAGATTGGGTGGTAGTAAATAGCATAACTTTAATCTATTGACTTACAGTACGGAATAAAATGGTATGATGAGGACTAGAAAAGTAGAATGGTTGATGAGATCCCAGCATACAGTATATGGAGCTTCTTATGGTTGCTTGTACTTGACTGTTTTGTTTATCTTGTTCTTTTGTACAGGAGAACCGTCACAGTGGAGGAAATTCTCACAATTGAGATCAAGCCAGGTTGGAAGAAGGGCACAAAAATCACCTTCCCAGAGAAGGGACATGAACAGAGAGGTGTCATACCATCAGACCTCATCTTTATTATTGACGAGAAGCCTCATAGTGTCTTCAAGAGAGATGGCAATGATCTGATA
This sequence comes from Juglans regia, assembly GCF_001411555.2. Lineage (NCBI taxonomy): Eukaryota > Viridiplantae > Streptophyta > Magnoliopsida > Fagales > Juglandaceae > Juglans > Juglans regia. The sequence continues at coordinate 32,711,414 of NC_049903.1, forward strand.
GTCAACCAGAAGATATCTCTTGTGGAGGCTTTGACTGGTTATACAGCACAGCTGACAACCCTCGACGGTCGGAATCTGACAGTTCCCATCAATTCCATCATTAGTCCAACTTATGAAGAAGTTGTTAAAGGAGAGGGGATGCCAATACCAAAGGAACCTTCCAAAAAAGGGAACTTAAGAATCAAATTCAACATCAAGTTCCCGACCAGGCTTACTTCAGAGCAAAAAACTGGTATCAAGCGATTATTAACGTCTCCGTAGAAACTGGTGGTGGTTCTCCCTACAATCTTCCAAAACTTGTGTAAACTTACATCTGTTTCCTCTACTGATTTTCATGCTGGAAAGAAAATTGATGCTTTTGCTGAACTGAGGATTTCACAAAAACAGTTGTTTAGTAGTTGAATATTGATTATGTTTCTTTTCTTTTATTGAATCATCTTTGTTTGAGTGGTAAAGAGCTGTAGTTCAAATGACATCTCTCGCTAAATAACAGGGTGGAAAGGCAGGGGAGTGAAGTCGTGGACTTGAAGACCTACCAAATACATGTGTTTGTTTCTTTTCTTTTTCCAATCTTTCTTTGAGCACTGAGATCTTTCCCATCTATCACAAAACAAAATATCTATTCCAAAACAATGGCTTGAGCTATATTCCCTTCTCCCATCCTTCAGTTTATTTTCAGATTTCTCAATTGTTCACCAGATCACTGTTATGAATGAAATGATTAAATACTCGAGCATGCATGCCTACCATTTTGGTGAAAAATGTTAGCTTACACCTAAATTCTGGAATGTTCAAATCTGCAATTTCTTTTTGCTAGTGGAATGACACTTTTCAGGCATAAATGGAGAATTTTGGAACAGATAACGCTACTCCATATTCGGTGCTAACGTAATAACGTTTTAAGTTGCAGTCTTCAGATTGAAGACAAGCAGTTGACATCCTCCGAGTTTTTTCCCTATCTGTTTTTGTTTTGTTTAAGGATATAATATAAATAATTCAGATCCGGTTTGGATACAAAAAGGTCTCCAATTTGTCTCAATTCATCTCATCTAATTATTACAATTTTTTTAAATTTCTATACAAAATATAATAAATAATTTAATTTTTTCAATTTCTAAAATAATAATAATATTAAAAAAAAATATTCTAACAATATTTTATTTTATTTTTATTTAATCTCAACTCATCTTATCTTAACTTACTGTTCAAACCTTCCCTAAATATACTTCTTTTCATCAGTTAAGTTTTTAAGCAAATGATAATTTCAAATGTTTCAAGTCTTCTTTGTGGTATTCTTATCTGCAAAATAAGAAAAAGAAAACCCTAGAATAAAGAGAAGTACCCGATTCACGTAGTGATCTCATAAAAATAAAGTTTATAAATTGATATGATTTGATATTTGATATTAATTATAAAACTGTTTATACTGTAAAATAAACAAAAGACACGTTAGATCTGTTTTTATATTATATATTTTCTTTTTAATTGTCAACAAGAACTCATAAGGTTAAGATTGTAAAGAATAATATAGCGAGGGGGTTCAAGATCAAAACTACAAAAAAGAATGGGCATTTGTGCGAATACAGCGAAGAAAAAGGTGAAAAGAGAAAATTACGATTCACACAGTTCCCTTTTTACGGTGTACACTCCAGAGGTGGTCTTGTTGTCCAACTCCTCGTCCTCGGATTCCCAAAGGAAACATAAAGGAGGAGTGGAAATAGCGATTAGGGGAGAGGGTTGGTTATATTGGTACACTCCACCTGAAATTCTCCCTTTTTCTTCTCTGCCCCGCCTCGCTTTCCTCCCCACGTTTTTACGTGCATCTCTGAGGCTCTTGAGACTGTCTCCCACTCTCTCTTTTCGATCCGTCCTCAATGGTCTCCCTTTACCCTCTCAGCAATTCCAATTCTTCCGCTAGATCCAATTCTTCGAGTCCGCGAACCGTCGAGGAGATCTTCAAAGATTACAGTGCCCGAAGAGTTGGTCTCCTTCGGGCTTTGACTCATGGTACTCTCCCTCCCTCTCTCTCTCTACCGCTCTCTCTCCGTATATCAGACTGTTTGGTTTCATGTTTTTCTTTTGCTTTGGCGCAGATGTTGATGAATTTTATGGATTCTGTGATCCAGGTATTGTGTTATCTGCCTCTGTTGTTATTTACTTTAAATATTCTCGCTTTCGGTTGTGATCTTTGCTTCGAGTCTTTTGTTGTTCGATGTGTGGATAAGAGTCCCGTTTGGTTTTCGAGAAACCGAGGGAGAGAAAAGGATGGAATCTTGAAGTTTTGTACGTATTTTCTGCGTTTGGTTTGTAGAAACTCTCCGGTGATTATGTTTCGTTGCTTGGTATGCCATAAGAGCCCGGAGATTGGATCTGGAGGTCCAAAGGGTTATTTCTTTGTTGCGCTTTACGTGCAACATTTATTTGCTCTTTCAATTTGAAATTCGGTAGATCTGTGGTGTGGACTGTATGAGACATTTTCTTTGGAAAATGGAGTAATTACGTTCATGCAATTCGAGTTTGAATTTAAATTCAACTCGGTGCAACAACAGCGTCGGCCAAGCAATTGTAGAAAAAACTTATTTGAGTCCCCTGTTTTTTTCTCAATCCAAGTGGAGATTTTGAGTTTTTTTTTTTTAATATATATATATTTTTTATTACACCATATTTTTTTATTTGTTTTAGAAAAGGAGAACTTGTGTTTGTATGGACATCCAAATGAAACCTGGGAAGTAACTTTGCCAGCCGAGGAAGTTCCACCAGAGCTTCCCGAGCCAGCACTTGGAATTAATTTCGCAAGAGATGGCATGAACCGGAAAGATTGGCTTTCGTTGGTTGCCGTGCACAGCGATTCTTGGTTGCTTTCTGTAGCTTTCTATCTTGGAGCCCGTCTTAACCGCAATGAAAGGTAAAGTGTTTCACTTTGGTGTTGGTTTGAGGATGTGGTTGATCTGGGTTGTTAATTCGAGATCATCATGATTGACATGCTTGTTACTGATATCTTGGATGGCTTTAGTAATTTGAATTCCCCATTGTATTTCATATTTAGTTTTCTGCTGAAAGCCCATATACAATGAAGGGGTCAGCCATCATCATGGTAAAGGTTGAAGAGTTAATGCATTTCACAGATGAAGTTCATGGATCTACAACATAAGTTGTGGTAATGACTAATTATCGCTGCTGGCCCCATTGTTGTCAATGGATTTTAACTTCAAATGGTATGTTTAGAAACTAGAGCCATTTGACTTAAGTGTGCGTCAGTTCCTCTTTTTCCTAATTTTTGGCTGCATTTGTTTCAAGGTAAAACGAGGAAAATAGGAAAATATGTTCAGATGAAAATGTTTTCTGGAAGAATTACTGTTTCTGATATTTGGTTGACACCTTGAAAATGATACTGAAAAGAATTTCTATTGTTTGGTTGCATTGAAAACCATGACTGTATTCGTATGATTCGTATATTAATAATTTTAATTCATAATAATAATATATTTTAGAAAAATAGAAAATCAATCTAATACTTTTTAAGATTTATGAGCTTCAATAAAAATTTTTTGATTCACTATAAATGTAGAGTTAAGGAATGGAGAGATGGAGAGATGGAGAGAGAGAGAGCATGTTAGTGGAAGAAAACATCAAATCTAATAACCTGTAAGGTTATTTGCTTGTATACACCCAGTCTATTATGGGCTAGGTGTTCTCTCTTATGTACACCCAGTATACTTGGTTATGCCTATTGATATTAATAATTTTTTACTTATAAAAAAAAATAATCTTTAAGGTTTTTTGCACTAATAACATTTTTTCACAAAAGATTCTCTCTTTTATTTGAGTGAAAAATGACGGCTATTTATTGTTTGAGTGAAAAAATAATGCGTAAAGCAAGGGGTGGAAAATGACTTACCCTCCTGAAGAGGGGTAGGCCATTTTCCACCTCATGCATATGATTTTCCCATTGACCCACTAGCCATTTTCCATTAACCGTTCTTTTCTGCGCTTTTCAAATAGGCCGATAGATGAAAATTTTTCCTAGAAAATATTCTCAGCTGAAACAAACATAGCCTTAATCTGCTCATTTGCGTGTCATACATTCTAACTCAAATCTCCTTTCCTGAAAGGTGTCTTTTTGCCTGGTTTACAAGTAGCATTATCATGACATGTTTCTTTAATAGGATTGATTCATTGATAAAACAAATATGCTTTATTCTTTCTGTAATTTTCTCTTTCCAAATGTGATTTTGCTTGCTTGCCATAGTTCTTTTTTGTTTGTTTAAAATTTAAAAGTATTTCTATTTCATTTCTCCACTGATGTACATTTAATTCATTAAGTTTTACATCATTTAATCTTTTATTGATGGAAAATAAATATGATTCATGAGCATGGTCTGTGTATTATGGAAGAGTTTCAGTCATTGTACTAAGGAAAAAAACTATGAGAAGATATTGTGATGTGTTGCTAGCCGATTATTTATAGAATGCACAAGGAAACATTAGTTCCTTTTTGCTTTTCAGGTTACTTTAGTCTTTTTAGTGGAAGGGGAAGGGTGATTAAGTTATCTATCTCCAACCGTTATGTTGGTTTATGTTATCATTACTCAGTAAATCTGCTGAGTTTTTTTCTCATGCCTTTTTAAGTTCATATTGCATAACTCGAGATACTTTATATGTTATAATGATTTCATATGCCTCTAAAATAACTATAGCACCAATGGCAAATTACTAGCAGACGTGAATATTATTTCTCTTCCATGCTATGACAAGGTGCCCAAGGCCATGTTTGTTCAAGTTCAAGCCCATCTCATCCTGCGAGGTTGGCAGTTTTGGGTCAGATATTACCCGTGAGTGGTATGCTGGAATTTATTTTACGGTTTATGAGAAGTTGGAATATTCAGAAGGAAAAAGAACTCAGAAAAAAAAGATGAGATGTTGGACTGAGACTTAGAGTGAGTTATTCTTCATATATGTTTGCACCATACATAGGAATCAGGCCGCTCTTTCGTCCACACCTTCTAATGAAAATTTATTCACTTTTTACTATGTTTTGATGTCCACTATTGGAATGATCTAGAAGGATCTTTGTGTATCACGCAACATTTCTTTGTTATAATGTCTATTTAACATAACGTGCTTCAAGTATGGCTTCATTCATCAGCAGCTAAGTTGACATTGCTTGACAGGAAGCGTCTATTTAGCTTGATCAATGATCTGCCCACCGTTTTTGAAGTTGTGACAGAGAGGAAGCCTATGAAAGACAAGCCCAGCGTGGACAGTGGAAGCAAATCTCGGGGTAGCACAAAGGTTAGATATATTAACTCTTTTTTTTTTTTTTTTAATAATTTCTTGATTTGTATCTTTGGTTGAATATCTCGTACTTAAGTTGGGGAGTTTCGGCCTCTTTTTGTATACGCCCTGTCTACATAGGCTTCACCTATTTCATTCGTTTGCATAAAATTGTCTTTCTTATCAAAAAAAGAAAAGAAAAGTGAGTATCGGCCTCTGGTTATCCGATGTTCTGTTTTTTAAAATGATAGTCAAAAAATAAAAAAGAACTCTATTAGAACATCCTCTCTGATGATCTGTATTCGAGAATGACGGTGTGCTTTTTTTAAAAATGATATTCAAGTACTTATAAAAAATAAAAAATGCTATTCAAATAAGGGATACCCTGAGATGACTAAGGCCTTGTTTGGAAAAGTTTTTCAACATTTCTCATAACTTCATTCCCAATCATAAAAAAGATTTCTATTTCAACTTTTCATGCAATCATCACCCAAATACAAAAATCAATACAACTTTTACAAAGTTCACAACAAAAATAATCTTAAAAAAATAAATTCAAACAACTTTTCAACTCTACCTATTCGCTTTAACAAGCTCCAATGCAAAATTTATTTTCAAAAAACTTTTATTCAAAAATCTCTCCTTTCCAAAAACCCAATAAACAATACATCTAAAAAAAAGTTGGAAATATTCTCTAAATCTTTCATAACCATACATACCCTAAGTCTTGCAGAGCACTTTAATATAAACAATTGACTTCCTGCAAGAAGAAATTTTATTCTCCTTAGACCTAGTTACTTACTACTCTTTCATAGTAAAAATTCATGCTCAGATCCGTAATCATTACTGGATTTGCTCTTTTGTAGAGATCAATTGATGGACAAGTTAAGAACAACCCTAAGCTTGCTGATGAGACTTATGAAGAGGAAGACGATGAGCATAGCGAAGCCCTTTGTGGGAGCTGTGGTGGGAATTACAGTGCAGATGAGTTTTGGATTGGCTGTGACGTTTGTGAGAAGTGGTTCCATGGAAAGTGTGTGAAGATAACACCTGCTAAGGCGGAGAACATCAAGCAATACAAATGCCCATCTTGTATGAAGAGGGGGAGGCAGTAGTAGTCACTATAAAGCCAATGTTGGTGGATGGATAGCATTGTTCCAGTGGCTGACAAAGTAGTGTAACAGTGTCACCTTTTAATGTTATGTAATGAATTTGCTGTGATATTTCTGTCTAACGGAGCGTATTGATTGGGTTTAAGTTAGTCTTCCCCTGTGAATCCTTGGTTAAATATTTGCTTGTATAATGACAATGTTTATTTTATGAAAGAAGAAATCATGAATGATATGCATCTATAGTTGATGTCCGGATTTTGTTTTTCTTTATCAAGAAAATTTTAGAAACGTAGTACCTAACTGTATTGTGATTGTAATGACATGATTGTTCCGAGTATTCTCTTGTCTTTAATATCAAATCATGCTATGATAGTTTTGTAGAGGGCATTTCTTTACACTGGCTTGCATTTGCAAGGACTCAAGGCATGGGCTGAGATTGATTGTATTTGTTCGCTTTGTTTCACTCTCCATGTTTCTAGGCGTTAATACCAATCCAACCATATGGTTCTCGCTTTCATACGTCTATGGTTTGTGTTGACTTACGCGTAAAGAAGACTATTCCTAGGAACCTGAGGTCCTAACCTTAGATTTGCTCGTCAAGTCAGGTTTGAACAGCATGTCTTTTCGACAAGAGAGACAAGAAAAGGAAATTTTAGAATGCCTGTACTTGGTTAATTCCGACAACTAGAGACAGTTTATGGCATCCAAAGTTCTCAATCAACCTTAGTGCCCATCGCCGGCTTATATTTTTGTCCTTTTCCAGCCAACAACACGTTTTTTTGTCTCGATTCTTTTCACTATAATCCTCCTCTTTAACAGGCCAGTGCTCATGCAATTTTTTGGGCCCTGCTCCGCTCCCCACTTCGGATCGAAATGGGTTCGAGTCGCTCAGATGGCTCCGGGAAAGAACGCCTGCGATGGACACAAGAGCTACATGATCAGTTTGTACAGGCGGTTAATCAGCTTGGGGGTCCCGATAGTAAGTCTCGATCCGATGATAAAATCTGTTGGAAATTAAAGATAATTTTGAAGAAATTGCATTAGCAGCTGATTTCATATATATTGCATGAATTGGTTTTATTGAGTTGGAACATTTTGTCAACCTCAGGCCTTAAGTTACGTTTATTTATTTTTTGGGTTGGCTGGCACTGGCAGGGGCAACTCCAAAGGGTATTCTGAAGACCATGGGCATTCCTGAGCTAAACATCTATCATGTCAAAAGCCATTTACAGGTCTCTCTCTCTCTCTCTCTCTCTCTCTCTCTCTCTCTCTCTATATATATATATATATATAGCTGCTAGGGAGACTATGGTGCAACTTCGGATCATTAGCTTAGAACGAACTTTGGATAATAATTACAAGATGAGCAGTTGCGGTGTTTTTCTCTAAATAGACTTCAAACTGAGTACAGTTCCAGAATTCTTGTATCGGGCATAGTACTACTTTTATATATTTAAAAAAAAATACTAATATATGTATATATATAAATATGAATTTTTTTATTGTAAAAATCTTTGAATTAATTTTATCCATGTAGGTTATGTTTATGCTAATAATCTTTTTGGGTTTTTCCTTTTTTTCCCAGAAATACAGGATCTCAAAATATATTCCAGAAACGATAGGCCGTGGTAAGTCAACAAATAAAAATGTTATAAATGAATTCTCTCATCACTAAGAAATTCTAAAATAATAAACTAATTACTAATATTTCTTCTTGCTTCATTAATTCTCTAATTTATTTAATGTTATTTTCGTTTTTATAGGAGGCAAGTTTGAGCATAGAACTATTTCAGAAATGTTGCCTAATTTCAGTACAACATCGTGAGTTGTTGTAATTACTCGATCGTATATTAATTTTTTAGTGCGAGCTTATCGTGCTTAATTTCTGATAATTACCCTATATTTTGGCAGCTTGTTCTAGTTACGTACGTACGTTAATTAATTTTTGGAGTAATGATATATAATTTACATACATAGATATATATATACACACAGAATTTTTTAATTTTCTTTTTAATTTTTTTAACTATGTTTTAAATAGAGGAGGACTATTAAATAAGCTAGATTTGAAATTAAATTAAAATTATAATATTCCTAATAAGAAATTATACTATTACATTGAAAATAAATAGTAAAATATTTATATGAATATTAATTAGTATTCTATATAATTACGTTGATATAAATACCTGATTTCTACAGGGCTGCACAACTCGGTGAAGCTATACAAATGCAGATGGAAGTACGAAGGCGAATGAGTGATCAACTTGAGGTAATCTTGATTAATTATACGTATATCTGCATTTGCAATAACTTCATGATCATGAGGTCGAGCAAGAACTAAAAGATCAAGAAGAAACCAATTTATTGGGAAAAAAAAAAGAGAGAAAAATTACACGTAAATACTTAAGCTTTTACATGATCAATAATATATAACATCTTTTTCCCTTTTCGGTTTATACATTGAGATTTTGTTTGGATATAGAAACATTTTTATTTTATATCATCATTATAATTTTTTTATAAAATATAATAAACAATTCAATTTTTTCAAATCTCAAAATAATAATAATATTAAAATATAATATTATAATAATATTTTATTCAATTTTTAATTTTTATATAAAATCTTCTCATCCAATCTCGGGCTGAAGGTTCAAAAGAGCTTGAAGCTTAAAATGGAAGCCCAATGGAGATTCCTCGACACAATTGCTGAGGAACGTCGAAACCGCACGACCAATAACATTACAAAACCGGGCAAGCTGCCTTCTGCTCCAATATTATTAATGCTGCCTTCCCTTTGCGAGGAGTCCGAGTCTAATGCAAAAGAATCCGATTCCGATTCAGAAGCTGACAAGATCGGCGAGATACATTATAATGATCCTGTGGAAGAATACAGAGCTCCAAAGAGGCTTAGGGTTGAACATCAGGATGATGTTTTATCTCCGAGATTTAACGATATTGCTTCACTCGAAGTGGAATCTTACTTTCAAGGCATGTTTCTTAATTCAAACGACCATCAAGCTCAAATTTCATATCCTGCCGCCCATGATATCAACTTTGCATGGAATCAGCTCACAGCCTGCAGCTCATCCCCTTTGGTTCCCAGCTTTTTCTAGATTTCTCAAATATATATATAGAGAGAGAGCAATACATTAATTTGCTATATATAAATAAATAATCATCAGAGATATTATCGGTTACTTCCACAGCTAGCTCACTAGATCGATCGTATATTAATGCATGGAGTGGGTAGCTCTCTATGATGATCTATTGGAAGCAACTATAGATATCTTCAATAACGAGTGTTTCTTAGCTAATAAGAATATGCATGCATCGATCATGGCAACAGTTATATATATACTTGAAACCATGATGTCTTTGATCTTTTATGTATATATATGTTGAGCATGCTCTGCTTTATCTGAGTTTGAAAATAAATAAAAATTATATTGTGTGCTACGTCTCATGATGTACCGGAGGAGAATATCGATCTACATATATAATTTTATTTTTTAAATTTATACTCTGTTGATATTTTTTTTGTTTTTGTTTTTGTGTGGAGCCTAATTTTGTTTGCGGTGATCTTGTTGATAACTTGACCCGATAAGGATCCGCTGCAGCTTTATTTGTTGAATTTTCAATGAAGAAGAATTTGTTGACCCGTTTTAGATAAAGAGCTCTCATGACCTGGTAATTAAGATTTACTTATATTATATTATACTTTTTGAAAAAGCAGTGGTTCTACCCAACACAATACCTAGAGTAGGATGAATAGGTATAGTTCGATTTTTCTAGTCTAATAAAAAATATTGACAAGCAAGCAATTAAATAATGAAACAAATCACACAAATAATCATCACAGAAATTTGGTCACGAAGTGGTAACTCATTTGAAGAACTTCTTCAAAATCTAAAACCACTTTGGGTGTAAGACACCACCTCAAATCTACTATAGAAACTTTAATTGTTACAACCAATTTAGAGACTCACAAAACTTTGTAGTATCTAAACTTGGCTTGCAACTCCATGAGTGACCCACTCAATCTCTACATGCATGTAGTATCAAAACTCCGACCTTTCTATAGCATCCCACGAGAACCTCTCCATCTCTGCAATAACAGCAGTTCCAGAAACCTTCCGGCCAACAAACACGTCCACTCCAATGGACTCAACTATGTTTATATCTTGAGTGTGATTTGGTGAAGATATATTTTCCAAAAGATTCAACTATGAATGTGGAGAAAAGTTTCCCTCAAATGCTCTTGGAAAAGGGGCTCTATTTTAGCTTTGATTTGCCACCCAAAGAGAAGAACAAAAAGTTTCATTTTATACTTCCCAAGAAAAAGACACTCAAACCTAAGGAAAAATTAAGTTTTCAGAACATTGGCTCTAGCGAAGTGTCGAGCGTAGTTGAGCGAACTCTTTGACTTGAAATTCGCTCAAGCAAAGTGTCAAGCGTAGTCGAGCAAACTCTCTGACTTGATGTAGCTCGAGCGAAGTGTCGAGCAATGTCGAATGAACTTTTTGATTTGAACGTCGCTCGAGCGAAGTGTCGAGCCATATCAAGCGAACTCTCTGACTTGAATGTAGCTCGAGCGGTGTGTTAAGTCATATAGAGTGAACTTCGCTCGAGCGCTGTGTCAAGCCATGTCAAGCCAACTTCTTGCACACTTCCTGTATGTGTTATGCTTGAGCCAGTTGAGCTCACTTGACCCACTTTTCACTAAGACGCACTTCAACACTTGTTACAACACAATTTTATAAAAGTTTTCACAAGAATATGTCAACACACTCATTTTTACATTAACACTTTTGTACAACCTTTGCCTTTTTTTTTGTTGTTATCTAAAATAAAAAATTCTCTATAGTTTTGTAGACGTAGTTACATTATCGAACCTTGTGTCTTATGTACTTTTAATTTTTTAATTTTTAGCTCTCTCTTATCATTCCTAACACTCGCTTCATGCATGTGCCTTAATTATTAATTTATGCATCGGCATCTTAATTAACTGAGAAGCTCCCTGTGGTTTGGTTTCAACACTCGACTACAAGACTTTATTTTTATATATATATATATATATATATAGTTTTGCTATACATTAGTCACTATTCACCTCACATCTCACACTTGAGAGTTTTTTTTTTTTTTTTTCATATGGTGTGAGGTAATATATAGTGGTTGATGGATATATTAATTCATATATATATATATACACACACGTACGTCTTGATGCAGTCATTTTTTTAAAAAGAACATAAACAAAGAGAGATCATTTACCATGCATTAGACTGCGGTTTCTCTATATATCGGAAACTTGTGCTGAGAGATTGGCAAGTTAACCTAGAGGGACCTGAATGATGGAGACAACCATTTTTACGGCGCTAGCTTTTACAATTCGGTTTTGAAATTAATGGAGAACATTTTTATAAAATAATGATATTCATATTTACAAAAAGCTTCAATTTAATATATATATATATATATATATAAAATATGTACACACATATATATGCCAAATGCCAATATATCGACACGTATTTCAATCTTGTTACACAAGATGGTAATTTGGTGTTCTCACGATCCTTATAGCGTTCTTCTGCCTTAGCAGCTTCATGAAAATCTCGTAATTATTTTCAGACTTTTAATAGAATTAATTACTTAATTGGCTGGCATAGAAAAAGATCCGGAATATTTTTATGGCTTATTTTTCACAGGAATTCATGCATTTTTCATAAAGAGAAATACTGTTTATATTACATTTTATCATTTTCAGTTAAGATGTAGAAAATCATTAAAAAATTAATTAAACAAAAATGATAAAATTTCAAATAAAAAATAGCATGGCTTGAATGAACATATCGCCCCAACACCATAAGAAACTGATAATGCGAAATGGCAACGAATTGGGCCTTAGCCTAAACTTTCTCAACCTGTCCATTTGAAAGTATTTTAAAGTGAAAACCCACCTGTAAGGACCAGCCTTACCTTATTTATATTGGGTTTGGGCCGAATTTAAAACACTAAAGCCCAGGTTTTGTGACTGCTAAAAATGCCACACCATTTTATTTTTTCTGCAGAACTGCATGCAGCTTCTACTATAGTTCATAATATATTTTTTACAAAACTGCATGCGGCCGACAGATTTAATTATTTATATTATTTTTTACAAAACTTCATGAAACTTCTACTATCGTTAAGGCTTAATATATTTTTACTTGCCCCAAAAACAGTAGTTGACTGAAGATAAATTAGCTGAAGTATTAAAAGATGAACAAAGTGATCATCATCTTACTATAACCATAAGTAATGAAACCAATCACGATCTACTTTTTAACTTGATATAAAAAAATACCGAGTTTATGATTTTGCACTCCAATTTGGAACATAAAATTACAACATATGCACTAGTGAAGATCTATTAATCACGAAGATAAACAAAAAATAAAATTGTGATATGATACAATTTTGAAGGTAATGTCTTAAATGTGTTAGAATATAATACAAATAACTAAATGTACCTCTCCCATTAGCTTAAGTTTTTTGGATAAGTGATGATTTCATATGGTATCAGAATATAGGTGGAGTGTTAAAAATATGATACAAATAATTAAATTTACCTTTCCCCATCAACTTAAGCTTAATATAGGATAAGTAGTAATTTCACATAATGGATCATTCACCTTACAACTTATGTTTTAACTTGAGATATTAAATGATACTTTTTTCATCCTATCATTGCACCATCTATTCTCCTAATTATTCTTCTCTCGGTCGCTCCTAGCTACTTCTCCTTTCTCTTCTTCACTGTGTCCAAGCTCATGTTGACTAGTACTGAGACTCATCCACTTTGTCCCTAGTAAAGACAAATGGAGTCCAAGTGTTTGTATAAATGTTTCACACACCGTGATATTATGCATGAGAGTCTTCCATTATATATGAGTATATACAAAGGTGTAAACGGAAAACACAAGAACATGGAAAATAAAAGAACATTACAGAGGAGATTAGGTATAGAGGATTTTGTGCAAAGTTTCCATATATACATATCTAGCCGTTGGGTCTGTGGTGATGGTGTGTGGCTCGATTTCCCTATAGGTGTTTCTAGCCTTTGGGTCTGTGGTAGTGTTTTGTGGCTCGGTTTCCATGTGTATTTGGAGTCATTGGTTCCTGGTGTGCTGTGTGGGTATCTTCAATACTCCTTTGCAAACTGTGCTGAGGTGGAAGGCCAAGTTTGGAATGTAGCGAAGAAAGAGCAAGACATTCAAGAGGTTTTGTGAAAATATCGGCAAGTTGAAGTGGCGCAGGGACATGTCACATTTGGAGAAGGCCAAGAGCAACTCATTCTTATACATAGTGGTAATCAATCTCAATATATTTGCTACGAGTATGGAAAGCAGGATTACCTGTCATATGAAGGGCATTTAAGTTTTCATAGAAGATGACAGGTGACGACGAGAGTTCGAGGAAAACCTGTTCAGTTTCTGTGGGTATTTTGTTTGTTTGATTGTATGGTAATTTTATTGGTCAAAAGTTATTTTAACCTTAGAAATTTCATTATGGGTAATAATCTAGATATCATTATCCAATCCTGTAAACCTTGGAAATTTGATTGGCCGAAGAAAAATTGAACTTAGACTTGATAGTATCTTAAACCCTAACCAAATCCTCTTTAAACCCCAAATGAAGCCTACTTGTTTAAGGCTTATGAATTTTGGCCACCTTGGCAAAGCTTCTTGAGGAAGTTTTCATCCACTTATGGCAGACCAACCTCTGCCCATGACAGTCCCGAATAGTCCCTTGATGTGAGAGGAAAATCCACCTCATCACCCCCTTTTACAAGGTAGCAACAACAGCCCACTCTCCTTCACTATTTTTACCTTTTTGTGACCTAACTACCATACCTGAAGATGTCATACAAAGTTATACCTTCCTTTTTAGAAGTATTTAGGGTGTGCAGGTCACCACTTCCCTCACTTCACCACTTTCCACCTCCATTATTGGGAAGAAACCCTTAGAATTCTCTCGGATAGATTCTAGAGGCACTTTTCATGCCAGTTTTGAAACCTTTGCAAGCATTATCTTACAATCATTCCTTCATAAAAGCTGTTCATCTTTTTTAGTATAGTTTCCGTTGATATCTTGTTTGTTCGATTTCATGGTCATTTGATTGGTCAAAAGTTATTTTAACATTGTAAATGTCATTCTGGGTGATAATTTGGATAACATTATCCAACCCTGTAAAGCTTGAATATTTGATTGGGTCAAGAAAAATTAGATTTAAATTTGATAGAATCTCAAACTCTCTTTAAATCCCAAATGAAGCCAACTTGTTTAAGGCCCACGAATTTTGGCCACATTGGCAGAAGTTTCCCCCCACCCATGACAAACTAACCTCTGCCCATGACAAGCTCAAACAATCCCTTGATGTGGGAGGAAAATCCACCTCATCACCCCCTTCTACACAGTAGCAGCAACAGCTGCCCACTCTCATTCACTATTTTTACCTTTTTGTGACCTATCCATCATACCTTAAGATTTCATACAAGACCATACCTCCATTTTCAGAAGTACTTGAGGTGTGCAGGTCACCACTTCCCTCACTTCACCACTTTCCACCTCCATTATTGGGAAGAAACCCTTAGAATTCTCTCGGACAGATTCTAGAGGCACTTTTCATGCCAGTTTTGAAACCTTTGCAAGCATTATCTTACAATCATTCCTTCATAAAAGCTGTTCATCTTTTTTAGTCTAGTTTCCGTGGATATCTTGTTTGTTCGATTTCATGGTCATTTGATTGGTCAAAAGTTATTTTAACATTGTAAATGTCATTTTGGGTGATAATTTGGATAACATTATCCAACCCTGTAAACCTTGAATATTTGATTGGGTCAAGAAAAAATAGATTTAAATTTGATAGAATCTCTAACTCTATTTAAATCCCAAATGAAGCCAACTTGTTTAAGGCCCACGAATTTTGGCCACCTTGGCAGAAGTTTCCTCCCACCCGTGACAAACTAACCTCTGCCCATGACAAGCTCAAACAATCCCTTGATGTGGGAGGAAAATCCACCTCATCACCCCCTTCTACACAGTAGCAGCAACAGCTGCCCACTCTCATTCACTATTTTTACCTTTTTGTTACCTATCCATCATACCTTAAGATTTCATACAAGACCATACCTCTATTTTCAAAAGTACTTGAGGCGTGCAGGTCACCACTTCCCTAACTTCACTACTTTTCATCTTCATTCTTCGGAAGAAACCTTTAGAAGCTCTCTCGAGTAGATTCAGAGGCTTTTTGCATGTCAATCTGGGAACGTTTGTGAGTATCTTCACAATGATTTCTTCATGAAACTTGTTCATCTTAGAGTCTAGTTTCCGTGATTATCTCATTTGTTTGATTGTATGGCCATTTGATTGGTAAAAAGTTCTTTTAACCTTGGAAAGGTCATTATGACCAATAATCTAGAAAGCATTATCCAACTGTGTAAACTTTAAAAATTTGATTGGGTCAAGAAAAATTAGATTTAGACTTCATAGCATCTTAAACGCTAACCAAATCCTCTCCTCAAAATGTCATACAAGGTCATATGTCCCTTTTCGGAAGTACTTGAGGTGTGCATGTCACCACTTCCCTCATTTCACCACTTTTCACCCCCATTCTTGGGAAGAAACCTTTAAAAGCTCTCTCATGTAGATTCTAGAGGCTTTTTTTATTACCATTTTTGAAACCTTTGTAAGTATCTTTTCATAATTATTCCTCATAAAAGTTGTTATTTTTTTAGTCTAGTTTCCATGGGTATCTTGTTTGTTTGATTTCATTGTCACTTGATCGGTCAAAAGTAGTTTTAACCTTGTAAAGGTAATTTGGGTGATAATCTGGATAACATTATCCAACCCTATAAATCTTGAAAATTTAATTGGGCTAAGGAAAATTGGATTTGGACTTGATAGAATCTCAAACCCTCTTTAAATTCCAAATGAAGCCAACTTGTTTAAGGCCTATTAAGGCCCACGAATTTTGGAAACCTTGGTAGCAAGTTTCCCCCCACCCATGGCAGACCAACCTCTGCCCATAACAACCCAAATAGTCCATTGATGTGAGAGGAAAATCCACCTCATCACCCCCTTCTACAAGGCAGCAACAGTAGCCCACTCCCCTTCACTGTTTTTACTTTTTTGTGACCTAACCATCATACCTTAAGATTTCATATAAGGACAAACCTCCATTTTTAGAAGTACTTAAAGCGTGCAGGTTACCACTTCCCTAATTCCACCACTTTTCACCCACATTCTTAGGAAGAAACCCTCTGAAGCTCTCTTGGATAGATTCTAAAGGCTTTTTGCGTGTCAATTTGGGAACATTTGTAAGTATCCCCTCCAATGATTCATCAATGAAAGTTGTTCATCTTTGAGTCTAGTTTCCTTGGGTATCTTGTTTGTTTGATTGTATGGTCATTTGATTGGTCAAAAGTTGTTTTAACCTTGTAAAGGTCATTCTGGGCGATAATCTGGATAGCATTATTCAACCCTGTAAACCTTGAGATTTTGATTGGGTCAAGAAAATTTGGATTTAGCCTTGGTAGCATCTCAAACCCTAACCAAACCATTTTTAAAGTCGAAATGAAACCCACTTGTTTAAGACCCACGAATTTTGGCCACCTTGACAAAACTTCTTGAGAAAGTTTCCTCCCACCTATGGCAGACCAACCTTTGCCGATGACAACCCTAAATAGTCCATTGATGTGAGAGAAAAATCCACCTCATCAAGCTCTTTTTACACGACAGCTGCAACAACTCATTCTCTTTCACTATTTTTACTTTTTTGTGACCTAACCACCATACCTCAAGATCTTATACAAGGTCATAACTTCATTTTCAGAAGTACTTGAGGCATGCAGGTCACCATTTCCTTCACTTCACCACTTTTCACCCACATTCTTGGGAAGAAACCCTTATAAACTCTCTCAGGCAGATTCTAGAGGATTTTTCGAGCCATTTTTGGAATCTTTGTATGTATCTTCTCACAATGATTCCTCATGAAAGTTGTTAGTCTTTGAGTCTAGTTTTCACGAGTATCTTGTTTGTTTGATTTTGTGGTTATTTGATTGGTCAAAAGTTATTTTAACCTTGTAAAGGTCTTTCTGGGCGATAATATGGTTATCATTATCCAAGCCTGTAAACTTTGGAAATTTGATTGGGCAAAAAAAAAAAAAAAAAGATTTGGACTTGATAGAATTTCAAACCCTCTTTAAATCCCAAATGAAGCCAACTTGTTTAAGACCCATTAAGGCCTATGAAGTTTGGCCACCTTGGGAGGAAGTTTCCCCCCATCCATGGTAGACTAAACTCTACCCATGACAACCCCATCACCCCCTTCTACATGCCAGCAACAGTAGCCGACTCCCTTTCACCTCATCACCCATTGCTACACGACAGCAGCCCACTCTCCTTCACTATTATTATCTTTTTGTGACTTAATCACCATACCTCAAGATGTCATACAAAGTAATACCTCTCTTTTCAGAAGTACTTGAGGTGGGAAGGTCACCAATTCCCTCACTTCACCGTTTTTCACCCTCATTCTTGGGAAGAAACCCTTAGAAGCTCTGTGACATACCAGTTTTGGTTTTAGGGTATATAAGTAATTTTTCCTAGTAAACTTCTATTTTAGAATTTATATTTTTATGATTATAGTTTTATCAGAATTTATATTTACTTTATCTTTATATTTTCTATTATAGTTGCTATTTATGATTTGTTAGAGTTTGTTTTAATAAGGATTTCTAAAGTGTATCAGATTATGTTTACTACGGTTTTGTTTTGAAATTTAAAGTTTAATTTTTTCTTCTTGTCACCGAACCTCATCACATTGTTAGCCTCTGTTTGAAAACTTCAAACCACCAAACTGTATATTTCTGAGTGATTTTCGCTAGCATCCTAGTGGAAAATCCAACTCTGTTGCCTAGTATCTTCTATACATGCATGTCTCCACTCTCTTGCACGTGCACGTCTATGCTCTTCTAGGGTTTCTCTAATTCTCTATCATCTACCTTTATAAAACGTGCTTACCCGTACATGAGAAGACAAACTGGTGAGCTGCGAAAAAACCCCTGTTGCCGAACCAGTGCCATCGCCTCTCCTCCTCAGTAGCCACCTCAAGAGGCGCAGAACCTCTCCTCGACGACACAGAAGCCGCCGACCCTCAACCCCGTCGAGCCACTCATTTCTCCGGTAAGGCCTCAGCCGCCACAGCTCTCTCTCTCTCTTTCTCTCACTCGGTGCCGCACCACCATAGGAACCCCCAGTCGCGCCGCCAGCCACTCCCAGCCACCCAGAGCCGTCGCCGAGTCAGCCCTTCCCTCTTGGTGAGTTTCAGACCATCGCAGACCCTTTCTCTCTACTCTGTGTTATTTGGTTGCCGTGTACTCGGGTTCTTGAAGAACCCGTGGGTTTCTTTTTGATGGGCCTTGGGCCTTAGGCCCATATGAGGATGGGATGGGCTTATTTCCTGTTTGGGCTCATGTAGTACAGTATTATATTTATGGGCCAGAGTTTTGACTTTTTACAGATTATAATAATGTTTGATTGAACTTATATTTTAAGTTAGACTTGATCTTATTTTATTTCATTAATTATTTTAGTGAGTTTTATTGAGTTTAATATTACTAGTTGAGTTTATTTTTATTAAATAAATATAGTTAGTTAAAGCTTCTTTTTAATAAAAATGTTTAAAGAATTGGAAATATGTTTTAAAGTATAATTTTAAGTCTAATATTTGAGTTAAATTCCTTTGTCAATTTAGTAAGATTTTAATAAAATTTCTATGTTAAGAATTTAATGGAATTTATTAAGTTTCTTATAAGATTTAATAATTATGTTGAGAAATGAAACTTAGTTTAAGAATTTAAGTTTTTGTGAATTATTTTAAAATAGCTCGAGTATTTCTACTAAATTATAAATTAGTATTTTAAGTAATTTAAATACTATGAATTATTGATTTTAGTGTTAAACAAATATTGGTTTGACTATATTTTAGAATTCCGGATTTAGTTAAGTAAAATATTAGCATTTATTTTAGTTCCAAACAATTTAGTGATAGTTATTTATTGAATATAGGTATCAAGTTACGAAGTATTATTCAAGAAGAAATGCATCGAGGTAAGTAAATTTGATCATAAATTAGGATCATCACAGTTAGCTTATATGTATGTATTATTCAAGCCAGTTCTTTGATAGCCATTATTTATGAACCGCTCATGTCATATACAAGCATGTCATCCAGCATAGCATACGATCATGTCATTCCGCATCACGTTTAAATTCAGAAATTATGATTTATGTATGTAATATGTCATGCATCTCATGTGTATAAGACATGTAAGCCATCTTAATTTCAAGCGTAAGATAAGTTCAGATCAGTTAATAAGATGACCATTCAGATGCATGGTACCAATGCAGTTCAGTTTCAGGGTGGTGTGCAAACCACGAACTCAGTCGTGGTCCACCATAGTATGCTAGAATACTATCAGCAGTTCCCCTTGCTGCAGCGGGATGTGGGGCTGGTGCACAACCTTGCACACAGGGTTAAGTGTGTTGGCCAGTCAGATAAATCAGTCAGATAAGTCAGATAAATCAGTCAGATAAGTCAAATAAATCAGTCAGTTAGTTCAGATAAATCAGTCATACATAGCATAAGCATCAGCATGAATAGTCATGAATTTTAAGCTCAGCATGAAAGTTCTTATGAAAATCTTATATTTATTATGTTTTGGTTGTGATAGATTTCTTACTGAGTCATTGACTCATTTTAGTTTATTTTTATATTTTTAATCACCCAGGTGAAGATGATGATTACGAGCAGACAGGCCAGGAGTAGAAGGAGCATTTTAGTTTTTGTCCAGACTTTCTAAAATAAAATGTGTCTTTTAGATCATGAATTTATTCAGTTTATTCCTTTAATGTTTTTGGGAAGACAATTTTATTAGACCTTTTATTTCATAATAAATTACTTCAGTTTATTTTTAATTATGAAATTAGAGAATCGCTTGCCGGGTTTATTTTCATGAAAAATACGTGACACACCTAGCCTACGGGAATGGGGTGTTACAAGCTCTCTCGGGCAAATTCCAAAGGCTTTTTGCGTGTTATCTTGGGAACGTTTGTAAGTATCTTGTTACAATGATTCCTTCATGAAATATTTTTGACAGGACCGAGAACTAATAAAACATCTTTTAATTTGATTTGAGATGCACCAGACCCAATAATAGTATCACCAATATGGGTTATTTTATGTAAAATACCATCACCAACAATAACAACGTCATTACCAAAATAACGACAAAGATTTTCAAGCATACGTGAATTACTTGTCATGTGGGCAATAGCCCCTATGTCGGTAGTCCATTCATTGACTGGAACAGTGTTATTAAGAGTGAGTGCAGCCAAAGCTTGTGGGAAATCATATGGTTGAAGAGCATGATTGAAATGATGCTAACATTTAAGTGCCACGTGTCCCTTTTTGCCACAAATCTGACAAACTTCACTTCTGTGACTATCACGTGTAAAAGCCAAGCCAACAGATGCACGACCTTGAGACCCACCAGATTGTGCGAAGGGATTAGATGGGTGAGTGGGTTGGACAGATTGGGTCAAGCCGCTTGGATGATAAATTTTGGTCAGATTGCTGTAGACCATTAGGCCCTGTTTTTCGTCCATAAAAAGCCACATATGGGTTAGAGAAAGAATAATGGAGATGAGAACGAAGCTCGTACCCTTGGAAGAGCGGCATGAGTTCAGTGTACATCGGCATCGGTGGCTTGAGCATGGAGGTGGTGAATGGTTCAAACTTTGGTCCAAGGTTGTTCAAGAAAAAAAAACTTTCATTTTGTCCTCCATTGGCCAGCCAATTGTTGCAAGATTGTCACATGAGCTTTTGAATTGCCGTAGGTGTTCCACAAGAGATGAGTTTGGTTCCTTCCTCAGGTACGAGATCTACTGTGTGAGATGAAATTCTCTCTTTTGGGAGACTTGAGCGTACGTTGCTTTGAGGGCTTCCCACACTTGATTTGAGGTGTCAAGGTCAACCACCAAGTCAAGGGATTCTTCGGACGAAGGCCCAGTTATCCACCCATGGAGGAGACGACAATCTTGCACCATTGAAGGTATAACTGACTTAATTCTTGCATTGGAGGAGTCACCAATGGAGTGCTTGGGTGGTGGAGGGGAGTCGCCTGTGAGGTGGTTGACGAGGTCTTGGCTTTCTTCCAAAGCCAATAGTTGCTCCCTCCATAAAGGGTAATTCTCTTCGTTGAGTCTGAGAGTAACAAAATTGTTAACACTTAGGTTACGTTTGGTTATCAAATTCACCTCAACTCATCTCAACTCATCATTACAACTTTTTCAAATCCCAACATAAAATATAATAAACAATTCAATTTTTTCAAATCTCAAAATAATAATAATATTAAAAAATAATATTTTAACAATATTTTATCATCTCAACTCAAGTCAACTCAACTCTCACACAGCTCTTGATATCATAAAGACAAATGGAGTCCAAGTGTTTATATAAATGTTTCACACATCGTGAGAACATGTATGAGATCCTTCCATTATATATAGAGTATGTACAAAGGTGTAAACATAAAATACAAGAACATGGAAAATAAAAGAGCGTTATAAAGGAGATTAAGGACATAGGATTTTGTGCTAAGTTTCCATATATACATATGTAGCTGTTGGGTCAATGATGATGGTATGTGACTCAGTTTCCATATGTGTATTTGGAGCTGTTGGTTCTTTGTATGCTGTGTGGGTATCTTCAAGCCATCCACTCCACCAAAGGCTTGGCCTCCACTTTCCTTTTCCTACTCATTTTTCTTGATCTTGTTCTTTGCCTTGTGATCAATCCATTTTCTAATTTGTGCTTCGATTTCTCCGATTAGTATTCATCTTTTTTTGATTGTTTTGCAATTTCATTGATTTGTGATTTCATTAATTTCGAGTTCTTTTTGGGTTGTGATGAATTGAGTGGCGGACGAGTGGCCAAAAAATCCTAAATTAGTAATTAGTTATATATATTTTCTGATATGGGAATTAAAGGAATTTGTACATATGTGGATAGTTAATTAAGCAGCAGTCGTTGTAGTCCAATAATCCTCTAGGCTATAAGATTAGCTTTATGCAGAGGATCCCCTACAAGAAAAAGTAGTTCTTACGACTACTTTTATTTCCGGCGAGTAAAAATGAATCGCGAAAAGCCTACTTCAACTGTTTGGGTCGGAACCACTTCAACTGTTTGGTTATTTCCTACGAATTTAGCTCGCCAAAAATAATATTGTTCTCAAACAATTCATTTGCGGTGCGAAAAAACGTTCTGCATCAAGAAAAATCACAAATGATTTGCAGCGACAATTAACCATGGTTTGCCTTTTTTTTTTTATTACAAAATGTGTTACTTTTTCTGACAAGCTAAATCGCCGGAAAAACCTTATTATTTGCAATGTTTTACAAAAGCGACACGCTTTGGCGATCCAAAATTGTCCCCAATGTGCAATTCCGGCAACCTTTGATACTATTTCCGGTGGGCTCGTCGGAAATAGCATTTTTTTTCCTGGTAGTAAGGCACCTCCGATTTGATTTCCACCTCCAAACCATGATCATCTTATCCATTTTATTTTATTTTATTTTATTAATTTGTCGCATGATTTGAGATGTCTGTAATGTCGGCCCCTAACCTCTGTCTCCTGATTCTTCCTTCTTGTTCAATTTATGTTTATCTGGAAAAAATAAAATTGAAAAAACTTAAGAAATTTTGTCCTAATGACCCACTTCTGGAATAGGTTGTTATGGTGTCGCGTACTACGCGTCAACGAGGTGATCATATCATGTCGTTTATTTTACTTTTAGTACTAAAGTACTTGCTTATTAGAAACGTGTGGATTTATTGATGAGGGCCCAGTAATTAATTAATTATTAATTCATTCATTTCCAAGATTACGATCACTTGGACTATATATTTCCTATGAGTGATTGGACCGATCAACCAAAATGCTTATGACACCATAGTCTCGACCGCTGGGCGGTACCAGCGTAATTTTTTTTTTTTTTTTTTCACAATTTTTTAACATATTTAAATATATTTTAAAAATAAAAAATATATCAATACATTTAAAATTACTTCCTTAATCATTAAATAATAAAAAAATTAAATTGACCAGAGGTCAAAACGAGTGGATATAATAATATTTTTCTTTTTTAAAGTATTTGTGTGTATTTATTTTTTTAATATATTTTATTTTAAAATACACATACAAATGATTAAAAAAATTACTAATCGATACGACGATATCTTTCATCATCGATCGGTGGGTGTAGTACCTCCCTATCATTAAAGTGGCTTAATTAGGTACATGAGTTTATTTTTAATTGTAATTTGGCAGCCCGATCAGCCCATTAACAATTTTGAAAAATATTTGATTAGCTGGCCTGACTTCTTAAAAATATAACTCATCAAATTTTAAAATTTGTAGATTCTTTTATTTTTCTTGATGCTTTTTTTTTAAAGAGTTTTTTTTTTCTCCAATTTAATTAGTTTTATAATCAATAGATTGATCATAAATGTTATTAAATTTTATTCAAAGTAAAAGATATATCCTAACTATATCATATGTTGATTCTAATTTATAATCAAATTAGGGTTCGTTTATTTTCAGAGATTAGATGAGATGAAAGTTAAAAAGTTGAATAAAATATTGTTAAAATATATTTTTTAATATTATTTTTATTTTATGATTTAAAAAAGTTGAATTGTTTATTTTATTTTGTATTGGAAGTTGTGAAAATTGTAATGATTAAATGAAATAAGATGAGATATTTTTTAAAAACAAACGATGGTTAGTGTTTTGGAACATTATATATATAAAGAACTTTTGCAACCTTTCTTCAATTAAACAAAATTTGTGAAGTTTCTCGTCATATTTGCTAGTATTATAGAAGCAAACGATCGAGAGTAATTAGGTCGAAGAGAGATTAATGTCCTCAACCAAGTTTTTGAGATAAAGAGGTCAATAATTAATGTTAGTAGGAAGATTCTACAAACTACTCACGAAACTTCTTTAAAATTTATATTAAAAAAATGATATCTACAATTCTAGAGTGTGCAGGTTTGCGTATTTCATTTGAAAAAAAATGGATAAATCTGAGACTCACATGAATTTTTTATTTTTTTTTAATGGCGAGTCCCACTTTTTCTCAAAGGGATTGCGTGAGTCTTGTATACTCTAAAACTGTAATGACATTACTCTTATATTAATTATCGAATCGTTTAAAATAAGTAGAGTTTTATAAAATATTTTTCATTGAGCTTTACTACTCATCATCCACACACACCATACTTAATTTTTATTTTATTATTTTATTTTTTTTGGCTTTATTCTTCTTAAACTAATTGAATTCTTCTACTCATCATCCATACAAAACACATTTTGTAAGAGAAAAAAAAAATGTGGTGTGTAGTGTATGGGATGATGAGTAGAATTTTTCTTTTTCATTTAATAAATTGAGTAGTGTGATATCCCGTATTTTAGTGTATTTTAATTGAATAAGTATTTTAATTAATTTAAATGTTGGTTCTCTTGTTTTAAATTTATCGGATTTCTTGTTGGTTTATTTTTATGATTTTTAAGTTGTGAAATTTATTTTGATATGCTTTCTTAATATTAATTATTGTTTCACATTTAAATTGCTCTTACTTTAAATTAGTTTAACGTTGGATTTTAAAATTATTGTATTGTTAGATTTTTATTATTATTTTATTTTAACTAGTCACTGCATTTAAATTATTTTATCAAACTTATTGTTTTAAAATTCTTTTCATCGGATCAATTTTGTGATCCAAGTTGTGAGGATTGGATCTCATCTCTTTCCTTTCACTCTCTCTCTCTCTCTCTCTCTCTCTCTTTTTCCTTCATTTCTTTTTCCTCCTTTCCATTGCATCTCTCTCTTCCCGCACGCTCAACAACCCTCCCCTATCTTCCCATCCGATTTCTCTTCATCCCATAGCGCCACCATGCGCCGTTCGTTGCTGTTAGCCTCCACGCATGGCTTAAAGTTGCGGCCATCTTTCGTTCCAATGCCGCTGTCGTGCCACCATTGGCCACCATCTTTTCACTACACCACCATCGGTCCTGCAACTACCTAAACCACTCAACCTCAACTTTAATCTACCACTGGTGGAGCCCATCCATTTTATTTTTCGATTTGTGCCTTTTGGCTTTCGACTGTCGTCCACGCCGCCACCTACGACCAACCACCACTACCAGTAGCTTCACCAACACCCCTAAACTCTTCCCTAGCCATTCCAAGTCTTCGTTTATTCCTGTTCAAAAGTTAGATTTTTTAGACCCACAACCCTTGTCTATTTTGCACTGTTACATTGCTGTGCCGCCACTTCTAGCACCTTCGTGATCATTTGAAAATTATATTATAACATTGTAAGTATATATTCAAAAAATTTTTGAGATTTAAATGTATTTTTGCGCTAACTCATATTTACTGTGAACTGGTTGGTTGTGCCAGACTAAGTCCGAGGAGCAAATGGGTCTGTTGGATTGGAGGATGGAGTTGTTGTGTGATTGGATTATGCGGGATTTGTTGGCTATTGGATATTTGTGTCGTGTCTTGTACATTGCATAATTGCACGCATGTTTATGTTTGTAAATGAAAACTTGGATATCGCATAATTGCATATATGTTCATGTGTATATTTGAAAATTGGGTTTTTATGTGAGAAATGGTTTTGGGTGGGTGTGTATCACGACCTCAAGCTGAGATGAGATATTATCTTGGTGGAGCTCTTCTAGTCACTCGGGATCGGAATATAATGAGTGACGTCCCCTGGATTGTTGCTGGGCGACAACGGGATCATACGGGATGATAATGCTGTCATGCCGACTCCGTGGCCCCTCTTGCTGGCGGGGGTTAGAGGATGTTTGGTCATGAGCGTGCTAGGCTTGGAATCGGGCATCACTCGTTTCGAAGTCACTCGCATGGTCATTACCCGTGGTGTGATGAATGGAGTCAGGGTGTGCGGATGATTCTTAGGGGAGATCATGGTGCATATGGTTAAAATGGATATTGGACCATTTTCTGAGAAAATAACGGTTTTTGATAAATGGATATGTGGACCATTTTCTGGAAAAATTGTGGATTTTTATGTGGGCCGTTTTCTTGAAAAATGGCGTGTTTTGAATAGAGGGATTTATGTGGACTATTTTCTGGGAAAATGGTAGATTATTGTTTTAGGCCAAAATGAGATTTTGGTGTGCATTGAAAAATATTCATTTTTTGAGAAAATGATGTTTTGGGTCTAATGCATATTTCATCATATTCATGCATAATTATTAGTTGCATTAATACATTTTTATCTCGTGGGTTGTTTGAATTATTGCTTACCTATGATAGTAGATTTTGATGCAAATGATGCTAATGTTGAGCTTGAGGATGTGGCTCCGCCGGAAGAGTGATTTGGGATCACTCGCTCGTGTTTTGGATTTGTTTCTCGCTTGTTGAATTATGTATTTTGGAATTATTATGTTTTTATGGGATAATTGTATTACTCTTTAAAACATTTTTATTTTGTGAATTTGTATTAAACAATTCTTGTACTTAGTCGACTTATTTACATATCCGCTGCTTTGTTTTGGTTGTACATTATTGCATGTATACACACTTGGCACTTATCGTCGGGATGCGTGACCGTCTTGTTATCATTTGGGCGTCTCGATTCTCGAATTTCTGTACGTGGGGGTCGAGGGCGCCACAAGTAGTGCTACATATACTTACAGTACTTTTACTTACAATTTTACTTACAAGACTCATTTTGTTAATTTTTTTTAAATTCAAATTTCATGATTTTCAGTATATTAATAACTGACATGTGGAGAAGTAAGTTTTTTGTAAATTTTTTTTAATTGTATATTTAACATTTTCCATATATTATATACGTATAGGCTCTACTCTCAAGAGAGAGAGAGAAAATTTGCTAAAACGTTTTATTAATAATTATTATATGCACCGTGATCGTTAAATGCAAATACATTTTTTTGTTTCTTCTTTTTCATTAATCATTTTTATACATCTTTAAACATTTTTAAAAAATAAAAAGATATCAATTGACTAATATGTACTTCCTCAACCATTAAATAAAAATTTAATCAATCATTTTTATGGGTTGATCTAGCATTTTCCATACACACACACACATACATATATATATATATATATATATATATATATATATATATATATGATTCCTTTTGGTTGCCGACTTGATGTTTTTGGAAACTGACGAGGCTCTGAAAAATGTTGCCCCAATTATATAATAATTGGATATCAGTCTATGATTGGATTTTCTTTCCCGCATTAACAAAGAACAAAGTTTCCCACGCAACTTGAAAAGTTGGTTCATAAAATTCATTCCATCTTTGGATCATGGCCGGATTCGTTTTGTTGCCCGAAGATTAATATACAATTAAAATATCATCAACCAATCAAATCACTTCACCAAGTTCTCAAGAAAAACATGCAAAGAAAAAGCTGTACTATAATATATATATATATATATATATATATATTTATATAACATTCAAAAACAATATTAATCTAAATGGCCGGATGATATATGCAGATTCATTTTGTTTTCTTCCAGCTTGATTGACACGAAAAGTAATGTACGAACTTCATTAAAATTAAAAGTAGGGCACCTTTTTAGATCAAAAGTTCACATTGTGACTCACATATTGTCTGATGATCTTCCTTGTCTCGTTCGTGTAATTCATCAAGTGATCTTTATAAACGCACGATTAGCAGTACTGGATACATATATATATATATATATATGTAGTTTTACAAAGGAAAGGAATATTATTCATGATCAGAACAACATATAAATATATATGTTGTATTAATAATTTATCTGGGAGATTTTAAGGATTCAACTTGAGCCTTGCCACATGGACCCTTTGTCCTGATATAAAGTCTGTATTCGTCAAATGTCATTGGTGGATAAAGTGCAGGTCGATCTTCTGTCACTAGATGCTTGGCAGGTTCAATAAGTAAATCACTCTTTGGGTTATAAAATAAGGCCAGAGATACCCTGTCTTTCACTGCATTCACGATCACCCGGTGCTCCACACTCTTGTAAATTGCATTACTCAGTACCTATATTATATATATAAAAAAACTACTACATGAGTACGTATCTATCTCTCTCACTTTAATTAAGGCAAAACTTGAGACGAGAAAAAGTGTTTTAATCCACGAAAAATGATAAATACGTTGTACTTTTTACAACATATTTCATAATCATGTTTTAAAACGAGAGGTATTATTATAAAATATCATATAAAAGTAACACTATTTTATAAAAATACTCTCATTTGATATCATGTATAGTAAAAATTAATGTTGTGTGTGTATCGTTACTCTCTAATCCACTAGCTAGGAAGAGAGACGGACCTGAATTTGATCTCCTACGTTGACAATGAAGGCATTTGGAACCGGCTTAACAGTAACCCAGTCATTGCATTTGCGGATTTGAAGTCCGGACACGTCATCGTCAGGAAGAAGAAGGGTCAAGCCACCGGGATCCGAGTGTGGGGACAGACCAAGTGTAAGGTCTGGTTGTGGACATTTAGGATAAAAGTTCACCCTTAAGCATGCACCTATGTTCTCACCTCCAAATTCATTTTGGAGGTATTCCTTCCCAAGCCCAAGATTTATGGACAATACCTCCATCAATCTTCCACATAGCTTTACCGTTTCTTCGCCATATTCCGCAATCACTTTCCTAAATCCCACGCAAAGCCATGCAAAGTTTGTCAAAATAATGAAATATAATTCATCAAATTCATCATTTCTCACAAGTTTAATTCATCAAAATAAGTCATGCATGCATGTAAACCAGATCATGAGAAGACTGACTAGTCGTCGTCTTGCTCGATCGCTTGCTACTTTCACCAAATAATTATATAAGTTATAATATGCATGCAAAAGTCATGCATATAATTTCATGATCATTCACTTTCAACTACCCCCGTGATCAACAAAAGTAAACCACATAAATATCGTTGCCTGGGGGTTAGGCATCGCGACCGGCGTGATCTACTCACAAAAGTCATATCCGCACGATCCTTAATTAACATCAGGTCAACAACGTGGTTATTAATGCGTTTACATGCATGATATCATGATCCTTAATTAGATCGGGAATACTTTTTTCATTTTAAAATATATTAGGATGATTGGGATCATATGAAAACCTGAAGAATCTACAGATCAATCACTAGTAAAAGAATTAGCTGCATGGGTTTACATTGATAAGGCGCATAGATAAGAAGGAATTCGTATATTCAATGTATCTTAATGCATGCATGTATATTCATATTTCTAGGATTTTTCAATAATTTTGAATAGAAATATATCGTGCGATCCATGATCTATTTTTATTCAATGTTATTGTGTCTATTTTTAACTTAAATATGTAAGGTTTATATATTATATGTGGAAAATACTTTAGCCACAAAAAGTTTACAAAAAAATAAACACATAAATTGATGTGGCTTGATATGATACATCAGATTGTAAAGTTATTTTTATTATATATAAAGTAGATCTAACGAATTTCATAAACCTAGCCACATCAGTTTGTGGATTTATTTTGTGTAACAAAAATTTTACACAACCTCCTACTATTCACACAATCTCCACATATCACATTTTTTTTTAATTTTTAATATTTTTTTCTTTTATCAAATATTTAATATATGAATAATGAATAGAATAATTGAATTAGTTTAAAAAGAATAAATGTAAAAAAAAAATTTAAAAATTTAAAAATTTTAAAAAATTTTAAAATTTTAAAAAATATGATGTGTGGAGATTGGAAAAGTTGTATAGTATTACTCTTTTGTGTAATTTTTTTTATGTCCGTAACAATTCTCATTATAATATATATATATATATATATATTTATATATAAGTCTACTTTTATGATCTCCGGCAGAGGATCTCATTATTTTTTTTAAAGCTATTCCCTCACTTATTTAATAATGAAATTAAAACAAATTGATTTTTAAAATAACTTCTACAGTTAAAATGACACTTTTTTCCACTCGGGAAAATTAGGACACGAGGGAGTACTAGTACTGCTGGGAATAATAAGGTTAAAATATCTTCTTTTTTCCATATAAAAAAGAAAACATTGAACTACTTGCATGGGATCAAGCGTGTTAATTTTCAACGCGAATTCGAGAGATCAACTACGCGTAGACATGCAAGCAAGCAAACAAACAAACAGAATACAGCATACCTGCAAGATGGTGGAAGTTGAGGCCACTTGCTCTCATTCCTCTGCGACCGAGGCATGTAATGGAGGAAAAAATAGTCGCTCCAGTCAAGAATCGCCCCCTTCTGCACTCCCAAACGGCTGCCATACCCTTCGTACGTGGTCGGAGAGTTGGCATATTCCTGCTTCACATCGGGCGGGAGGCTAAAGAACTCGCGCCAGGTCTTTCTCGCACTCTTCATCAGCTCAGGGCTGACACCGTGGTTCACAATCTGAAAGAAACCCCACTCGCGGCAAGCGTGGGATACCAGACTCAGAGTCTCGTCGCAGAGGCTCTGATCGTTGCTGAAAAGGTTTTGCAGGTCAATGACCGGGATGTTAATGGGAGGAGACGACGTCCCTGAATTCTTCTTGGCGGCGACGGTGGCGGAAGTGTCCGGCCGGTTAGGCCTATCGGAGAGGGGCTTGATGTAGCGTTCCGGGATTGCTCTTATCCCACTCTCTGATAAGGCTTGGACTCGGACAATCGGCTCAGGCCAACTTTGCAAGCAACTCATCATGATGATCTATTTAGTATCTTTGTTTGAGAAATGCTTTGGTGGGCATTAGATATATAGGCTTTGCGAAGTGGACAAGAAGGACTTGGAGTTGAAGATTATACCTGTACACATACATATATAGTGACACATACGTACAATGAAAAGATAGATGTATAAGAAGAATCGGCTAGTTTCGGCGCCGTGACAAACTTGATTTCTTCCTACCATATCAAAAATGGAAAATTCTACCCTACTTTTTATTATCATCTTCTTAACATTCTTAATCTAAAGTAGAGTAACGGAAATATCAAATTTTACATAACTCTTTATAAAAATGTACGGCATATAAAAATATTTTTTAAAATAATTTTTTAAAATTTTAATTAATAATAAAATCTATATTTTTAAAAAAAATTATACAAAATTTATATATTTAAGACTATGTAAATCATTACATATCTAGAATATTTAAACATTAGTGATTCAAATTGTGAGTTGAGATGAGATTATTTAAGATTATAAATTAAAAGTTGAATAAAATATTATTTTTTAATATTATTATTTTTTAAGATTTGAAAAAATCGAATTATTTTTTGTTTTGGGATTTAAGAAAATTAAATTATTTATTATATTTGTGTAAATTTATAAAAATTGTAATAATGAAATAAAGTGAAATCATTTCTTTATCCAAACCAACATTAGTGTACTAATATGCTTCTTTTTAAAAATGGGAAATATTTTAGGCACAAAAATATTACACAAAAGTAAATCTACAAATTGACGTAGTTTGATGTGATATGTCAGATTATAAATTTATTTTTATTATAAAATAAATCTAACAGATTCCATAAAACTATATCAATTTATAGATTTATATATTTTGCATAATTTTTTTTGTATATGTAACAGTTCTCTTTAGATTATATAATGTAAACCCATAAATTAATGTGGTTTCATGTGATCTATTATATTTACTTTATAATAAAAATAACTTTATAATTTAACATACCACATCAAGTCATATCAATTTATAAATTTACTATTATATAATTCTAAAGAGAATTACTATATACACAAAAAAATTACAAAAAATAAATCTATAAAATTACTTAATTTTATAAAATCTATTAAATTTATTTTAAAATAATTTTATAATTTAATATATCACATTAAACCACTATAATTTATAAATTCGTTGTTGTATAATTCTTTTATCTCCAAAGTATTTTCCTTAAAAAAAAAATCTGTTGCAAGTTGCAGTTGACTCTTAAGTTTCCAGACACGTGGATCTGCAGGGATAGGAGCCGGTGGCCAGTTGTAATCCGCGTGTCTAATATGAATGGCGAAAAAGCAATTTCAGATAGACGTGTCAGGCTCAGGTTAAATCATAAATACTGTGGAGTTCAATTCCCCATGCAGCTGTAAGTCTGCAACCAGCGGTACACTGCTCATTAATAACAAGAGTTTCTTGCTGATCATCCCATACATCCTATATTATTTTAATTATTTTTATAATTATTTATAATTATTTATAATTCTTTTAATTCTTTTAATTTTTTAATTTTTTTCTTCTTAAATTAATTAAAATTTTTTTTTATAAAAAAATTATGCATGAGGTATGAAATGATGATTAAAACTTTTCTAATATTTAGTAGTGATCAAAAGTGAACTACATTTCTGCGTGTATTTTTTCTGGTTTTGGAACCATCCTATTTTAGGCAAGCATCATTAAGAACTTCAAACCTATAATATTTTGATAAGTTCCCAATTAGTTAAGCATTGGAACCAGTAGTACCACCTAACCAACCACCTCCAAGCTGAGACGATAGTGTGTTTCAATATTTAAAAATTATGTATAGTTATTTTTATGTAATTTTTTTATATATTTTATTACGTCAATAAAATATATACAAAAATAACTATTTATAATTAAACTCTCCGATATTTCTTTCTACAAGTAGCTAGGCCGGTTTGACAACCGGTACCACAAACGTCTATATCTGCCCACAAATTTGCACCTGGAACTTCATATAGCTAGCTAGCTAGCTAGCTGCTTCATGTAACTTTTTAGAGTTATGCTACGGTCTGGAATTCGTGATTCAAAAATTATCTCAAAAAGTGTTAAATTTTTTTATTTTTATTTTTTTATGTATTTTTTTAATCATTATAAATATTTTAAAAAATAAAAAATTCACAACATTATTTAAAAATATTTTTTTAATCATTGGATAAAAAAAAAAAATCTCATCCGAAACATCTTTTAGATTCTAAATTCGAGATCCAAAACATTTATCAACTTTTTAATCAATACTGTGTATGAGAGAGATTGAGAGAGAGAGGGGGACAGAGGATAGTCGCTTTGATAGCTATATAAATTCAATTAATTTGATAGATAGCTAGCAAGGTACGTTACAGTTGTCTATCAATTATATGAGGAATTATTAATTTGTTTGAATTTGAAGGTGGTAATTCTACCTTTTTAATTGATTAATTATTATGTGATGATGACTATATATGGAAATAACGATCGATGATGACCGAAGAATTAAACACATATCGATCGAGACAAGAAAAGTAAGTAGTTTGAACATCAACTTCTGATGATAAAGATCTATCCGGAGAAAGAGAGATTGAACAACTAACGTATTATATTAGGGTTGTGCAAAAAATCCGTTAGACCGAGCAATCTGTTTGATCCGATCAGATCCGTCTGACAAAATACGATTTTGCTTCGATGTTGGGTTGAACCAGATAAATGACGGGACATATTAACTCTTAACTTTCTTAACTGTTCAGACGAAAATCCCTAGCGCAGCAATCCATTTCTAAAAATGAAAACAAGCTTTTTGTTCATGCTGGTTATAGTGGCGACCTCATTCGTTGGAGTTGTTACGTTTCTTTTGATTCTTCTGGTTTGGCGGTGTTTTTGTTTCAGAGAGCGTAAAGATTTCGCAACAAAAGCTCCAAGCTTTCGAGCAACAGTTGGGAGTTCTGCAAGAGTTCAACAAACAACGAGTTTTTATCATCAACCTCAATACTCATATGTCAGAAGAAGAGGGAATCAGTACGTTTTCGCACGAGGGGTTTCGATGAAACCTCTGTTTAGTTGGGATGATCATCCATCGTTGGTTAACGATGCCGTCGAGAATGGATGGTCTCAATTTGCTTTCATCAGCAACAAATCCTCGACGACAAGATCAACGTTGCTGGGTTTCTGTGCTGTCGATGATCAGGAAATCGAGACCGAGGCTGAAAATAGTGAGCATAATCCAACCTTCCATGGCTGCTGCGTCTGTAGTTAGGGCAAAGTTCTTCACCACCTCCCTCCTCCGCTCGCCATTTCCCACGTTCCAAATCTTCTCTCTCCCCCCCAAAACTCAAGTGACTAGCAACAAACAGAGTGATTTAGATATCTTTTCAGTCCTCCTTTATTTGTTTAAACTCTAATTAGTCAAGAGTGTAGTGATGTTGTGTGAATGCTGAGCGGACTCGTTTTCGACCCGACCCAACTATTACGGGTCAGTTTGTTGTGGGCATAGTATGCAGACGGATTGGGTCGGGGCCAAACTCAGTACGGGTTGGATGTTGTGCAGGTCTATACTATATATATAACCAAACTTGATCCAAAATACACGTACTGATCAAAAGGTTGTTCTAGCTCCATCGTCATGTTAAACTCCAAATTAAGCGTTAAAACCTACTAATTTCTTTCCTAATTTTAATCTCAGGCAAGCCACGTATAATATCTGATCATTTGCTCGTGTGTATATATATATATATATATATATATATACTATTTCTACGTACTGATGATCATCGATCTTTACCATCTTTTTTTTTTTTGGTGCCAATTAAGAACAAAATAGAACGAGAAATTACTAAATCAAAGTACTAATTAATTTCCTATTTTACATTAAACCCTATTAATAATTATTGTTAAGTGATGATCAGTGGCTAATTTGCAATATTGGCGTCCACCTACCTGCGTCCACCTACCTGCATCCATCTTAAAAAGCCGATTATATATATCGTAGTGTTATATATATTAATTGAGCAATATTAGATACAATCTTCATTTGAGATTGTAATATAAGTCTAGATAATTTTATCTTTAAAATTTTTTAAAATTACAAAACTATCATTCTTAAAAAAGAAATTCTATTTACAGTTTTAAAATAGAGATTGTATGTACAAACTTTTTTTTAAATAAGAAAAAAGTATTATTTTAATAAAAATATTATTATAATTTTAAAAAAATTTAAATAGAAAGTTAACTAGACTTGTAATATAATATTCATTTAAAGATTGTACGTAATATTATTTTTTATAAAATCTATATTTTTTTATTTAATAAAAAATCTATACATACAATTATAAATAAAAATTCTCATACTAATTAATGAGAAGGACAAATTGGGCCAGAAATGTCGCAGAAAGTACTTCGTCTTTTGTTCGTTCGGAGTACGTCTCCATCGAGATATATAACTACAAGATATATATGCATCATGCATCCATGGTCAATATTTATATATAATGTTTTTCAAAAAAAAAAAGGAAAGAATTTATAAATAACAACATACGGACAATAGTAATTTTTGCTTGTTAAAATCTTATAAAAATAAGAGAAATTATAATTATAGTTGTGAGTATGTAAATATTATATAATTATTTTATAAATAATGAATATATATAAAATTTATATAAAAAAATTAATTTTTTAATAATAAATTTTATTAATTTTTAAATAATTATAAAATATTTATATATTTATGACTGTATATATTATTATTAAAAAATAATTTATAGCGAGTACGCCCACGATCAAACAATTCGGTTCTGGAACACCCTATAATTATTAAAGTGACAGTGAAAAAGAACTACACAGAGCTCATGTCTGTCAGTTCACACAAATTAAAGAGAAGAGGACGCCGGGCCGACACAAAAAAACATGCATGAAGAAGAAGGCTACTTCATTTCGGCCATGCTATCTATCTACCTATTTTTAAAATTAATCGCTAAATATATATATATATAATTGAAAGGAGGACCATCTTAAGTTGTTCACGTGGGTTTGACTTCATTTCATCCATGCATTGTGCTGAGCACCTACGCAAGTGGGGGCGCCCGGCCTTACAATTAAAGCAATATTAATTTTGCAGTCGGCCGGCCGGGGTATTCACTATTCATGATTCATGCATACATTCAAAATGAGTTAAAATATATTTAAATAAATTGAATAAAATATTATTTTTTAATATTATTATTATTTAAAAATTTAAAAAAATTAAATATTTATTATATTTTATATGAAAATTAAATATATGAAAATTTAAAAAATTATAATGATGAGATGAGATAAGTTGATATGAGTTTTGAACACAAACAGCACCTAATACCTCATTTATTTTAAAATATGAAATGAGATAATTTTTTTTTTTAAACAATCAATTTCATTTGATATCAATAATTACATACATTTATCAACGCTTGAGAAAAAAAGTCTAGAATACAATCCCATCACATTTCTAAATTATCTACTCTCCAAGCATTTTTTGCAAGCTGATGAGATGACATATTTCCTTCCCTATACACATGATGAAAAGCCAAAATAATCTTTCAGCTTCTGAACTTCTGCAAACAGAATCCCATGAATGAAATTCACTATATCATTTTGCTGTAAGGAACTCACTAGTAATAGACTATTACTCTCAACCAACAGACTCAGGATACCCATTATAGAACACAACTGAAGCCCTCTAAAAATTGCCAACAACTCAATAGCTTATGGGTCTTCTACTTCATTTTCAATACTACTTGCAACCATTACCACTTTTCCTGAAGCATCTCTCAAGATTACACCAATCTCAGCTTTTTTGAGATCCCCAAACATAGTCTCATCTGTGTTAAGCTTTAGCACACTTGTAGGAGAGGGTTCCATATTACGTGTTTTCTGATCTGAACCTGTCACATCACAGAAGCTGCTCTGAAGCTTTGTAATAATCCCATCCCATGAAATTAAAGTTAAAAGTTAAATAAAATATTATTAGAATATCTTTTTAATATTATTTCAATTTTGAAATTTGAAAAAAATTGAATTGTTTATTTTATTTTGTGTGAAAATTTGAAAAAATTGTAATGATTAGATAAAATGAGTTGAAAGTAATTGTGAAAACAAACGAGGTCTAAAAGATCGAAACATTCAATCTGGATGAATAATAGTTTTAGTAGACTCAATTAATGCAAATATAAAAGAGAAATGATAGTTGCAGTCGTGAGGGTGCAAACGCCGCGCAATCATTTTGAAAAAAATGAATAAATATAATATTCACATAGAAAGAAAATTAATTTTTTAATAGTAGAACTTATTATTTTTCAAAACGACTGCAAGGCGTTTGCGAACTCCACGATTGTATGTAACATTATTCAATATTCTATTATTACTTTATTATTACTTTTTTATTACTATTCACAAATATTCTCAACGCTTCTTAAATATTCTCACTATCCAAACTCAGCCACGTATATAGTTTGCATTAGATAACAAAATATGCATAAATTAGTGAGTTTCATATATAATTAAGCTGCCAAGGAAATGCTTAGAGTTTTATTATACCACGACCTGACAATATAAGTTTTTAGAACCAACAGTACTACTGGATATATACACTGATCCTGATCCATTATTTAGGCCGGTTTTCTATTCCTAATGAGTTTTTTTAGAACAAAAGCTGAAAACATTGATTCAGCTTAGAAAAGAAAAATTACAAACCTAAAATCATCTAAAAATTACTATTTAAATTAGCAAAATATAAAATAAATATGAGATGCAAGATGAATCTAGGAGATCAAAACTCGGGGGTGGCTGGGGCCTTGGCCAATCAAAATATATTGGGAGAGACAATATATAATATTTCAGTTGTTTTAGTGACTATATATATCTTAAAAGAGCTCAAAGCTTCATCTGAGAAATTAATAATGGATTATATATATTTTAAATAATTTTATATATGTAGCTTATATTTAATAAATAATGATTTAAAATATGTTATATCAATATGTAACTAAGGATGATATACTAATTAAAATTCTTATCTCAAGAAAAATTTCCTTTTTATTTTTGTGTTCTTTTTCTGAAAAAGCAAGTACTCTCCATGTTTTTCTCGATGATCATTTCATGTCATATATTTTAAAATTACTTTTTATTTTATTTTATTCTTATTAAATTAATTAAATTATTTTATTTATCATCTATATATCATTTTCTTATTATAAAAAAAATTAAAAAAAATATAATTTATAATGTACGAGAATGATAAGTAAAATTATTAAAAAGCAACTAATCCCGGCCATGGTCTTAGTAGTCATATCCGTGGCCATTGAAAAGATGAAAGGACGTGAAGATCAGTATGTGGATGATGTCACTCGATCTCATGCCATAAAATATAAAAGTATATATAGTCGACAAAAAGATAAAGTTTGGCCGACACCATGACTGAATCACATCCACCAGATCGATGAGAGTATGGCCAGGCCAGCCTTTAGATCTTTCATCACGTGGTAAACATGTTTTATTGGCGGCCTAACTCCTAGAAAGCTATATGGCACGTGACATTATTAGCATATATAATGCGTCTGGTCGACCCCATGAACAGCCCACGATGGAGCTACGTATAAGCTGTCTTCTATATGTCTCATAAGACTTTTCAGCCCTTTTGTTTTCTAACACTTTTTCTTCCTTTTTTTAATAAACCCAGTCTTATTCTATGACTGAAAAACTGGTTTTCCATGCATTCATTAGAAAAATAGAAACTGGTTTTCCATGCTTTCATTACAAGACAAAAATAATTGCCAGCAAGAGAAAAGAAAGAGAGAGAGTGAAGAAGAAAAATAAAGGAATTAAAGCACGAGGTATACGTGTCCGTACGAAACACTAACGCATATGGACATGCGACTAGTACTACTGATCATACTCTTAAAAATTAATCAATTTTTAATTGATGGATACATATGATTAGCATTAATCTTGATACGTAATTAAAGTATATAATTTCAACCACCCCGACGCTGGGGAAAGATCCACCGGCTCGAGAGGTAGCCGGTAGTAAATTAATTAAGAGGGTGGTTGAGGTGGTGAGTGCGCTAATTTTTTGTTATTTTATTAAAAGTTAATGTGAAAATTTTCTATTAGAAGGTGTAAAGGATCTCGTTTATTTAGATACTCTTATTAGTCTCTCACAATATAGAGAAGACTAGCTTATAATGAAGTGGTTACAATTGTGTTATATATATATATATATATATAATCGCAAAACATAATAAACAATTATGATCTGTTTTTTTTTAATTAAATTAATGTATAAAACTATTTTCACGCATCGTGCATGTGGCATGGGTCTAAAACTAGCTTATAATTTTTCGCATCGCAACAAACCAATTAATCTTGGACCGAAGAAATCTATATATATTAAATGCACCGATAATGGTGTTGAATTATTAGGAGAGAAAACATGCATATAATATGGTGACTTTCTACCTCACTTGTAATTAGTATTTATGCTTATATATATAACTATTGGGCTTACTACTAATTGTCAATCATGGCATGCAACGTACGTCATGTACATACAATATGGCCGGTGAAGAAGTTGTGCAAGTAATATGTAGACTACTAATTATTTCATGTATCTATTTCTCTTCTATTTCAAAATTTTAAATTAATTTGAATAATAAGAATTGATACGACCTTCTTTTTTATTTTTTTTTATTTTTATAGAAATAGACTTTATTTTATTCAATAAAATCGAAATTACATTTGTGACTTATCAATACAGGAAAAATTCAGACTATAAGTCAAACTATGCATCTACTCTGGGATACCTCCGCACATAAATTCCTTTGTGATAGACATTCTCTTAACTTCTATAAGAATTGATACGACCTTAATCCTCTCTCTCTCTCTCTCTCTCTCTCTCTCTCTATATATATATATATATATATATATATATATATATATATATATATACTAGTAAGGAGGTTACATGCAAGGCACGTATGCCCTTGTATGTAGCATCTGGTTGGAGGATCTCTTTGTAAAAACATACAATAGTAACAATTTATTAATTAAATAAA
Source organism: Juglans regia (assembly GCF_001411555.2). NCBI lineage: Eukaryota > Viridiplantae > Streptophyta > Magnoliopsida > Fagales > Juglandaceae > Juglans > Juglans regia. The sequence goes on from NC_049903.1 coordinate 32,751,820, forward strand.
AACTCTTTAAAAGCAGATTTTGAACAACACCTAATTAAAAACACCATTATTTACATAAATGGGCCAACATACAAAATCATCATTCAATTGACAAGCTCATGAGAGTCGCATATCTAAAATCACCAAATTTATAAACACAATTTTTTACACAAATATTATCAAGTTTATAGGGAAAAAAAATAATGCATGTTGAAGTTATAATCAAATATAATTGTCCAATATATGCATGACATCATGCCTATAATGTCGTACGGTATGTAGAAACTAAAAGTCGACAAATCCAAATTTGTTTGTTCAATAAAAGAGTCAGATGTAAATAAGATTAGTGACTTGTGTAGTATAGGTCGGATTAATAAATTGATCGACGATGCAAATGGCGATCTACATGGCAGAAATGATAGAAACGTAAATAAGATAAAGATCAATAATAATATAATATGAAATGAATAATTTGGTTTCACTCACCAATTACGTGCATGCTAGCTGCATGATTTGATCGTCATCACATGATATATATATAATTATACGCTAGCTAGTTAGCTGTTTCTAATTTAATTTGGAATCTTCTCCATGAATATATACATGATAACACAGCTAACATTATTCCTAACAAGATATACTATTCAGTAGAGCACCGCTACTTTGTTGAGGGATCCCGCTAGTATATTTCATTTGCGTTTTTTATTTTCTTTTTTTCACATGCATTTTTTAAACATTTTTCAATTTTTTTTTAGAAATAGACATTAAAAATATTTCTTTAATTACCAAATAAAAATAAATATAAAAAAAATACTAGAGAGCCAACAGGAAGGTTAACATTTTCTAAAAATAATTGTGTCTGTATAGTATATATATACGTATGATGACTATATCATACTACATGCACGCTAACCCATCTAAAATAGTCAGAGTCATTTTTGTCAATACATTAAAAGAGTTCAAAACCTTTAGAAGATACTACACGGCAAATGCTTTTTAATGACAATCTTTATAATTATAGTAAGCTATTTTTGTACTTTTCTATAAAACTGAACACTTAAAAAGGCACAATTGTAATTATAGACAGTTATAGAGGGGTACATGCGGAATAAAGTGTAAAAAAAAAAACTATTCATTATCGTTCATATGCGGATAGGCACTTTTAATATATATATACATACATATATATATATATATTATATATATATATGGACCATTGATCATCATGGCATGAATCACGACTATACATATGATGGCTGTATAGCACTGCCAGTGATAAAAAGACAAAGTAGTACTGTTTCCCACGTGATTATTGTTGGTTCATATGGCACGTAGGAGTAGTACTTCAGCCTTAATTTTCAGAAAACCAAATGCTCTCCATATACACGTACATCATGCAGGGAAATTAATGAGACAAATGATTAAGCGGCAGGAGGTAGCTAGCTAGGTTATTATATATATGAACAACATATAATATAAAATAATATTGATTATTAATGTAATTTAATTATGTACACTTATCAGAACAAGTCTGATCTAACTAAACTAGGAGTTAAATATCATTCTCTCTCTCTCTCTCTCTCTCTCTCTCTCACTCACACACACACACAGGTTCTTGATGATCATGATTCTTATAATTACGCAGACAAGTTTGTCACAATTAGGAGTATTCTATTTGTACAAGTTTGTCACAAACATGAACAACCGAACATTCTAATATATAGTTTACATGAGCTTATACTATTTGCTACAAATGATAGATATATTGTTCAATTATAGGAAAATATATCCGATCTCATCAAGTTCTTATAATTCGAAGTTGAAGGCTTCAATTAAATAGTAGAGAAAAATAGACATAAAATGTCCTACAACGTCATTTATTGTTGTTTATGTGGATTTCTTGAGCAGTATTAAATATTCAATAAATATTCATGATGTAATGTCTACTTTATATATCTATCTTATTTCTCATTTAAAACCATTAAATTTTAATAAGAAATTGAGGGATGGATCCAAGTCCATAAAATATAAAATCATAATCTTCAACTCTTCAATTCCACCAAAGATATATATATATATATATAGGTGGCCGGCCGACGGACACACAACGACTTTCATGTGTAGATGATGGCTACTTATGCCGAGATTGTCCAAGACCATATGGATAAGCTTGATGAATAAAGAGCGAGCGTCAATTAAGTAATATTGAAGAAGCTAATTTGTAATGGTACGCATCATGTAAATGGTTCAAGGTGACTTTAAGAGAGAATAGACGACGCCGGCTGTGATATTTATTTGTAGAGTACTTATATATAGTTCGAACTCAAAATTTCTGCTATGATACAACATATATTAAATTATTAGTATATGTTCCAAAAAATTAAGCTTACGAAAATAGTTAAATTTAAATATTTAAATTATGTCCTTAACAACTATCGAGTCTTTTAACTATCAGCCTTTTACTCTATTCTAATATGACATGACATAAAAAATAAAAAATAATGATGATTAATAGTATTTTGCTTAACATCTTGATCATATATATAAATTAGCTCATGATCACGACAAAGTACTATATATGACCAAATATCAGAGAACATAAAGGAATTTGATGTTGCTGCAGTACAACAATATGATATATAAAAGTATACAAGATCAATTAATTTGTACAAAAGTCAAGATCATGATAGGCTGAAAGAGAAAGTTGGGATAAAGATCAGAAGAAGGCCGTGGAGGCCAAGCATGATGTTAATGTAATGAAAGGGAAGTGTGAACGCATGCAGTATAGAGGTGGAAATTATGACAATGGAAAAACGTGATTATATATATATAGTGGCTCATGAGAAGGATCTATCCAACCCTGTCCTCTAAAATTAAAGATTTCTACGACGACTTTTTTGCATTTTACAATATATAATAGGAGATAAAGAGAGAATTTTTTTGCATAAATATTGTGAAAGCTAGCAACTCCCACTAGGGCAGAGATCATTGCAGACGTAGTACATGATGAATTGCTATAAAACAAACTACAACGTGCTATCATATTAATGCTGGAATGATCCATGAAACTTCGGCAACTACAGATGAAATATTAGAAATTACAATAAGCTAAATTAAATTTAAGTTGAAAAATGAAGTATTATATATATTCTCTCGTTTTTTTAAAGGAAAAACGAGAGAATTACTCTAGGACTATGTAAATATATAATTTTTCAGTGTTTAATTAATTTTTGTCTTTTCTCTATGGAAAAGAGGTTGTTAAGGAGGGACTTTCAATAGGAATCGTGGGTATATTCCTCACAACATATATCATTTGAGTATTGTTAAGTAGCCGATCGAGATTATTGAAACCCTTTGACCGGTATTGAGGAACAGCTAGTTCTTGAGTTTTCAACATTTAGGTCCGGTTTGGATAAATAAAATATCTCATTTCATCTTATCATTACAATTTTTATAAATTCTCATATAAAATATAATAAACAATTCAACTTTTTTATATCTCAAAATAAAAATTATATTCTAACAATTTTTTATTTAACTTTTAACAAAATATCTCATCTTAACTTATAAACTGTTTTAACCAAACAAGCACCTGTGTATGATCAAATTTTCCTTTATAAGAAAACGGGGGAGAAGTGGCCGGATGCATGTGGCTTGCATTATATCCAAATAAATATAAAGATATATATAAATTAGTGAACTCATACATGGCATTGATTTATATTTAATTTCTTTCTATCCATCGGTTTAATAATTCTATTGGACATGAAAACAGATATTTGATAAGGTTCAGGGCCAGCTCATTGGCTGTAAGGATCTTGATGAGAAAGTGTACGTTAAGCTAGTCATATTTTTCCTTATAATATTTAATAAATTAATTCTAAATTCTAAATTTACTTAATAATTAATAATAGAGAATTCTAATCCTTTAAATAAAATTAATATGATTTGATATGGTACGTTTGATTATAAATTAAAATATTTTTTTTATTATAAAGTAGATTTGATATATCACATCAACAAGTCATGATTGTTATGCTAGTTTCTAAATTTATTTATAAAAAATTAACACTTATCATAAATGATTTATTATATATAGATATAAAACCTAACACTTATAATTATTTTTACGAACTAAACCTAAGAGGCTGGAATCTATACATTGCCACTACCAAAAAGTGGTGATGCTTTTGATGATGATGAGAAGAAGTATTTGGAGAAATTAAAAGAGTCCAGTACAAAAGTGAAGGTCGAAATAATATTGCATGATGTGCACAAGTCCTACAAGTAATCTCAGCAGTAGTAGTAGTGCCGCACATTGTACTCTCATTATTTAATCTTTTCTTTCGGCCCCTCCACATGAGAAGTACGTTGTTGGTGCTTTTTACCTACTAAAGCTAATAACGACGTTTCTGGCCTCATGACCTGATTATTAGATAATTAAAGGCAGCTAGCACTCTTATATATAATTACAACATGTACATGATGTATATAATACGTCATGTGTTTCACGATTAATTTGATCTACTTGAAGGTAGCAGCTAGCTAGCAAGCAAGACAATTTAATTATAATATATATATATATATATAAATATATATATATATATAAAATATAATGTGAGGGTAGCTGTTGGTGCATGCATGGCCACACGAAACGACGTACGTACATCCATCTGTTCAACATTTTTCATCGCGATCGACGTTAATTAGCTGCTTACCCAATGGCAATTAGTAATGCAGGGCTGTCCATATCCACTTTGAAACTTCAGGTAATTAACTCTATTAACTGCAGCTTAATTCATCAAACCACTTTTCGTCAAGCAATATATATATATATTAATGACAAATTAATTAAAACTTGAACACACAAAGGATAAAAGTACTAGTATTGTTTGAATATTTAACCACCGTTGTTGATCGGGGGGTGTTTGCTGTCCAATGATCATTTACGTATTCGCCATTATAAATTAAATACTATATATTATAATCTTAAGTGGAAGGGATATTCAGGCCGGCTGGAGGGATAAACCCATGTGTTGGAGACAAACCCAAGTCTGAGGCTTCAAGAATCGGAGTTAGTCTGCAAGCCCAGTGATTTAACCTACAAACGCATGAAGGATAATGTTGTGAACAGATAACATATCTGTTTGATCAGGAAAGTTATCCTATCAGTTTGTTCAAGAGTTATCCAAGATAGACTCTAATGTCAGTCATTACTATCACCTTCATGCTCCTATAAATAACACCTAAAGGTAATGTATTTGACATTCATTCATATGTTTTTATTGAGACCAATTCTCTCTAACTTAGGCATCGGAGTCCCACCGGGTACACTGTGCTGCCATCTCCTCTGTTGCTGGTCATCAGTACATTTGGTGGTATAAAACACGTCTTTAAAAGTGGCGTCGTCTATGGGATCTCTATCACTCTCCTCTGTACCTCCTAGGGTAAGCCCGCCTTCATCCCTACGCAGAGGCAGCTTTAGCTAGCTTGTCTAGTACGGGAGTTCAGCTGACATATTCTTCTAGGATGCCTTCGAAAAATAGACATTAGCCCTGATAGGCTACAAGCGCCACCTACCCCCTAAAGGGGTTCTCCGGTGAGGCTATTCAATCAGTGGGCGCCATCGCACTACCAGTCATGGTCAGGAGCACACATGGTTACAACAATGACGAACTTATTGGTCGTTAAAGCCCATCATCCTACAACGCCATAATGGGACGCCCAACTTTAAATAATTTGAAGGTTGTCACTTCTATCTACCATCTAAAAATAGAGTTCCCAACAGAGACAGGCATCGACAAGGTTTGGGGGAGCAAATCCTGACACAAGAGTGCTACTTGCAGGAATTCAAATCAGGGGTGGCAAACGTATTTGTAGCGGAAAGGTTGGGAGGGAAACCCCCGCCCCCACAGCTAATCATAGTTTGCCAAGACATGAAAGCTAGGGATGAGAACAACTTAATGCAGGTAGAGGAAAACGGATCGGCTGAACGCCATGACGCGAGAGGGGACAAGGCTCCCCCCGAATATAGGGAGGCGTTAAAACATATGTTGATAGAACACAGAGACGTATTCGCCTGGAATCATGAAGACATTCCAGGAATTGACAATGTTTTAATAGAGCACAGTGTGACACCCCATATAATAAAGATAATGGTAGGTGGTGTATGAGATCTCACGTTGTTTGAGAATGAGAAATTTTTGTTCTTTATAAGATTTCAATAAGGCTCCAATTGTATTATTAACTAATTATTTTGGAGTATAGGTCATATGGCTTGGGTCTTCCATTGGGGTAGCAAATGTTTTATAGGTTCTACAGACTTTAGGATATTTATTGGATTTTGCAATTGGGTAGGAATGCGTAGAGTAGGAGACTAGTTGATTTTTATTTATTGATTAGCTAAATTTGTCGACTACTTAGTTATTTTAGTTTTAAAACAGAAATTTTGATTTTTAGGATGACTTCTCAGCATAATTTCTTCAATTTGAATGAGCCTAAACTTGTATGTAAGTAGTCATGATAAAGATAATGGTAGATGGTGTATAAGATCCCACATTACTTGGAAATGAGAAATTGTTGCTCTTTATAAGATTCTAATGGAGCTCCAATTGTATCATTTACTAGTCCTTTTAGAGTATAGGTCATGTGATTTGTGTCTTCCATTGGGGTGTTACACACAGGCTATGTGTTGATCCAATGACAAAGAAGATACGCCAAAAAAGAAGAACCTTCAGTACGGAGAATTGCACGGCCACGAAAGTTGAGTCCAAAGACTCACGGTGGAGCCAATGGGCGTAGAAGACAAGAGACCCCACGGCGCCCAGCCATGAAAGTCGAGTCCAAAAACTCACGGTGGAGTCAATGGGCATAGAGGTAAAGAGACCCCATGACCTCACTTACTTAGCCACCAAAATCGAGTTCAAAGACTCGCGGTGGAGCCAATGGGCAGTGGAAATGTATATCAATAACTCAAAACAAGGATAAACCAATAGCCAATATGACGAAAGGAAAACTCAACGGAAGCTGTATATCAATAATGCAAAATGAGGCTAAATCAAGAGCCAACATTACAAAAGGAAAGCATAAACGCATGGTTATCACGATAGTCTTCCAAACTATTGTTTGAAAAAAAAAAAAAAAGACATAAAAAGTCTTTGTGAAGGTGGAGCCGGTGGAGGCTTCGAGGGAAAATGTGCAAATAAGGCGTTGGGCATAGTATTGCGCCCCAAAGTATCCACGAACTGGCATGAAATGGCATGAAACCTCATCAAGTCTAAAGGCGTCGAGGTCCAACTGCCTCAAGTCAGCCTGAGGATGTGCCAGCAGGTGAGTTCGTAAGCAGGCCACGCTAGCTCCATATTCATATTCGAAGGCCCGATCCCTAACAGCCCTGGTGGCCACCAGTTGTGGAGGCAAACATAAGCCGATTCTGATTCCAGTTTCAACAACCGCTTCTTCTGCTCTTTCACTTTCGTATCTAAGTGTAGCATGGATTGTTTCATTTTGTTATGTTTGGCATCTGCTTCTTCCTTGTCCTTCTTATAGGTAGTATACCTGCCGTGAAGATCCTCGTAAGATCCCTTCATCTCTGACATCTCAAGGCCAAATTGCCTACGAGCTTCCTCATACGATGCCGTCACTTTTGAAAGTTCAAGGGCAAGTTGCCTACGGGTTATCTCAGAAGAAGCCAATGCCTGACCCCAAGCATCGTTGCTCAACGATAGCCAACAACTGTTGATAGGAGCTCAACTCTCCACTTAAGCGAGATAACTGGGCATGAGCAAAATCTCGTTCAAACTCTGCCAATTGCAAGGCAAAGATGTTACGCATGTTGATGGATTTGATGCGAAGTACCTCACCTTGGAGCTCAAATGCTTCGTCACAAACGTGCTCGAGGTCGCCCTTCAGGGAGAGGATGTGCCCATCTGCCTACTCCAGGTAGGACTCCAACTCATTTCTCTCGGCTTGTAGCCGACTTAGTTCATTCTTAGGAAAAACTGCAAACATTCGCTTGGTACAGACTGCTGAATCCAAGTTGGCGTGATCATCCACAATCCAAGCCGCCAGGTCATCCACACCGTACAAGACACAAGGACACAATAAGGTATGGGCTATACATGTAAAAGAAAGTGCAACTAAGCCAGCAATGTCATACCGAAGACATAAAATTTCTCAAGCGTTGAGCCATTTCCGCCACTACTCCATCCTAGGGAAGGGAACACAAGTGAGAAGGCCCCTCAATCCCTCATGCCGTGGCTCGCCGCCCCTCCATATGGGGTCTCCCCAAAGAATGTGTCAAAGGCGTAGAAGAGGTGGCTGAAACTTCTCCCTCATGCACAGAAGCACCCTGGTCCATGAGGCTAACAAACTCAAAGCTGTTGATAGAGCCACCATCTCTTCCGTCTCCCCTTTCCACTCTACCCTCCCTGGTCGACCCACCTCCTTCCTTGGAGTTGAGGAATCCACATTACCAACAAAGGAGGAGGGGGAAGGGGAGGAAATGAAGTCTCTTTTAAGATCTATAGGCGGAGTCTCACCCGTTGAGACAGTCGTAGGGAGGGAGCTTAGATTGGAGCCTTGGTCCCCATGGTCATCAAAGTTGCCCTTCACAGACAAAGAGTCCACGGCATAACTCTGGGTGTCGCCATCAATAGGAGTCATGACTTCAGACGCTATAACCTCAGCAACGCCCATAGAGAAAGCGTCATATTAGTTAGTAGCAAACTTGCCGCCGCTTGGAGTTGAAACTGAGGAGATGAGAGAATGGAATTAAAGGGGGGCATACCCATTAAGTCTGACCCCTTGGGGGGTAGATCAAAGTCAAAGGTCGTGGCCAAGTCGACGAGGGCTTGGCCCATGAGCCCATTGAGGTCGCCAAGCCCAGGCGGCGACATGTGCACAAAAGAAGCAAAGGGCGTGCCCCCCCTCCATCGGCAGTCGTATTAGCTCCAGAATCAATGGCCACCTCTGGTCTAACATTGTCAGCTACGCCCTCGACATCTTCTGCAAGGCGATTAGCAGGTGCCTTGCCTTAGTATGGTGGAGATTTTTTTAGGAGTCTCAGAAGGTGGGGAAGCAGGCCCTTTTTTTTAAAGAAGCGTCACAACCTTTAATTTACGCCCTTAATGTAGGAGCGGTTAGGAACAATGAGGAATTGGTCAATGTTGGTGAGGGTCAAGAGCTCCTCAATCCACAAGGCATCATCATTATCTTTGGCCAACTAAGAACTATGTCGACGCGAGAATGCTCTCGGTCAATCAAATCTATAAGAATCTTCTTGTCATCAAGGACCCTTCCCCAATTAGCCTAGATGGAAAAGTCTTGTACATCCATTTCAAAGGTTGGGAATTCCCATCAACCACCAGAAATAAGAAAAAAATTATTTTGCTACTGTTTGGCATTCGAACGCGGCTTTCAAATTCCTCCAAATGTTGTGAGCGAATACAAAAGCTACAACTATTACCTGGAAACCCTTTTACAGAATTGAAAGATAAGAATTTGCAAGCAGTCAAGTCTGGATACATCTCCCTCAAAGGTTCCAGAACCATATGAGACACCACGCATGAGCACAAAAGGACACACACCAAGCGTGTGAATGAAGTTGGGTAAGAGCTAATCAAATGAAATTAAGGACATCATACGGGGCGATAGAATGAAAGGCGCAAACCTTGCGTTAGGGCAAAAACTGGAAGAGCAACTCTCCCCGAAAAACCTTCCTCATTTACGGCACCCTCAAAGGGAAGAGTAAGAATCCTGACATTGGGGACGCAATACGAAGTTATGAAGTCCTCAGCCTTGTCAAGTCCCGGGCAATAAGTGTGGAGCGCCACGTGAACCCCTCAAAGAAAGGTAGAGTTTGACCATGAGAGGATTCAAGCACAGAGTTGGAGGAAACCCTTGTTGAGGCTTGGGCAGAAGCTTGGCTGGGAACACGAGAAGAACCCCACTGAGTCATTGCTGTGTAAACTGAAAGAAACAAGATCGAAAATAGTGAAAGGTTGCGAGTTTTTGAAACTTGAGAAGAGTAAAGGTTAAGGAAGGAATGGAACAAGAAGAGGAAATGACGCAAGAAGATGAAAGAAGTGGAGCAGGAAAAAGAATCAACGATGAGGGGATTCTTGAGAAGGTGAAAGGGTGGCAGCGCCGTCATCTATCGTTTTTGAATAAAAGAATAATAAATAAATAAAAGCGAGGGAACATTTACAAATGGCATGGGCCACGTCATTAACATAACAGGAAATTAAGTTTTCCAAAGCCCGCACCTTAGTTAGCATAGACCCTTAGCAGCGCGATCAACTTTTAATTTCGACTTCCAAGTATAGAAGCTATCAAAGTAATACAAGGGTAAATCCCAAGATCGAATTCACAGGCACAATGAGAATTAAGCAAACATTTCATATTCACAAGACAACATATTATCGTTTATGGTGACAAGAAATTTCGAAAAGATAAGAAAGCATTAGACTAAAAGATCTAGCAATGAACAAAAAGAAAAGTAAGAAATGAGAAATAAATTTCAAAGGTTGACCACTAACTATATCGATACCAAAATGAGGGCTATTTACTAAGGGAGTGTGGACTGAATATTGAGTGAAATTATTGGCTGTTCTAGAAGTTCAAGCATGAGTAAAAATAAAAATAAATGTGAATCTATGTTTCTAAAATTACTAAGAATCAAGAGGTTTAGAGGAAATGTATAGAAATTGACTTAAACTTGTAAGAAACAATAAAACAAACACTTGGGATGTAATTTTCATCCACTAATTTGGTGATGGATTTACTTATCTTTTCATCTTCTCTCAACCATTATCTGATTCCTAGAAATCATGGTCGGATGATATAGCAATGAACCACAATTTTTTTAGCCTAATAAAACTACTTGACAAATTATATAACAACTGTAAAATAGTGAAAGAAAACCATCAAAGTCTTATTACTTGTTCAAGTATCAATTGTGCATTTACGTCTACAACTGAGCTAAACCAAGAACAAAGAACTTCAATCCTTTCTAGATGCAAATTGAAAACTAATCCAACAAGTTAATCATCAAAATCACAAAACATCAAAGAAAATCTAACCCCAAACAGTCATGGGTTACTCCTTGAATCCCAAGTTAAAAATCTAGCCTATCATCTGTAGATTAGCCAAATGCCCAAAAGGATTAAATCTCAACATTTCTGGTTTCTCTCTAAACGAGAACTATCGAAGACCAAAATTGCTCCAGACCAAAAATACTTCCAGGCGTCGAAAACACTGAGACGCAAAAAACCCCCAAAAGAAAAATTGCCGAAAACGAAAAGAAGTGGTAAAAAAGAAAAACCCCCAAAGAAAATATATTGTAGAAGAAAATATGCTTAAAACGAAAAACTACTTGTATTGCAACACCGACCCTACTGAAACGAGGCCTCTTCCGCGTGATTTGCTCCTAGTCCCGTGCTCCACGTCTTGTGCACTTCACCTGATTTCCGCAGCTCGTAGACATACAGAGTGTCATTTTCCATTTCGTACCCCGTACATGCAAGAATCCCACTCTGCTCTAACGATGCGTTGGCTGTCTCACTCTCCATCCTTCATGACTTAGCACACTTTAATTCCAATAATGCCCTCTGCTTTCATTCTTTCCAAAAATGCCCTGCACATATAAGTATGCTATGAGTGTTTAATTATTTTGGAGGCAAATGTGAAACTTTTTTGTGCAAAATAAAGGTATCGATTGATTTGGAGTCCGATACTAAAATTTGATATTTAATTAAGTTGTTTAACTCTTATTTTATTAAACATATCATTCACTTAAACAACTTAATTATGCATTTCTAACACTCTATCACATGGGGTAAAAAGAGTCATGATCCCAGGGGTCGTCCATCTGTCCCAAACTAGCGAGGTAGAGAGTGCTCGAATTGATAAATTTCTCACGTGCAGGCATGAAGGGAATTAGCATGGTAACTAGAATGGATATTCAGGGCCTCAAAGGGATAAGTCCATGTGTTGGAGGGCTCAAGTCTAAGGCTTCAAGAATCGGGGTTAGTCTGCAAGCCGAGAGATTCACTCTACGGACGCATAGAGGATAATGTAGTGAACAAATAACCCCTCTGTTTGATTAGGAAAGTTATCCTACCAATTTATTCGAGAGTTATCCAAGATAAACTCTGAGGTCAATCATTATCATCATCTTCATGCTCCTATAAATAACACCTAAAGGTAACCTATTTGACATTTATTCATATACTTATATTGAGACCACTTCTCTCTAACTTAGGCATTTGAGTCCCATTGGGCACACCATGCCGCCATCTCCTCTATTGCAGGTCATTCATATAGTTGGTGGTGTAAAACATGTCCTTAACATTAAGATTTATTTTTTAAATCAAATTATATCACGTAAATGACAGTTATGTAGTGTAAATATCTTAAAATAGAATCATTCTATATAAATATGTTGTTGAACTTATGAACTAAACAGCTTTCTTGAATTTTGTGGCTGTCGTAATAATGTGGAATTGTACGTGTGATGCATGTGTCGATAAACGATCGAGTTTTATTATAACTATTCTCTATTTTATATCTATAAACTCAGCACCCGATCCACATAAAAATAATTATTAAGAAACAAGAAAGTGATTCAAAAAATTCTATTTGCAAAACACATGATCCTCCCATGATCAGCTGTACGGTCTTTATATTTTCTAATCTGACATGTTGATGGCGTGAAAATATTTATTTTGAAATGGACTTGTAAATAGAAAGACTTATAAGATATCTACAATATTATAAAAATATGTAGCAAGCATCTAGAGTTGAACTATATATATATATGTAACCAAAACCGGCCAATAGGCAATATTCATGAATTTGGCAACCAATTCTGATTGTTAGAAAGAAATTCTAGATTGAATATTATTTGATTTAATTATTATTTGTAACACGGATGAGGTGCATGGTTGTATCTTTTGTCATGTGAAACTTTATCCAACAGGCTCCATCTAGTACTAATTTAGCAGCGACGATAAGTTTAAATAAGCTGCATATATGGGATATATAGTACTAATTGCGGGCACGAGGCAGCCGCATGCAAGCTGCCATACATCCATAACTTTAGCATATTAATATCTCCGCATCATGCGAACGATCGAACAATAATAATGGTATCTTGGACATATTGCATGTTAATTTTCATGTGCGTGCATATATATATATATATATTGGCGACATCGACAAAATAAAGATGCCGTATGCGTCTATATATGTGGCGAAGATGATGTTGATCATGATACTACAGATTTCTGTTTTTCTGGCGGCCACAATTTTGGCTGCAAATGGTATAAAAAAACGCCCACAACAGACCATTTGTTGGCCATTTCCGATCGTCTCCGACTTTCCGGTTAAAACATGTCACAATTGCCACTTTTACTGGCCGCAGTTAAACAAAATTTTCTGGCCAACAATGGATCGGAATTATAGTACTTATCACCGCGTTTGATCTGTTGTTAATTCTTTGTGAAGCTTACGACCCTAGTTGAAAACAAGCTCTAACTGGCCCCAAAACAATTATATTATACACATATATATATATATATATATGTATAATATCGTTCCATAGACAGGCCATGATCACTAAAACAAATTAATTTGCATGCATGCAGCTGCTGCATGCGCCTAACAAGACGAGAACTAAAGCATGCACATGAATTGAAGCTGCCGACAGACACAGAAGGAGAGAAAACCCGCCTGCCTCGTGTGAGCTATTGCGGATTTAAAAGTTTAAAACATGGGTCTTCCTAAGAAGTGGGGCATGCAGACCATGCATGAATCTCATCCCTTGGCAGGAAATAGAGGGTTCCATTGAGTATGGTTTATGAACAAGAGAATATGTGGTCGGCCCAAGAGACACCACCACACAAACTTGACACGTCTCTATCATCTGCTATCTCTGCCCCCATTTACTTTAATTATCCGCAGTCCTTCGTTATGATCTCTTTCTTTCGGCTACATCCACGTTTTTAGTAAGGCGCCTTTGGAGGTTGAGGGTGGAATGTTTTTCACAGATTCTTAAACGACAAAAACCCCTCCCGGCAACTATCATCGTGTAGATCTAGTTCCTTTATTCCTAGTCACATTCTAGTGGCAAGATCTCAAAACGTTATCTTTAAAGCACTTTTTGTACTTTCAAGTCGAGAGCATATACCCATTAAAATGGTAAGAGCTTTTAAAGTTTTCGATTTTTTGAATCTGGCATGTCAACCGTTCTCCACATTGATTTGTAAATAGAAATTTTCTTTTCATATTAAAATGGTTGAAACTTAGGGAATTTACTTGGTAATAAGTAGGACAATTTAGGACTAAGGGTATGTTAACGAGCTGAAAACTTGGCCACCAGCCCCTACTACCACTACTAGGAATGCTGTTTTCCACTAGCTATTCTCAATATTCTCAGACTATTTCACTATTATTCACAAATAATTTACTACTATTCTTAAACAGTTTCACTACTATTTACAGATCATTTAAAATACTCTTAATATCTAAACCGAGCCCCAGTGTTTATAGTTATATAAATTGCCACGATCCCAAACCAAATTGCTAAGATTGTTGACTTCCTCACAAAATGGACCCAAATTCCAAATGTACAAGTATTAGGCCTCCACTGGCTGCCGTACAAATCATTTATGACACTAATACTCGGCTTGTTAGTTGTTTAGCTGTTTTTTTTTTTAAAAAAAATATTATTGTAACAGAATGATAGCCAGCAACATCGACCCCAATCTCGAATGTTGAATTTTCAAGCAGAAAGTTCCAAATGCATGTGATTATGGTTCACTTTATGAGTAACTGCCCATGTGTATAAATCTGTAACCAAATGCATGAAATCTGTTTCCTAAGAACATGTGAGACCTATAACTAGGAAGATTATGACGTGGCAAGTCAGGATGGTAGAAATGGGCCTTACAGGCCTAGGTTTTCTGGATCAGAGTTAAAGCGAAGAGGGAGGGCCTTGCATTCATCACAAGGATTTTCCACTAAGGAATACTACAAGGCCTTCATATTTCTTTTGAAAAAGAATTATACTGCACAACTAGAGATATCAATTCCACAAAAATAAGCAGATATAAATCACTGAAAGGTTGGAGTGGTAAAGAAACGAAAGAACAGACTCATACATGCCAAAACCATGGCTTCGAGGCACCGTGTTTGCACAATTAACATTCCCAAGGACAAATTAGATGCACCCAACCCTGCATGACACTTATAAGGCACCAAGTAAAAGGTGCTGCATTTGGTTAAGGGACCCAAACAAATAATCACAAAAGATGGCAAGTCCCGGATGTAGGGCGGGCGATAACAGTACTTTTTTGCGTGGATAAACTGAACAACTTGCACATATTTATATACTACTCACTCCCCAAGTTTAATGAACCATCCTTCATCAGCTTAATGCTTAGACTGTTAAATCTCCCCCTAGAGTAATGTCGAGAAGCCTTTCTCCAATCCGTTCCGGTCTTCATCATAGCTGCAAATTCATCATAGCTGATGCGTCCATCCTGCATCCATAAAACTGTCAGATGGTACAATCAGCTAAAGCAAAACTGGGTTAGTGGAAAATTGTAGGTCTTAACCTTGTCTGTATCCACTTCATGGAAGATGTCATTTGCTACATCTGTACAATCATCTGTTCCATCTTCCATTAATGCATCCCGAAGCTCATCTGGTTCAATGTACCCATTGCCATCCTTGTCAAAGTAGGAGAAGGCCTTGCGAAGATGCTCGTCGTTAGCCATCCGTTGCAGATGGAGGGAAATGGCAAGAAATTCTCCATAGTCGAGTGTTCCTTTCCCATTATTATCTACCTGTTCCCAGGAAGTTTATTCAAACCACAAAGAGCTAATTTACTATGACATCTTCGATTATGCTTTTAATAGCTTTAAAAAAGAGTAATGCTTCAAGGCAATAGACAAGGAGAATGGGAAATGGACACAAGACAGGAACAATGAAATTATTGGAATGAGAGACAAAAGACACAAACAAAGTTGTCAAGAATCAAGGTGTTCTAATTATTTCTCTTCCCTGTCGTCGTATATTTTGTCCATTACAATGGGCTACTGGTGTCCCAACATGTCCCTTAAATGTCCGATTCTAGCATACAATGTCAAAACATTCAAAACATTTGATATTAAAATTTTAGACAATCACCCCGGGAAAAAAAAAGTAACAGACATTAGACATGTCCAACATGTCTCCAGTACGTCAAGACATTCGACATGTCATGCCAAACAGCCTGCACAGTCTCGCCAAGTAATCTAAAAGTAATATAATTAATGAAATAAAACATTGACTTTATGATGCTTTATGTCATTTTATTCATAGTACGATTAATTTATAATTTCTTTAAATCATTTCAAACTGACTTTCCTGTAAAAGAGAAACTGGTACAAGAATGCATAAATAGTCAACAAAGTTTGCATAAAGCACTTGCCCAGAAAGCACTCTCAAGGCTGCCCACCAATTATGTGGTATACAAAAAATAACACATCAAGTGTAATCACATGCATAGAAGGGGGTCTTGGAACATTTTGCTTCTGATGCTTGGTCAAATAATTATTATGGTCCTTATGATATTAACAATATGTTGAGCCTGCTTAAACAAGGCAACTACAGCTAAAAAAGGGTGGTAATAAATATTGATTTTGAGAAGTTACACCTTGATGTTATGAAGAGATATTAATGAACGTAAAATTGGAAGCAACTAAACTCACAGCTTCAATGAGCATCTGGACTTCGGACTCTGCAAGCTGGGATCCAAAATTTCTATGTCCAGCTTTCAGATCTTCAATTGAAACAATACCATCATTATCAGTGTCCATCTTCTTAAACATCTCTTTGAAGTCTTCAACTTCTTCAATGGATAAGAAATCAGCAATAACCTGCTTCATCATTCAATATAAATTGGTCAACACAAGAAACACTCTGAAACATAAAACAGGTATGAAGAAATGGTCAACCAACCCTCAAGGCTTTTCTTTTAAATCTGTTCATCATCGAAAACTGCTTAAGCCTTGACTTGACGACGTCTCCAAGCGGAACATTTGGAGCCTTTTTAGCATTTTGGAGCCAAGGATGCTCTGTAAATAGAAGAAAGACAACAGGTGAAACATAATCAATGTTTATCAGACATGTTCAAATCTGACAAACCAAAAGTCTACAATATATTTATTCCATGAATCTTAACTTTTGATCCAAAACGACAAATGGGAGTTTCTTTTCTGCAAGAAATTTACCATTCATGGTTTACAGAAAATATTGTCAAGAAGTTTTGACACAATGTCAAAATCAATCAAGCATAACTAAAGTCAGCCCAAAGTCAATATGAAAAGCAACATTAGAGTCCACCCTAATCTATACCTAGTTTTCCTTATATATTTGCCTCGTTTTTAAAATCAGACTTTAAAACGTGAAGATTTCAGTCACCTTATCAAGATAGCTATCTACAAACTAGTGTATAGATATACACCATCTAGCTACCTAATATTGCCGATTTGTCACATAACAAACAATAAATATATTAATATGACCAACAACGTTATTTATTTTCCTCAGCACCCTTTTTCTACAGAGATTTATGAGAAACAGGGAGAATCTTATTTTCATCTTAATTCTTCAAAACTTAAACTCTAGCAAAAGTGGCTGAGTTCCTTCTGTTAACTTCTAGTCTGTTTCTTTGCTTCCTTTGTTAATTTGATTAGAGTAGAGATATATAGAATGAGCATAGATTTTTTAAGTTCTGAACTGGCGGATGGACATGGATCAAAGTAACGTGCTGAAATGAGAAAAAAGCAAGTAAAAAAGTTTGATTACGATGCATTTACCAAATGTCATGTAATTTTTTCTATAAGTATTTACCAAATGTCATGTAATGAACCCTAGTTGTGTGGTAATATGATCAGCACAAAAGAGATGAAGAATACCGAGCACTTGCTTCGCAGTAAGTCGAAGCTTAGGGTCTGGCTCCAACATTTGCTTTACCAGAATCTTAGCACTCTCTGAAATATTAGGCCAAGGATCTCGTTTGAAATCTATTAGCCCACGAAGAATGGCCTGTGCAACACCTTGTTCAGACTCTGCACTTGAAATACACTGTTTAGGTCAATACCCATGGCCCAAAGGTTTGATTCATGAATAGTGCACACTGCATGCACACGCACTCACAGACAGCCATCCCCAAACACATAAAAACACACATACAGAGGGAGGAAGGCAGGAAGAGAGAGCACTACTATCACTATGCATATAATTACCTGCCCAGAATGGGGGAACCCCACAAAGTAAAATATAGAGAATAACTCCTGCACTCCATATATCTATCTCCGGCCCATAGTTCCGCTTGAGCACCTCGGGAGCCATGTAATATGGACTTCCAACAATTTCTGAGAACCTCTCACCTAATGTCAAAATCAAACAGTCAGCAATGACAAGCCTCACAACATTTGTCGATGAAGATGAGGGGATTTAAAATAAATAAAACAAAACTTTTATGCTCTTCATAAGTTATCCAGGTTTACAGATATTTCATTTCCAAGCAAAATGCTGAGGAGAACCTTAGCCTCCAATCTCTTGTACCTAAGTCTCTCAACACGACTCCATACCAATTAACCAAACAGTTCTTTGTTGATGTATTAGTGTAACTATGGTAAAACAAATGAAGATGGTAAAAATCAGAAAAGGATAGCAAACAATCAAGTAAGGATTATGGTCAGTCCAAGTCTCAAAGCTTTAATCATATATGACAGTCACCAGGTGAATGTATGCCTGATAATTTGATTGGGAATATATCTAACTAGTTCCAAAATTTACCCAGGATTAGAGATATAAACAACAAAGCGAAATAAAAAGCAAGTCTTCAAAATAGTATAAAAAAACCCCTGCTATCTTATCAAGGCATGCAGGCACAGACACTTGAATCCACACATGCACATAATACACTTGTGTAGGCACACATGCACAAACCTAGTCAAGAAGTAAGAAGGATGAGAGAGACATTCAGAAAATCATATAATTAATATTCTAGTAATGAAGAAACCTTCCCAAATTCAAGTCAAATTAATTCCATTAGTGCAGATAATGAAACAACTGTAGATGAATATGATTCCATTAAAGAAAAAAGAAAAGGCACCAAAGATACGTGTATCAAAACCATTATAATTTCTAAGTCTCAATTAAGCATTATCACACAAGTGAGGTCATCCTTTTCATGTAATTAGGTGCCTGCATTCCTTATTTTTTGAGTAAAACTAGGATCGGACATGGTGGCACATAATTTCCTCCCCTTAAAGAGCTCTTAAAGATCTTTATACCCCCAAAAAAAATTCCTCGGTGAAATCTTCTGAATCACTAATAGTAGTGATTGAAATATTAAAACTGGAGCAAAATAGATAAAAATTAATCAACGGTCTGAATTAGAAGAAAATATATTCAATGACTTGATAGAGTCAGATCAAAAGTTCACTTCATAGAGTCAAAACTCCTTATCTCAAACAAGAAGTATTCAAGTTTTCCTTCATTTCATTTCTATATTCTTGTTTGGCTGCAGGCCATCTTCTTAGCTTCCAAGTGCAGTACAGCAAGACCTAGCCACCACCTTTTTCCCCAAATCACCCCTCAAACTCACTCTAAATAGCTTCAGAGGTTCTTTTAGATCTGTTCAGTACATGTCAAAACCACCAATTACAACCTAGCATCTTAGCTAAGAGAATTTTTGAAATAACATCTGCAATTAGGAGGCGTCCACATCATCATTCTTCGATCGGTGAACATGAGTGCAAACCAATTCCACCTCCCAAACACATCAAAATTAGTAAGTCGACTACACTTTCCTAAGGGAACACAGGGGTTAACTTTAAGCAATGATGCTCATTCAAAAAATCATGCTCTCATATTGTATCCATAGAATGCATATATAACATGCCAAATTAGTCATAACAACCTAACTCCTTTTCGAGACAAGTTACCACATATATCATTTGTTTCCCTAATCAAACTTAGTTTTTCATGTTTTCAAATCTAAGCTTAAGTCTCAACACTCAACGTATCTTGTTATGGCTTTTCCCATCACTGAAATATTTGCAAAAACCGAACAGAAAAATTCTTACCGGGCTTGAAGAATATAGACAGCCCAAAATCGATGGCCTTCAATGGCGAATTCTCCTTCTTGTTGGCGAACAAAAAGTTCTCAGGCTTCAAGTCCCTATGAATCACCCCGTGCTTATGGCAAAGCTGCACAACCTCCACAATGGTCCTCGTGACCGCCGCGGCCGCCCGCTCGGTATAATGGCCACGGGCCACAATCCGATCGAACAGCTCACCCCCCTCGCACAGCTCCATCACCAAATGCACCGCATTGTCATCCTCGCACGCCTCCTTCAAGCTCACGATACTCGAATTCTTCGGCAAGTGCTTCATAATCGCCACCTCGCGCCGCACGTCGTCAATGTCCACAGCGGTCCTCAGCTTCCGCTTCGAAATACTCTTGCAGGCTAATAGTTCCCTACTCTCCCGGTCGATACACAGATACGTGACCCCAAACTCCCCACGGCCAAGCTCACGGTCAACTAAGTACTTCTCCTCGATGTTCTCTTTGGACACACCGGTTAAGACCGTGACCGGAGGCTTTTTCCCGGCGTTGGAGTCTCGCCGGGGGTGATCGTGTCCAGAGAAGCTCGATTTCACGTCCTCCCTGGCCACGGCAGCCGGAGATCTGCAACAATTTCCCATACTTCAGAGCTCTCGATCTCGTCCAGGATCTCGAAAAAACCCTTACTAGCCGTAGCCAGGATTTCACATGATAATGCCGAAACCCCAACCCTAACCCTATCCCTAAGTAGAGAGAGTCAAGTGCTGCGAGATCGAAGCGAAGTGTTGGTCTGAGAGAAACTCTGTAAAAATTTTAAAAAAAAAAATAGCAAAGGTACGGTAACGGTCCAGATGGTTTTAGTATAGTGCATTTTTTTAATGTTGTATTTTTTAAAAGTAAATATAAAATTATTAACTGATTGAAGATAATAAAACTTTAAATAAAATTAAAATCTTGTGTATTATAAATTAAATTCTTCATACTTCAAAATTGTTTAGAATTTTTTATTTATTTTTGGTTCGGTTGATGGACTTTTGTCGTCGGCTAATCATAGAGACTGGTTGGAACGGGACAGCGAATGTGAACTCGACGAAGATTGGGGAGGGATTTAGCCGTTTAGGCGTTATATGCAATTTATTATTCCTTAGTTTGTCGTTTGAAAGGGTATTAAACGGACCCCCACCAGGAGAAGCGGCACTGGGTCGACAGACAGAATAATAAAGAAATCGCTTTTTATTTTAATAAAATAATTTAAAGTTTTTTTTCTTTTCCCACCCCAGAACTTGTTGCATATTCGTTTTCTCCCTCGATAAATGTGGTATATTCTGAATCCGTCTCTTCAGAAGGGAATTAACACAGGCCTGATGATTATGTTCCCCGAATGCCTGCCCGAGGTACTGAGTAGGATTAAGGCCAATTGTGGGAGCAAAATGCAAGAGCCGATGATCTCAGACTCAGCAGACACACAGAAAAGACCAGCAGGCGAAAGAAATGAGAAAGTAAAAATGCAAGTGTATATATGTTATCTCTTTTGGCATGCATTTTGAGATCAAAAAAAGGGGGAACCTGTTGTGTCTGTCTGTCTGTCTGTCTGTCTGTGAGTCAATTCTTTTGTGTTTATTACCGTCAAAAGAAGTTAAGTGGGTCTCGGTTTTTGCACTCCAACGACCAGCTTTCTTCCTTTGATGTTTGCTTGCAACTTCAGCACAACTCGATCATTTTATTTTACATAGTACTACATTCATGATTGTGAGTAATCCTTGATTGGGCTCCAACTTTAAGAGGGAAAAGAGATGAGTCAGCCTTGAGTCTTGACTGTTTCTAATTTTAGCTTTATTATCATATCATCTTTTAATTTTGTTCTATTTCGAAAAGTATTCATCATATGATCAGTGTAATAAGGGAATTAATTAAGGGTTAGTTCTTTTTTTTATTTTTTGTGTCAACTTTGGGAAAGATAATTTACATACATGAATGCATTAAACTCGGGTCTTTTTTAGAGAGTACCAGAAGATTACCATATTGTTGTGAAAATAGTAATGACAAACAAGCAAAAGTAAATAAAAGCAAATCAATCACACAATATAAAATTAATGTGGTTTGGCAACGTGCCTATGTCTACAGAGCTGTAGAAGATTTTATTGTACTGAGGAATAAAAAATACACTTTGGAGCGAAATCTCACTGTTCAAAATACTCAAGAATACTAAAATGCTCATTAAGTACATATTTAAAGTGTCACGCGGAGGATTATCAAGCGTGCCTCGAATGAGATATCTATCCAATGCTAGCTTGAACTACCTGTCGAGCGAGACTCAAGCAAACTCTTTGCCTAAGCTTTGCTCGAGCCACTTGTTGCACAAACGTCGAGCGACAGGTGGGTCGAGTCATCAAATCGGGCAGACCTGTCCCCCAATCCTCCTTGAAAATCCACCAAAAAAAAAAAATATACGTATATATAACACATTATTGTCAGGTTGGATCATCAAATTTAGTTGACACACCAACTAAACAGGCTCTACAAACTCAACACATATTGGCTAAACTTGGATGCATACGTTCTACAAAAGGCCAGTTGGGAATTATTTCGTATAACAACTCACATCCTAAAGGGCATATTGGTTGAAGTAGATTTTTCTTTTTGATCAATCAGAACCTCTTCCCAAACTGTTCAAGCTTTTTTCAAAGTTTACAACCTTCTGGATGTCTCCTAAAATTATGACCTTTACCACAATGATGTTGCTCATAGATCAAATTATTTTATAGATTGGATTTTACTTGACTGTCTACAGCTCCATTGCCTATGCTTTTGGTAGAAATTTTGTATGAATTTATGGCCATACATTAAGGCCCGTTTGGATAGTGGAAATATTTCATCTCATCTCATGTCACCGTTACAATTTTATCAAATTTTCATACAAAATATAATAAACAATTCAATTTTTTCAAATCTCAAAATAATAATAATATTAAAAAATAATATTATAATAATATTTTATTTAACTTTCAATTTTCATCTCATCTCATAACTTATTATCCAAACGACACCTAAGTAAAAAAAGGTTGGCCAAACTTAAATGTGATATGATAGCTTCTTTAATTATACAAGGCATATTATAATATTGACTATTCATGCAGCAAGCATAATTATAAAACTTAATTCAATGTGAAATTTGCAATTGATTGATGTGCTAATACTTTAGAGAAAAAATGTTGACTAATATTTCTTGGTGCATGCACTTTTTGTCTGGATGAAAGCATACTTTGCGGTTTCCTTCTTTTCCTATGTAGGGAACCCTTTGAACCTGTGGAGCTCGTACGTAGCTGAGAAATCATGTTTACATGAATAGAGCAGAAACACAAATACATATATGTGAAACCAATGTTGGTGCCATATAGGTCTGACAATGCAGTAGCACACACTTTAGCTAAGGAAAGTTTATATTTACAATCCGAATTAATTTGGATAGAAGACATACTTGAATGTATTCGAAGAATTGTAGAGAGGGAATGTTATTGTATTGAGTGGCATGCAATGATCAATGAAGATGGTTTTTTTTTTATCAAAAAAAAAAAAAATGTTGGTGCCATATTGAATGCAGCACGACATGACACACGTGACCAATTTTGTTGCGAGATTTGAATTTGGTCTGTAAAAATCAAATTTGTTGTAATGACTATGTATCTTTATCAATTAAGCCAAGATGTTTTGGTAAAATATCCTGATCTGGTCCTAATTAATCTTTATATATATAAATATATGTATATATATTGCTAGCTTGGTTATAGCACAGATAACTTGGCAGAGTGTAGTTTTTTTTTTTTTTTTTTCCTAGCAAGCAAGTAAACTTCATTAGAAATTAGAAAAGATGATACATGAGGAGGGGTGAGGTTCCTTAACAAATACCCCAGAACAATAGTAACAATGCAAAGTGGTGAAAAAAAAAAGATTTTTGCGACCAATTTCTTGGTCTTCACCCATGTCCTACAAAGAAGACAACATCTTAAAAGACGGTAATAAGATGTTCACAAAGATTTATGAACAATGGAACCTTCGCTGAACGAGGTGAGAATGGCGGGTGCACTGTTGTTTGTTGTCTTGAGATTATTTTTGGAGAGATCCGCAATCCCTTCTTCCAGATCATCGGTTAGGAAAAGCAATAACATAGAAGAAAACATGACATCAAGTGGACTGATATGTGGCTTGTGAACATTTGCATTCACACACTCCTATGATGGCGTGTGGCAGCCACGTGCTGATGGGATGAAGATGGGGTGGCCTAGATATGAAAGATCTCGGTGAGATGAAGCTGCTAGGACGACGCGTGTAGCCGTCAGAGGTGTCGATGCGCGATGGAGCGTGAAGGGCACGTGTCAATCATTTTGGCGCGACTCTGCTTTTGGCCGTGTGTAGGCGGATGGCAGCTAAAGAGTAACAAATCTAGCCAAAATCGAACTAATGGAAGGAGGAGAGAAAAAATACTCTCTTATAAGTGTATACATAATGCGCAAATAGAAAGGAGAAGGAGTGCTCCTATTTGGCGACGGCTCTCACTGGGATGAACTTTTCTAGAGAGAATTGGTTTCGTTTGGAACCACAATTTCTCTCAACTCATCTCAACTCATCATTACAACTTTTTCAAATTTCAATACAAAATATAATAAACAATTCAACTTTTTCAAATCTCAAAATAATAATAATAATAATAAATAATATTCTAACAATATTTTATTATCTCAACTCAACTCAACTCAAATCACTTCAACATCCAAACGCAATCTAAGAGTCTCTCTCTAGAGAGCTTGACTGCTATCGGTGTGTAGTTATCTAGGAGGAAGTCAGTTTACACTCTACAGCCATTGTCCCCCCGATCATTTGTGGGTAAAGTACTTGTGAATACAGTACTAGCCTTTAGCTAAGCTGTTATGGAGTCAGCTTTTTATCTACTACCCCTTGTTCTTATAGGATGAGATAATTGGGGATTAGATGGGAATAATGGTATCTATATATACTAATAAAACCTTTCATACGATTTATTTTATAATTAATATCATATATAGTACTATTACTTTAACTAAAAATACTATATATTTTTACTTGAATTTAAAATTTTAAAATAAAGTTATAAAAAATTATATATGTATCGTTACTGATCATTAAATAGTGGTGATCTAAAACATGCATGATCGACGACAGACACTCATGTGCACATTATACATATAATATAATGTAGTTAACATATATATATAATTTGTAGATTAACTATATATTAAATAATTAATATATGCCAAATTATTAATCATGATTTAGAGTGTAACATCAGTGACATGATCAGGAGATACATCGATCTCTGTCTATACCTTCATTCAGTATCTTGACTACTACTTTGTATGACTACGATCAATGAATGTTGTATGTTTCAATTTTCTCGATTTGTATTTAATTTGTCACGCATGATCTGGATTTGAAAGCTTTTTGCCTCTGATGATCTCTTTCATATTTTGGTCTCCATATATTTTCCTGGCCTGAAAATGATGGTGCCAGCTCAAACAATCCATATTGTATAATGTATGGTGCCTGATCAATTAAATGTGAATTTAGGTGATAATGCAATCCTTAGCTATACTGATACGTAATCGAATTCGTCATCTATTTTGTTTTCTCTGATTGAACCGATTTTGAAATTTTCCAATCAATCATATTCATTCATTCGCAATCATGGAGTGGCCTGGTGCATGTCATTCCAAAGATAATGTTTTTTTTTTTTTTTTCCTTGTTACAGCTCTGTCGTCCTCGTAAAACTGTACGTACCTAATTTTCTTTTTATTTTTTTCTCTTTTTGAGCAAAAACAAAGCAATATCATGAACTAATTCTTCGGTTTGTAGGATATCGATCATCTCTTTGTTTGTATCGCGTCGTTTGTTTTTATAGATAAAATAAAATAAGATAAATTAAAATTAAAATTAAAAATTAAATAAAATATTATTAAAAAATATATTTTAATATAATTTTATTTTAAAATTTTAAAATTTAAATTAATATTTATTTTATTTTATAAGAGATTTTAAAAAAATTATAATTATTAGATAAGATGAGTTGAGTTAAGAAAAATTATGAAAAAAATACGAAACGCTGATATATTAATTATGAAGAATTAGAGGCAAATTTATAACTATTTTTCTAAATGGTCTCGTTTGTTTTAATAAATGATATGAGTTAAAATTAAAATTAAAAAAGTGAATAAAATATTGTTAGAATATATTTTAAAATATTATCTTTATTTTGATATTTAAAAATTTTAAATTATTTATTTTATTTTATATAAAAATTTAAAAAAATTATTATAATAAAACGAGAGATTTTTAAAATTTTTGAAGTTTCAAGCGTGTTTTAACAAACCACGCCTAAATTGATAGTCTTCATGTGAAAGCTACTTTTTCCATTTGGTCAAAGATGTACGTACGGTACTGCATTCTAATTATTAAAGCATTGAAAACTTAGGTAATTCTAATTAACTTAGCAATTAAGTTAAAAACTAAGGAATATCTAATTTAATTTAGCGATTTCACAAAATTTTCACAGGTGATGACGTCTAATCTGGCATCATGTGAAGCGAAAATGCAGGCTGCAGGTAAAATTGAAATTGAAATATTATTAATTATTTTTGTGCTTTACTTTTGTTTTAGGCCGGCCGTGAGAAAGGACGTTTGAACTTTATAAATTCGTCTTCATCTCGCACAGCACTAGCTCATGATACCGCTTGATCGAGCAAAATCGATGGGCTTGGATTTGTTTACATGAAGACGTAGGTGCAGCACAAGCATGCAAGATTAATAACGATTTTCCGACCCTTCTTTTACCGTGAATAGGTCACTTTGGTACTGTTTGAGCTGACTGTAATTTTCACATTGGTTTATATGGATTTGGATCCGGCCTACATTTTGGGCATAGAAACAGAGAGAGCTAGGGGCGGAGGTTTGGATAGTGAGTTAAGATAAAATGAATTGAGATAAAAGTTAAAAGTTGAGAAAATATTGTTAAAATATTATTTTTATTTTTATATTTAAAAAATTTGGATTACTTATTATATTTTGTTTAAAAATTTAAAAAATTTGTAATGATTAGATGAAATCATAAAATGAACTGAGATAATTTAAGTATCCAAACCTTCCCTAGACACAAAAAAATAGCAATTACTGTTGTCCATGTGATTTTTTCAAATAACATTAAACACTCAAGTAAATATTATGAGATCCACTTTATTTTGGTCTCAATAATATATTCTAACTATGATGTCAAACTATCCTCAATATATATATTGCATGATCATATCAAAGCGATAGACGAAAATCCTAATTACATACTCATATGTATATATATCCTTAAGAGAGTTATGTCATATATTATATTCTCATTTCATTCTCATCATATTGTATCGACGGGTATACACGATTGACAATCTTAGGAGTGTAAATTCAAACTGGAAAACCAGTCCTGACCGGACCGATTTTTACCGGTTTTGAATCGGTTCGATCCGGAACCGAACCTTAGAATGTGAAAATTGACCGGTTCTGATTTTAGAATTTTTCAGACAGGACAAGACTGGACTGGTTGATAAAAAATATATATATAAAAGAATATTTGTATTATTGTATATATAAGTTTTATAAAAAATATTATATATATTAATATATATATATAAGTTTTATATATTATGTATAATTATAAATTCTTATGTGAAATTTTTATATATAATATATAATTATATATTCATATATGAAATAATTTCTTATTATAATTTATAAATTATTACATAAAATGTTAATACTAAATCACTAAAAGTTTATAACTAATACTAATAGTCTAATATAGACTAATGACTGTAGTTATATTTATAATTAATACTACAAGTTTTTACTAAAAGTTTATAACTAATACTAATATGAAATATATAGTTTATAACTAATACTAATATATAACTTATAACTATACCAATAGTCTAATATTAATACTATTATATAGTCTAAGATATTTATAAAAGTATAAAACAATTTTTTTTAAATTAGTTTTTTTTTTATAAACAAATTTTTAATGATAAATTGTGAAACTTACATTTTAAAAAAATAAAAAAATCGGACCTAACCGGACCAGAAACCGGAAGTACCGGTTTAGGAGGGTAACTGGTGCGTAATCAATTTTGAAAAATGTAAAACCAGTACATACCGGTTCGGTCCTAGATTTTGTCCAAAACCAGACCGAACTGGACCGGTTACACCCCTAGACAACCCTCATATTAGTTCTTATTTTTTTGAAAAAAAAAATTAAAACAAGGTTCTATGATTGATAAGTCAATGCGTGCCAGTATATAATATAGTGATTATATGAGAGTAAGACTAGATTATATTATGTATATTAGGTTCTTTCTTTGCAATGATCTACTATATATATATATATATATATATACACACACACACATACCTGTACAAAAAAAATGAAACGCGCGCACGCAACACCATCTTATAATAGGAATTAGATTATGCAACTTTGTAATAATTAACACATCACTTTAAAGTTTAAACTTTTAAAAAGGAAACTCAAGTGGCACGTTGAGCCTTGAGGAACACCTACCCTGTAGTTAAAGAATTTGAAAGTACTCCACTTTCCCATATAAATCCTCTTAGCCACCCTAGAATTCGATGTGGCTAGCTGATCAGTAAAATACAGGTGAGTGTGGGAGGGGAGATCAGTCAGAAAAAATAGTACTCTCAAGCACCATTATCAGAAAAAAGATGTATTACTTTGAATTTGAGGTGGAGGAACCAGAAGCAGTTGAGTTACTTGCTATCTTCAGAGAAATACAATTGTGTTTCATTATGGGAATTTTGCATATTGAGATAGAGAGTGACTGTTTGCTGTTATTACAATCTTTACAGCAAAATAATATGATGAATTTCATGCTGGGTAATATGTTTACTAAAGTACAGAAATTGAACAGTTGCTTCACAAGTTGTTCTTTTACTCATGTGTATAAAGAGGGTAATGGAGCAGCCCATCAGCTTGCTAGAGATGCTTGAAGAGTTGAGAATATTGATATGTGATGGAATTGTATTTCAGACTTTCTTTCTCAAACCCTATGACCAGTTTGATAAATAATTGTAAATTTTATCTTGAATGAAGATGTTTGTTTATATAAAAAAAAAAATTATTTCAAGATATATATATATATATATATATATACACCTATGTATGTATGTATGTAAATTACCACTATGAATTAATGAAAAGCACTCTACCTCCCACTACGTATATATTCAGCCTGGCCTGTAATGTGATTGATGGAACATGCATGGTCAGAGCTGGATTTGACTGATGTTTCATAATAGAAATCTGTCAAACTCATGCATCTTGGTTGCCGCCACTTAATCATTGATTACTCGTATTATTAACACGTGAGAATCAGATGCCGAACTGAATTTCAAGTCATGATTCAATCGCACTAGAGCATCTAGAGTGATAGGAAAGACCGGCAGCTCAAATTCGGAGCATTTGTGGTATGATTTCGACCAAACAAGATCAAGTCGACCAAGGAATTAAGCTGGTCATTTTGACTACGCAAGATCAAACTGATTGATCAGGAAGATAATTCAAACCTAGGACTATCATCTAAACTAAGGAAGATCGTAGCAATTAAGGAGGTCCTTCGATCCTCATGACCGAGTAAGCCCGGCCTTAATTTCTAGCCAAGCAAGTCCATCCCAACCGATCAGTGGAAAGACTAGCAATATTTAACGCACTAATTGTGGCACTTAATCAGTCAAGATTATAAGTTCATTACTTTGGCTTAGGGTATTAAAATAATGCATAAGTACATCCCAACTTGAAAAAACTCTTGTTGGCTAACAAGAGTACTTAATTTTTGCCTTTTTAGGCCGACATCTATTTTTTTTTTTATATTAGTAGTGATTTTATTTCTGATTTGTCTCCGATTTTGTGGCAAACTATGTTTGAATGTTGAGCTGAACTCAGTTGAGTTAAGTTATTTATGAATAATAGTGAGTTGAGTAGTGGAAGAAGTCATGTGGGGCCTATCTAAACTAAATTTAAAGTGTATTTGAATGTTAAGATAAGTTTAATATTTTTTATGAAAAATTGAAAAAGGTTGTGGTTATCACGTATAAAGATGTTTTAAGTTGAAAAAAATTATGAGTCTCATATGTAAGAAGGTTTTGAGTTGATATGAGTTTAATAATTTGAGAGTTAGATGTTTGGATATTAGACTCAGTTTAAAATTAGACTGAACTCAGCTGAGATTGGAAACCAAACGTAGATTTACAATCTTTTCAATTTAACTGAATTCTTGCCATTTTTAGACAAATTACCAAAATTAATATATATATATATATATATCTATTTTCCTTCACTGGTATAAATTATCTAATTTGCTGCAGTACTGATCAATTAGTTTAATGGATCAGTTGATCTTGTTTAAATATATATATATATATATAAAATTCAAACGGGCATATTAGCAAGCAGGCATGTTAATTAAGAACAAAAATGTCATGATGCAATACGCGCGTTCTCGTGTTTTAAAATATTATGGCAAAGATTACAGCTAGCAGTACCATTGAAAATCTTACGGCTCGTTTATTTTCAGAGATGAGATGAGATGAGTTGAGATTAAAGTTAAAAAGTTGAATAAAATATTGTTAGAATATATTTTTTTAATATTATTGTTGTTTTGAGATTTGAAAAAGTTGAATTTTTTATTTTATTTTGTGTGAGAATTTGAGAAAGTTGTAATGATGAGGTGAGATGAGATGAAATATTTTTGAAAAACAAACAAGGCTTAGTGTAACAATTAAGGATAAACTAGTAGTAATGGGAAGGGGTGTTTCCAAAAAATCCAGCTGTCGACTTCTTTTAGGCCTAAATCAACCTTTCTCTCTAAACCCAGCATCTTTCAGACCGGCTAGAGGGGGTGGGAGCTTCGATGCCTTCCCCCTTCACTCATTTCCTCCCTCTTTCTAGTTTCCTTTATATATTTGTTTTTTTTTTCATTTTATTTCACGCCAAATAAAGGAAGAATCGCCGTTCGTGATCTTTCGGGTCCCTATAGCCAACACGTGCTGTACCAGGAAGTTGCCCAGCCGCCGATCTACACGTCCACCGAACACGGCCCCAATCGGAGTGGAGCGTAGCCTGCACGCGCGGGAAGAAATTTCTGGAGATCGTCGGCGCATGGCCCTCACACGCCACCAAAGAGTTATTTGCCGTTGCAATGAGCGGCAGCTCCCGAACTGGCGACTCTGGATCTTTTAAGACCGACCGTCGGTTTTTACTTCTGAGGTGTTTTTGTGCACTGTTTTTCCCTTTTTACAGTATTTTTAATGTAATTTATTTATGCATTGTCTTTATTTTCAAGAAAACAAAAAACTCAAAAATATTTGTCTCTTCGGACTTAGGTCTAAAGAGTGTTGTCCCCCCTCCGCTTAGTCGGTGATGTTGGGGTTTGGTTTCTCCATATCCCGTCCAGTTGGGTATGGAGTTTTGTGTTTGGTTATTGCAAACTTTGTTAGGAACAGAGTTGTGCTATCTTTTAGACTTCGGTTTTTAGAGATAAGCCGTCTGGACTAGACCATGTCAGTCATAATAATGTACTGAAATTCTACTAATGTTTGTAATTGATTTATTGTTTGAAGTCAAATTTATATGTCTTCTTTAAATAAATGGAAGGAGATCCGTTATTATTAAAAAAAAAAAAAAAAAGTAGAAGTACTACTGCACGCTGCAGAAACATTTAAGCACATGATCAGAACGCATTTTCCTAGCTGAATATATATGATGCAGACTTTTAATTAGTTTTAATTTCGAGCAAATTTTTATAAGTATTATAATACTTAAAAATATTTATACTAATTTTCAGCTTGGAAATTTTCGAGCAAATAATTAGTGCAGTAGAAGATCATTTTCATTAATTTCGAGCAGATTTTAAGTAATAGTGCAGTACTAATTACTAATTAATTAAGAGTACAATGCAGAAACTGAACAAATTAATTATATATATATATATATATATATATAGCCACCGCTGGTGGCTCCCACTTAGAGCTACTGGCTCTAGTATGTATTTTTTTATATATATATTTTTTAATTATTTTTTATAGAATTTTTTTAATACTTTTTAATATTTTAAAAAAATAAAATAAATTTAGAATATTATTAAAAAATACTTCCTTAATCACGAAGTAAAATAAAAACTTATATAAAAAAAAACTTTAAAAAAAACATACACTGATGCAAGCGGTAACTCCCAACGAGAGTTGGGAGCGGGACGCTTAGAATTTTCCATATATAAGTACATGAGCTTCGATAAACCAAGTACAATCTATATATAATTAGTACTATGAATAATCTTTATACGTGCGGAACGTATAATAAATATACAGCGTGCATAATTTAATTAACATACGAACTGAAATTGGTGCCATGCATAATATTAAGCCCAAAATAATAGCGTTCGTGGAGCAACCATATTAATAAAGACAGTGATCTCCCAACAAGCACTGCGCGCATGCATGCAGAAACCTAACATTCTCTTGTTCTTTCACATGCTACCTGCCAGCAGCCACAGCCCACAGCCACTAATTAGCATATGTCAAAATTAAAAGATATATAAATGTTTTAACCGCAAATAAATCTTAAAAATATAAACTTACTTGACGTGAATATAATCTAACATATTATTTTAAATTTAATTAATTTATAAATTTATTTTTATAAAATTTATTTATACTTATAAAATAGAAGAAAGATAACCGTATGACATAAATTAAGCTGATCTATAATTAATTAGAAACCAGCAAGGTGCGAATACTACTGGTTTAATTAGTGCTTGTTGAGACCATATTGCATATATTTCTTGGAATTTTTGAATAAATTAAGGTCGGTCGTTCGTCACTACTGATGTATTAACTAGCAAGGTAAATATCTTAATAATTAGTTTCTACGTACCCACCTTAATTTATTTTTTCTGTTTTTCTGGCATGGAAGAGACCATTCTTACCTACCTCGTAACCTAGCTACATGAGTCTTCTCCTAAAATCCCCTAGACGAAACAGAGGATTCTAGAAAAGACAAATCTCTGTCTTGCATGTACCTTGACTTTCCTCAAATGGAGTTCTTCCGAGGCATATATAAAATGATAAATCAAATATCTCTGCCTTGGGAGATAAATGAGAGGCCAGCCTTGTGGGCGGGCATCTGGAGGGCGGTCGGAAGAGTTGTGTGAATTAAGGATGCATGCGTACGTGCACTGTAAAATATATATTGGAAGAGATCAGAGGAGAACAGGTCAATCACGATGCTTCCTCTTTACGTAATCCTAGCTTAAGATGAAAGTTATATGAAAGATAAAAAGACTGGTCTCAACGTAGAATTTCATCAAACGGGTCAATGTAATTATATTAATGGATTACCAGCCAAGTAATGGGAAATGTATACCTTCGTAGAAGTCCGTCAAAGGGTTATATTAATGAAAATATACTTATAGTAAAAAATAATGACATGTCAGTATTTATTTATTTATTTTTAAAATTATTTAAAGCGACTCTGATCCTGTTTTGCCGATTTGTTAATATTGAAAAAGGATTAATTCCTTAATTAATGGGGTCAAATGTTTGGGCCGGGAAGGGCTATATAATAGAATAAGCCGTAAGCGGCAAGTGTGAACCTCAGGACTCGTGGGTCCGAAGCTTTCCCGTTTGAAATTTTCTGCATGCACGCCACGTGGACGGAGACGGTAGGCATCACGTGGGACACTAGGCAACCGCGTAAATGATTAAACAAAATGGACGGTCTAGGGAGCTCGTTAAAGACTTACAGCAAGCTTGTTGACCTTGATGTTATCGGAGGAAAGTAAAAAAACATGAAAAAACAGAGCTCCATCGCCAACCGGATCAAATCGATCGATCGTTAAGATCGCCTGGTTTTTGTCAACTTCGTGGTCGCAGAAAGGACCAAAATAGCTTTTAAAAAACGAAAATGTTTAAATATTTTTATAAGAGATATTTTATAATAAAAATAATTTTATAATTTCGTCCGCTAGAGAATTTACTTTTGCTAATCCTTTTTATAATTAAAGTATTTTCCTATTTTCATTCTATATCTATTTTTTAAAAATAAGCAAGTGCTATAATATATGCATGGTTGATTAACCATGACACCAGTAGCTCGCTAGGAATGCTTTGTAGAACTGGCCACAGTGAATAAAATCCCAATATCTCGTAAGCGTGACGACGCGTAAACGCAATGGGAACAAACGGGGATGTACACAAAAAAAATAAAGGATTGAGAGAGAGAGTGTGTGTGTTTCCGCGTAGAAAGATGAGACTCGGAAGAGACTGTTTATAACAAGAAGGAAAGAATGGAAGAAAAACTCTCTCTCTCTCTATCTCTCTCTGTCCTTTTTTTTTTTTTTTTTTTGAGAAATCGGAACGAATATTAAAAAAACGCTTCGTTTGACACCTATGAAACAAGAAAATCTTCTTCTTTTTCTTCCTTGACGATTCACACCTGCTATTCACACCAACCTGATATAAATCTCTCTCTCTAGCTTTCTCTCTCTCCTCTAATACAGCTTTTGCAGCAAAATTGAATCTTGTACTTGCTTTCCTTGATTTTGTAGGTGTTATGGAGGAACATCATCTTCATCCTCGTTCTCATCATCTTCATCAGCAGCATCAGCATCAGCATCAACAACAGCATCATATCAGTGTTAACATCGATGCGAGTGATAGATTTCCTCAATGGAGTATTCACGAGACAAAGGAGTTTTTGATAATCCGAGCAGAGCTCGATCAAACTTTCATGGAAACGAAGAGGAATAAGCTTCTGTGGGAAGTTATTGCCACAAAGATGAAAGAAAAGGGTTACAATCGCAGCGCTGAGCAGTGCAAGTGCAAGTGGAAGAACCTCGTTACACGTTATAAGGTACTTATATATCAAGAAACGTTAATTTTTAATGAAACTCTACTTATTGCTTTGAAGATTTCTGTTTTTCTGTTTCTTTCCCTTTCTGGATTAGGGAAACTATTAGCAGTTCAGTTTTATGGCTTTGGTAAATCGTTCTTGGTTTTTTTTTTCATTTTTAGGGGTGTGAGACAAAGGAAGCTGAACCGATGCGGCAACAATTCCCATTTTACAATGAAGTTCAAGCGATTTTCGCTGGAAGGATGCAGAGAATGCTATGGGCTGAAGCGGAAGTAGGAGCGAGCGGGTCAAAGAAGAAAGCGGCCCATCTATCATCGGACGAAGAGGTAGATAACGAGGACAGTGAGGGAGAGAAGGCCGGTAGCTCCAGGAAGAAGAAAAAAAAGGGCAAGAGCAATATTAATATTGGAAGTAGCAGCGGTGGGATTAGTGGAAATATCAAGGATTTGAGGGAGATATTGGATGACTTCATGAAGCAACAGATGCAAATGGAAGCGCAATGGAGAGAAGCATTCGATGCGAGGGAAAACGAAAGAAGGTTGAAGGAGATGGAGTGGAGACAGACAATGGAAGCATTAGAAAGCGAGAGGATAATGATGGAGCAGAGGTGGAGAGAGAGAGAAGAGCAAAGGAGGATGAGAGAGGAGGCTAGGGCCGAGAAGAGGGACGTTCTTATCACAGCTCTGCTAAACAAACTCAGACGAGAGGATATGTAGTACTCAGCTTTCTTCATTCGTTATTCTTTCTATCGATCGGAGTAGTACTAGTGGGTCGAAGCAAGCTCTCTTGAGACTCGAGAGGTTTGTCTTTGGAACTGATCTCATGTTGGAGATATGTTTGTGGTTCTTATAATGGCTTATCATCTATTATGATCTCCTACTGTATTGCCCACTACTGAGGATTCTTTGGCATAGAAATTCACCAGAAAAGATAACATTTTCATCTTTTTATTTATTTGTTTTCGGTGATGATCTCCGAATTAGTATCGATCTAAATCATTCAGTTCAATTAATAAATATTATATCTATCTTTCAGAGAAGATCATCACCAAAAGCTAGCTAGCTCACATACACTCTAAATCAAAGCGATCATAAAATAAAAGCACCGATTTCTTGTTAATTTAGTGCTGATGATCTGGATAAAACAACACAATTTATACTCATATTTAGCTGAGTAAAAACCTCGAAACATTAGCACACGTCCGAGGTAATAAGTAAGAAAATAGCATTCCACTATATATGATGCACGTACAGTCCTTGATCATTAATGTTAGTCGTACGGCATACTTTTGATCACTTGGATGCAGTCTCGCAGATAAACTAATTTCTAGCTATATATATATACAAAGATATATCTCGCTCTTATTAGGTATTTTGTGGTGCTGCTAGTCCCTGATAAGTACTACTAGTACTCATGTTTTATATTTTTACTTTTTAGCCATCAAAACCTAGAAATTAGCCGAATAGAAATTATCTTTGAAAGTTATGGCCAGAATAGTTATGAAAATATTGTGCTATATATACATTGATTTTTGTTTATTTTGTAGTTTCTGATCATTTCTAGCTTTTCATGGGTCGAAATTATAAGCATTTTCATTTCAGAGTCGGTAGTAGTACTACTATCAGATCAATTGGTTCTGTTTGCTAATCGACACATGCATGGTGGTTAATCATGTACTAGCTAGCTAGTTATCTGGCAGCTGTAATTGCGTTGAAAGTCATGATCACAATGGAAGGAAGATCTTCAATAACCCGAAAAGATTAACACAAAGATGAATGTTATGTTATAATTATTATTATTAGATTTGAAAAAGTTAAATTGTTTATTATATTTTGTATGAAAATTTTAAAAAATTGTAATAATAAAATGAGATGAGATGATTTCTGTAATCCAAATTAAACGAGCCTTGAATGTAAGTAATGTTTTATTTTGCTAGAGTCTGTATGTCATGCATATATATATATATATATATATATTTATATATATATATATCCAGATATATCCAGATCTACGATACATATATCCGTGTGTTTGTGTGTGTATATATATATATATATATATATATATATATATATACACGAATAATTTTAAGCTTCGTTAATTCTTCATGCATGGGAGATCTGAAATAGGAATGGAAGGATGCTAAGAATTAGAATAGTTTCGTATATGAAACATATAGCTAGATCGATCTAGTCGTAATTGTCATGCAGCCAGCTGCTGTGTGTGTGAATCATTGTATACACACACACAGCTAGCAAGGCTATCTTGATAGGCTTCGCTGGAGACAATATATATTTCTGAGTTTGTGATCAATATATAATTTCTGCTAAAATATTTTGGAATCATGTATTTGAATATCTGTGCGTATCATGATCTCGATGCTTATAATTAATATATATACGAGATAAATTATTTTGAGCTGCGTACGTACTTCATATAAAAAATAATTTCTTACTTGAAAATTAAAGAAAATAAAATTAGATCATGATATACATATGTACGTTACAATTGTTTCTTTGCTTGCAGGATGATTAATTAATATGAAACTTATTAATACAGGGAATTAATATTCTTGAAAGTATTGATCTAGCAAGCTACAAGTACGTACGTACGTACGCATTATAAGTAATATTTAGTTTCTTTGTATTTTTTTTGTCATATATATCATTAATTATCTGCTGTTCATGATCGGTACTATCCTTGGACTGGTATACAATCCTTTTCAATTAATTGCTAGCTTCTATTATTATTTTCATTTATTACGTACTTTGTATATAATCTTTAATTCGCCAATCAGGAGTTACGCCCTCAACTGTCATTGTGTATTTATCATTTTTCATATATATATATATATATATATAGATATCGATCTCTCAAGAGATCAGCTAGCTAGCGAGCTTTTTCCTGAATCATGATATATATATTAAAAAAAAAAAAAAAATTGCCAGGCCGGCACCTGATCGATTGTATGCAAAGACAAAACGTAAAAATATTTGATCTTTTTAAATCAAAGTCAAAGAGTGCCACTAATCATGTCTTGCTGTAGTATTAGTAGTAGTAGTACTAGGACTAGCAAACAAGCAGCTTGTTTAGATTAAAATCTTCCATTAATTTAAGGATGCATTAATTAAGCGCCGACCATGCATTTCGATTAAAATTAATATTCATGTAATTTTTAATTTATTCTTTCTCTTGCATGCATTCAAACCAAGATATGTGTTTCATTATACCTTTGGTACGTACAAACCCCTAAATGTTTGTACGTACTACTTAACCTTTTTATTTTTTCTTTTTCCTCAAAAGAAAAGCCGAATTGCCCCCATCGATCTTTCCTTTTCTGATCTTTTAGGAAGTGCACGAGCACTGAGCACTGAGCACACGTTCGTACAATATTTAATTAGTCACGACGAGAAATAAATTTTATAAAAATAAAATTTAATTAACTTCATTTAACGAAGTATATTAAATTTTAAAATTATTTTTATTATAATTTTTATTACATAAAATTATATTATAATATCTCTTTGTATAAGCTCTAACTACCAATGACACTGCCTTTATACGAATCACTTCTTAACTGAGCCAAGTTTAGCCTAGAGAAGTGAGGTCCAGCTAGCTAGAGCTCTGAACGCAGACACACAAACGCGTCTTTGACAAAAGTTCTTATTGTACAAAATGTTTGTACCGACAGATATTTTTTTGCTGGTGCTTGTAAATTCTCCGACATTTTTTGTTTTTCATAATTTTTTGAGGAGTATTACATCCAAAACAAAATCACATAAAAATAATTTTATAAATTGACGTAAATTTATCTGATCCGTTAAATCTTTTTTATAATAAAAATTTTTTACGATATAACGAATCATATCAAATCACGTTAGTTTGTAAAATTATTTTTATGTAATCACTTTATAACTAGAGTATTTTCTTAATTTTTTTGTTCATTATGTTGAATCTGTTCTATATAATATCCCAGCTGATCGATCTCCCAAAGACATATATATATTTTCTTCATAATCTGGATTAGCTAGCAGTCCAGATATTTTTAATTATTCTGTTGGGTCCTAGCTCTAGTATATATATATATAGGTTTTATTTATAAGGTACTATGCGATCGAAGCAAGCAATATCACAAGAATCGGCCAGGAGCTGTGGGAAAACAGTGGGGATCGAAAACTGTGGGAAATGTCAATTTCCGTGTCCAACAGATGGCGGGTGGCCGAAATTATAAGCATAATATTCAAACTGAATGGTGAAGATATAACAAGGTACCATATATAAAAGCCGAAATTTAACACGCGGTAATTGGCATTGCAATTGTTCAAGAATTAATTGTAACTCAGAAATTATTTAGATTCCGGCCATTAATTTGAACATGACCATATGGAAGATTTCAAATTAATCAGCATTGTTATACATATATAGCTATAACGAAATGACTATTTTATGCTAAAATAAGTATGTTTTCGTTGTAAATAGTCATTTTCATTGTAAATAATTGGTTACAAATATCTAACATCATTTCACAAGTATTAATTAATATTTGATCAGATACTTATACAATATATATATATATATATAGACTTAACAAATTCACTATATATATATATACATTAATCTTATGCATAATGAAATTTGTATAAGATTTCGTAAGAAAGTGTAGCATTTTACTTGGTTTGAATGGAATTGACTCTCGGTTGTCAAGGATTGTCATGATTAATATGTAATCGGATTGTAATTATTAGTTCTTGAACTAATTAATGTCTATTAATCGGAGTGTGCTAATGTCTAATCGGAGTTGGGTAGTAATTAATTCATAACATCAACATAACACTTTCTCCTCTTTGGTTAACTTAGTGATCATGGCAATAATATTTGCGTTAATTATTCAAGGAAGAATATTAACTGTTACATTAATTATCATGAATTCCAGATAACATGAATTAGTTCTTTGAAAAAACCGTACATGACATTGTATTACATGTGTACTAGAATTCTTAAATCATATTAATTGGTTTCGGAATTTCGTGACATGATTAATTAGCTCTTAGGATTTTAATTAAACTCATATTTACATTATATATATCCATCGTATTATTCCAAACTGGATTATGATAAAATCTAAAATTGCTTAATGAAAAAACTTAAAAATATAAAGAAGATTACTTTTTATAAGCAGGATTTAGCCTCGTTTGTTTTTACAACACATCCCATCTAATCATTACAACTTTTTAAAATTTCGATATAAAATAAAATAAGTAATTCAATTTTTTTAAATTTTAAAGTAATAATAATATTAAAAATATATATTTAAACAATATTTTATTTAATTTTTAACTTTTATCTTAATTTATTTCATCTCATCTACGAAAACATACAAGACCTTAGATCAGAGAATCGTTCAATATAGAATTACAAGACCTAGCTACATATATCGTTCATCTATTCATCGTCATAAAAAGGCCTTGATATCATGTTAAACTTATAACTACAAATTTTACTCTAAAAATCTTTTACAATTTGTGTAATTCGTGAGAGACATCGACCATGCATCAATCTAATTATAAATATTTTTTTAATTTGAATATTTATACTTTTACTTTTCATTGGTGGAGACGTTGGCTCACTGTTTGTATTGGTGGAGACAAATGTGAATGGACTTAGGTGGATCCTATTGAATTCATTATATGACGTGATTTTTCATCCGCTGACTTTTGAGAATTCCTGCTCGATTTCAGCTCTCAAGGCCATTTGTCAAATCTTTAGACTGTACGTACCTATACCTTTATCCAGGATCTATGAACAGTGATTTTTGGTCTCACATTTTTTTTTTTTTTTCCAATTTGCCTCTGGTTTTATGACGAAATTACGTTTTGTTCTGTTTTGGTTACTTCTCCACCGACTGACTTTTTTGTCTTTTATCTATCTGTTTTGTATTTATTTCATTGTAACATTCCAGAAACCATTTCCTTCATATGCATGAGTCCAAACATAAATTATTAGCAAAGAAATAATTATACCCATATAGACGAAAGCAAGGCAAATGCAAACACAATCCTTTCAAATTTATACAAATTCACTGAATAAATCATATACCCATTTACACGAAACCAAAACAAATCCGAACAAAGAGATAAATCGCAAACAGATTCATACCCATATATATGACACCAAAACAAATCCAAAGACAATCTCATGTACTATTACATGTCTATATCTAAAAAAACATTGTTCAATCAGACGATTTCAGAAACACCATTCTTTACAAAATGAAATCAGATCCAACCAAACACAATATGTAATAATTACTTATACATATTAGTATACTAATATGTTAACTATATTATATAGTTATACTATATACTAAATTAAAATCACTATAGCAAATACTAATATAGTTATACTAAATCACTATAACTTATACTAATAAGGTTATACTAAATCACTATAACTAATACTAATATTTAGTTATACTAATACTAATACTATTATATAGTTATACTAATCACTGATTCACTATAGCTAAATTACTATAACTATATATAATATTAATATCACTATTAGTATAGTATATAGTATTAGTAATAATTTAGTATCAATGTACTATTATATAATATATAATATATATTCCAATATTCCATAATGTATAAAATATAGTATTAGTATCACTATATCACTATAATATATACATATATACATATATATATTTATATACTATATGTAGCAGTAACACTATAATAGTATAATATATAATATTAGTATATATTAATATATTGTAAGAGTTATAGCATAATATATGTATAATAGTATGGTTAACTTAATATGTTAGTATTGATATCACGATAATTATATATAGTATTAATGTCACTATTAGTATAGTATATAGTATATAGTATTACTATTACTATTAGTATTGTTATAGTCTATAGTTATTTAGTATTATAGTATATATTAATTTTGATAAATACATTTCTATACATTTCTATATTATATGATATGAATATCAATTAACTAACCTATCACCAATTCACTATTAACTAATTACTAATATCTACATCTAATTAAAGTTCTAATTTATTAGATAAAATTTTGCAACAGATTTTTTATAGCAGATTTTTTTTACATAACAGATTTTTTTTTATGAAGCAGATTTTTAATAAAACAGATTTTTAAAGCTGTTTTCTTATAGTAATAAATTTTTAATAAAACAGATTTTTTATAGCAGGTTTTTTATAGTAGATTTTTTTTATAAAGCAAATTTTGTAAATAGTAACAGACTTTTAATAAAACAGATTTTTTATTTTTCTTTTTTTTTAAAAACAGATTTTTTTATGACAAATTTACATTTTATTAAAATTAGAAAGCTGGACCGAACTGAACCGATAAAATCAAAGGTACCAGTTTAGGAGGGTAACTGGTGTGTAATCGGTTTGAAAAAATACAAAACTGGTGTATACCGGTTCGGTCCCAAATTTTATCTAAAACCAAATTAGACCAGACCGGTTACACTCCTACCATTGACATTAGAGACCATTTTTATGAGATCTTGTGGAGGATGACGATGGTTGTTGGTGAAATATTGATTGTATAGAGAGGAGAGAAGAAAGAGTGGGATAGAGTGACAGAGAAGTTAGATATGAGTGAGATAAAGTGACAGAGAGAGAAAGAGAGATGAAACACAAGACTTATTGTAGGTTCTCGCGAGGCCATCGGAAGCGGCGGAGACTGAGGTCAAAGCAGAGAGAAGGACGATTGTGCCTGTTGTTGGTGGAAGATGAGGGAATGCCATCGCCCTCTGGCTGGAGACGTTGACTGTGGCCATGCAGACCCCGACGACGCCGTTACGCTCGAAGATTCAGATAGAGAAAGGGTGAGGGGAGTAGTGACGGAGGAAGTGAGCAATGTGGGAGCCGCTGATTCTAATGTCGACAATGAACAGAGTGGGTGGTGTAGGAGGGGGAAGAAATGGGGAAGGGTTTTCAAAATGTGGTACGACACGAGTGAGAAAAGGGAGGGTGGTGCAGGAGGGGGGAAGAAATGAGTAAGGGTTTTCAGAAATATGGTGTGGCGCAGGTAAGAGAAGGGAGGGTGATGTAGGAGAGGGGAAGAAATGATAAAGGGTTTTAAGAAAAAATGTCTAATATTTTAGAACCATAAATAAATCCTAGAAATTCTTTTCAAATATTGATATTTCTATATTGTCGATGATCATACAAGACTTTTACAGGCCGATCATACGTAGATAAATATGGGTTCGATTGTATTCATAGCAATTGAAAGCTGATTTCATCTTTTGTATTAATATATATTGACCATGTTAGGCTAATATATATTTTTGATCTATATATTAAATCTCACAATAATTTATATATCCTTCTTCAACAATTAAATCCATTCATCTATAACATTAATATTATATGAATGGAATGGGGTTAATTTATTGGTAGTCCTACGAATTTTTTTTCCCTTACATTTTTGGTTTTTTCCTTTACATTGTACAGTTCAGACGGTTAGCTAATTTCTACTTTTCTACAATCTCCATTTCGTGAGGAAGAAATATCCGGTTTGATATTTTCATTCCATCTTTAAAGTTTACTAAATTAGGTTGGCTTCCAAATATAATACCTGCATTTGATGGAACAAATGAGATGAATACATCCAAGTGATGAATAGTGATGTTAGGTGACGAATAGTAAATTTCTATTGTGATTAATTTATATGTATATAAAATTCTTACATAAAATTTAAAACATTATAAATTTAAAGCCATGCCATCAAAAAATTTAATGTGCTGTCTATCAATCCAGTGACTGAAACAACAACATGAGTTCCAGATGTATATATTTCCCTCAAATTGCAAAAAAAAAAACGTTTTGTTAGCTTAAAAAAACTTTCGTATTGTATATATTGTTCTTCAAAACCTACCATGAAGAGTCTTTGTGATACTTTTTGGATATGTGCTGTATATATTGCTCTTCAAAATCTACATTTGAAGAACTTTTGTAATGCTTTTTCTATAAATGTAGTGAGACAATAATGTTTGAGCTGTGCTACAGATCAGCCACTGTTCACGGCTGATCCGTAGTACACGCATATTTTTTTTTCTTTCTCTAAATGTACTTTTGTTTTATTTCTTTTAAATGTTCTCTCTCTCTCATCAGCTCTCTCTCTCATCTACGACTCTCTCATCAAGCGCGCTCTCTCTCATCAGCTCGAGTCTCTCTCTCTCATATCAGCTCGGATCTCTCTCTCTCTCATCAGCTCGAGTCTCTCTCTTTCATTAGCTCTCTCGCATCAGCTCTCTCTCATAGTCCGGTAGTATTTCGAATTCGGGGATATCATGGTGAGTGGTTTGACTCATGCCATGTAAGGTGTGGTTTGGCTGATGCCAAATAGTGGCTGATGTAAAGTGTTTTTCATAATGTTTTTAGATCATAAATTTTTCTTCATTTTCTTCCTCAAATGACCTAACAGATATATTGTTATTAGGTCAGAAATTTTCTTCCAAAAGGGCGCTACGTGTAGGGG
This sequence comes from Juglans regia, assembly GCF_001411555.2. Lineage (NCBI taxonomy): Eukaryota > Viridiplantae > Streptophyta > Magnoliopsida > Fagales > Juglandaceae > Juglans > Juglans regia. Next base: position 32,796,444 of record NC_049903.1, read on the forward strand.
GCATACGTGTCTTGCACGTAGCACCCTTACTAGTATATATAAATTGTGTTTTGGTCGGATGGATGGGGACCGGGACTGGACCCTTAATTTGTGGAAAAAAGCTGGATGTAACCGGCTGAGGAAACCGCTGGGGAACCGAGTCCCATGTGGCACTAAATAAAACGGTAACGTTTTATTTTTTTCAAAACGGTTAACTTTCCTTCATCTTCTTCTCTGCGTCTTCAACTTTCTCATTTCTAACTTTCAAACAAAAATGCTCATCAAGCACAGAAGATCCTTCATCTTCCCCAAGCACCGTAAAAAATCAACCTTTCAAAGCTTTCAAGTTCTCAACAACGGCAGAAAAGATGCAAATGAATAATGATTTTATAAATAAACAATTAATTTTGTTGTATTTAAAAACTCTTATTCTGTGTTCGTTAATACCGATTTTTATTTTTCTCTGTTTTGATTTTAACGCGAAATTGTTCAGAGGAAAAAAAAAAAAACAGCTTGTTCTCCCTTAATAAATAGTGCAGAGCAGAAATAGACAATCCTCCATAATCACAATCCTCAACACACGTTTTCTTTGAAGTGGGTTGCGAACCAAACACAAAAAATATTTCTCTAAAAATAAGTAAATAATTTATCCAAGATTTTAAATAAAGAAGAGAAAACAAAAACAAAACAAAAAAATATCATTTGAGCTTGAGAGAGAGACAGAGATGGGGTTGCTTCAACATAACAATTGAATAATCCCTCTCCTTGTGAACATAGATGCTGTGCTCTATGTGTAGGGCGTAGGAGCTTGCAGACGGGACGCCGTGAATGGGGACGAGCTTAAATATATTTACCATGAAAATGGGCAACAATTTTTCCAGGTACTGTTAATTTATCGGTGCAGACGACTGCAACGCAGAGCAGCCTTTTGGGTTTTCTATTGCACTATGAAATTCTGAATTCTTTTCTCCTTCTCTCACGATTCATCTGTTTTTTTTTTTTTAAATATATCGGCTGATGTGGCAGCCGATTCCCCTACTATTTCGCCGCTCGGTTGCAAGTAGCAAAGCTGTAATTTGTGAGAAGGCAAGAAACGTGGATTTGAAAATTCCGCCTTTCTGCATAAGTTTATTGGGTATTACCTTCACAAGTCCAATAAGACCCATATAATAATTATTACAATATGAAAGGTTCTCAATCCATGTGCGTAGAAGAACTAGGATCTCCATTAATATCCTTATAGATTCTCAAATATATATTTTTATATATTAAGGTAATATCTAAGTTAAAAAAAATAAGATAATATATATATATTCAAATTCAAGTGACAATTTACATTTAGATTTTATCACTGAAAATAACAAACAACTACTTCAAACGCATTGACTACTCACATGGTTTAATTTGATGATGTAAAAGATGAAGTTGTTTTACATATATATGCATGCTTGTGAATTAGCTTTTTACACACACATATATGGTGATTTGAGCTGTCAATGTTTTAGGTTGCATGGTTGCAAGCAATTACTTCAACTCATGAATTAATATAGCACCCTTAAAAAATGAAAGTCTGGAATTCGAAATCTCTGAAATTTAAAAAAAACAAAAAAATTGTGCCCGTTTACCTACCTATATATATATATATATATATATATATATATATATTATATACACGAATTTCTCCATCGATCTCTTTTTTATTTCTATTGAAAGATGATCACAACTTCTTTGTAGATCATCATGATGGTACATAGAACCTATATGACTTTACCTTTCTTTTTGTTATTATAAAATATATATATATATATATATATATATATATATATATGCAAGTTGAGCTAAAAGTGAACCAATAATGTTATCCTCGATACAAGTCCAAAAATACATTATAAGCTTATTGCTTTCGAATTAATATTAATCCATTAAGTAAATGAGCACGCGTACGTACGTACGTACGTATAAACGGTGAACAATAAAAAACTTATACTGCTTTAATTCTAACATTTGTGTAAGTTGATGGCGATATTTATCATCATGTGTCATTGACATCAATCAATTGGTGGACCTTTTTTTTTTTAAATGCTTACAAATTAGTTGGCTAAAATTCTCCGTTGTTAATCAGTAATTCGAAAGCGGCTGGCCTGAAAAAGAAAGCCAAACCCAAACTAGCGGGAATTGGATTAGCTCTCACGTCGCCATCTGTAGCCCTACTTGTCTAGCTAGTCTCTCAAAGCTATTGATCATGATCCCATTATCTTTATTATTTATTTTTTCTTTGAAGCTTTGAATAAACGTCTCCTACTGATCATCTTGAACATCCATTCAATGTTTGGCTTTTTAAAATTCACAGTCGTAACCACGTGGATTCCTAGCTTTTCCTGATTTCTGAAATTCTGGTCATGTGCTTTTGTATTGAGATTGATCGACAGTTTCAACTCAGAAATTAATTAACAAGTACAGAAATTCTTTTTTGTGGTGTAGGCTACTTTGCTTGAATTTTTCATGTCTTATTTTTCTCCTTATAGCTCATGATGATGTTGACCTTTGTTAGAAATTTCCAAGAAAAGCTGAGATCTTGTTTTTTCTTGGTCGTTCTACTTCTAGACTGCCTCTTGTTTCGTTTACCAGAAGATTGTTGAAAAATAAAAGAAACTAGTTGGGTGGGGTGGGTTGCAAATTAGAATAATTTAGAGAAAACTGTATACTTAATTATTTATTTTCTCTTACCATCTCCTTTTCCTACCTGGCAAACAAATCAAACTAAAACTAAAGGAAACGCCTTTTGTTTTACAAGGCATGCCAATATGCGCCATGACATGCAGTTCCTTTACATCTTGAAACCCAGAAGAAATTACTTCTGTGGCTTGGGATTTTCACTGCACAAACCGATCAATTGAGCGAGTGTTGTAGTACTACCAGCTAATTGCTTGCTTAAAGCCTCTGTTATCCGCCATCTAGCTCGATTCCAAATGGTGGGTAGATTCTGCTTTCGAGAAATTCTCCAATATAAAATCATCACTTATCTTAAAAACTTAAACCGATGAAAAAGGTTAATTAATATGAAAATTATATCGTTGTCATTTATGTGTTAAAGGGTTGCATTGATGCTTTGTCTTGGGAAGGACAACTTATTTGATCTGCCCGTATCACAATGTAGATGGTTTATAAATTTGGTTGAATCACGTGCATTGGATGATCTAACAATTTTCAAACATGATGTACTGAGATGGAAGGTTGTGATGTTGATCAGGAAAATATCTTGGTACGGTAGGGGAATAGTCGATATATAACAAGCTGATCAGGTTATGATCAGAGAGGACTCTCGTGATATATACTTGTTGCCATGTTTAGAAGTTATATGTCTCTGCAGGCAGTTTTGATCAGCCAAATCTTTACGGCTAATTAATTTACAAATTACCCCCATAAAGCTCAAATCCAGATCTCCAAGACACAGATTACAAAAACCGAATCACATCTTCCAATGTTCAGTAAATCCATGATCAGATCCTACGTACACTAATTTTATACCAGAACACAAACTTCAGTTGTAATGAGATGGGGTCAAATTATGAATAATAACCAGATGAGCAAACAACAGTTTTCAAAAAAATGAGATGAGAGCCCAACATGATAAAACAAAAATGACCTTTTGCGTCCAAAGTATTTTCATCTTCAGTTGAAATTTCTGTTTTGGATGAATGTAAAATATTTTGATTTTATCTAGAGTTTATTTTGATCTTATCTAGAGTTTGTTAACTACATGTATTAGATATAATGGGCAGGATTACGCATAAATAGAGGTATCAATAGAATTAAGCATTGAAAAAAGTGCTGACGTGGTTGTAGGATTTTTTTCTCTCTGGATTTGTGTGACTAGGGCTTTGGCATGGCTGCCACCGATGGCCCCCAGGCCAATTCGGTGTCCGCCCCTCACCTATGAACCTTTGTTGATATGGTTCTAGATTCCTCACAGCCTATTCCAGAGGTTGTGGTTCCTTTTAAAACTCATAAAACTGTGGAGGGGGAGGTGTGTGTGGTTTTCTTTAAGGATGAATTTGATCGATCGACTTTGCCATTTCAATGCTCGTTAGTTTTGAATTTCTTACGTCAAAGGCCTTCCCTGGACTCTATTCGATCTTTCATCAGAACAAGATGGGGGCTGCTTAAACAACCGGTTGTCTCTTCGATGAGTAGGCTGAGAAACGTGTTCATTCGATTGACTTCGGAAGAAGATTTTGTCAAGGCATTTGCTCGAGAGACTTGTGAGATTGATGGTGTTCCACTGGACGACGAAATTTCATGAAGATCAAGAACCTGTATGTGTTTCGGTGTGGATCACGTTGCCGGGATTACCTCTGAACTTCTATCATGAATCATTCCTACATAATGTCACGGCCCCTATTGGTCAGTTCTTCAAGAGGGATAATCCAACACGATGTGCTACATGTATGGATTGTGCGAGGGTTTGTATTGAGATGTATGTCACAAAGGATCCTTTGAAGGCTTTGTGGATTGGCACTCCCAGGAACCCTCAGAGTTTTTATTAAGAGATAGAATTTGAAACATTACCTGCATATTTCATGCAATGTCATGTTCAAGGTCATAACGCCAAGACATGTAAATGGGAAGGAAAGAGACGGGAAATGGATCAGAAAGTGAAAAAGGATAATGGGAAGAATGATCAGGTCTGGGTTCTGAAGGAAAAAGCAGGTCAGCATCATGTTGATGATTTTTTGAAAGGAGAAACCAATAAGATGGGAGAGATGTAGTTGCACGTTTTTTTATAAATGTTTAGATAGGAAGAAATTGCCGCAAGAGGAAAGGGTTACTAATCTAGACACATAAGGAATAAATTTAGTTTTGACGTTGTCAGACATGGCCAAACCACAATATGAAGATTGTTCGGCGGGGCATGGGATGCCTCCTAAAGTGGTGAATGACGACTATGAGGTTGTTAATCTAAAGGAGGGGTTGTCAGAGCTTACAGTGTCTTTGGAGGGAGGTAGGGGTATGATTTTGGGGCAGGCACAGGGTTTATTAGGGACAGGTCTTGTCTCTAGTGAGGAAGGAATGCTTGCAGGCGAGATGTTAGATGAGACTATTGCAGATGATATTACTGTTGATTAGGAGCAATATTGATGAGTTGCTGGCCAGGGAAGGTTGCGGACCAAATTTCGAAGGGGTGAACGTTGATAGGCATGAGTGTTCTGATGTTCATGTTTGCTCGGATTCTAGACAGATGGGGCTTTATAGCATTTAGCAAAGGAGAAAACTGTGGTATCGGATTCTAATGTTCACCAAGAGATGATAGTTAAAGGAAAAGGAATAAAATTAAGGGGATCCTCCAGGGTTGTTAGCAAACCCTCTAGACTTAATATATGATGACATCATATCTATTATGGAAATTTTGGGGCATTGGCACTTCAAGTAGACACTTTAAGAAGCTGGTGTCAAAGTTACGTCATAAAGTTCTTTCTATTGCTTAGCCGATGGTGAATCATTTTAGGATAGTGATATGGAGAGACAGATTGAGATTTGAGAATTGTTGTTCTAATGTTGATGTAGGAGGTAAATTATGGATTTTTTGGGCACAAGATATAGATTTTACAGTGGAATGCATGGGGGACCAATTTTTTATGGTTCGGATTAATGGGAACTTGAAAGAATTCTTATTTACTTTTGTTTATGCTAAATGCTCCTACATGGAGCATAGAAGACTTTGGAATGTTTTGATGGATGCCAACATCCATAATAGGCTATGGGTGGGGACATGTGATTTTAACATTATCAGGATGATAATGAGAAGAGGGGGTCGGCCAAGACTTGCATTGGTTATGGAGGAATTTAATTGTTGGGTGGATTCTTGGGCCTCCTTGAAATGCAATTTAGTGGGCAACCTTTATCTTGGTGTAAAGGGCATGCTGGATTATCTAGAAGTTGGGCAAGCCTAGACCATTGTTTTCTAAATGTGGCTGCTTTCGATGTGTTTCCTAATGCTCATATGAAATACCTGGCACGAACCTCCTCAAATCATGCTCCAATGCAAGTTTCGTTGGAGAAGCAGTTGTTTCTCTATAGTTATCCTTCCTTCAAGTTTCAGTAGATGTGGGTATCCCATGCACAGTTTTTTGGATGTGTTTTCGAGGTGTGGAATGCCGAGGAGGTTAGGGTCTCAAGGTTGTATAGGCTTGTGACAAAGCTTAAACGATTAAAGGTTGCTCTAAGAACATTGAATAAGCATATATTTGGACGGACTGAGACTAATAGAGCAGCGCTTGAGTCTTGTATAAAGGGGTTGGAGGAAATCTTACAATTCAATTATTCATAAGAGGTTGAGATTGATTTAGTTGTCTCTCAAGTTGAGATTTTGGTTTGGCTGGATAGGGAAGAACAACGATTAGCTCAACAAGCAAAACAAGGATGGATAAAAAATAGTGAAGCAAATTTTACTTTTTTCCGTGATGTGAATCACTGAAACCACAAGGAGGTGCATGAGATGACGCTTGTGGATGGTATGATACTTTCTTCTCCCGAGTAGATTCATGATGGGGCCATTCATTATTTTACACATATCTTGGAGGTTGGAGAAAGGTGCGTAGAGTTGAATTTGGAGGGTTTGGTACAAGAGCTGATCCTTCCGGAAGATAATGAGATGTTATGTCGAGTCCCAAGGTCACAGAGAGTTTATGATACTCTTAGCTCCATACCGGAAGATAGTAGCCTGGGCCCTGACGAGTTTGGTTCGGGCTTCTATCGTTCTTGTTGGCACATTGTGGGTCTTGATGTTGTAGATGCCGTGGTTGAGTTTTTTCGAGGTATGGTTCTTCCCCGGTTTTATAATACAACTTTCTTGGTTTTAATTCTGAAAGTGGAAAATCCAGCGAGTTTTGATAAGTTTAAGCCAATAAGCTTGTGTACAGTGTTTTACAAAATATGTTCAAAGATCTTGGTTAATCGACTCTCTCCGTCGATTACCAAAATTATCTCTCTTAAGCAAGGAGCTTTTCTCCCGGGCCTAAGCATTTTTGAAAACATTAGTTTGACCTAAGAGATGATTCATGCTATTAATAAACCATCTCATGGTGGTAATGTGGCTTTGAAGATCGACATTGCCAAGGCTTATGACAGTGTTGATTGGGAATTTCTTATGCATGTTTTGTAATCGTTTGGCTTCTCAGTTTTTTTTTTTGCTCACTTATCAGACATTGCATAACTAATCCATGGTTCTTAGTAGTCATGAACGGAGTTCCAAAAGGTTTCTTTAAAGGTGGTAGGGGCTTGCGGCAAGGGGATCCCATTTCGCCTTATTTGTTTATTTTAGTAGAGGAAATTTTCTCTAGAATGATAAAAAAAAAAAAAAAACAGGTTGAGTTGGGTAAGATTATTCCGTTTTATCAACCAAGGGGCACTCCTATTATTTCACACTTGCTTTATGCCGATGATATTGCTTTATTTTCTAACGGGGGAAAGGCGTCCTTGAGGGCTATAACTAATGTGATAAAGATCTATAAGGAGTGGTCGGATCAAGTAGTGAGCAAAAGGAAATCGTCCATATTTTTCTCCAAGCATATTTCAACATCTAGACGCCGTGAATTGCTCCGAGTTACTAGTTTTATAGAAGGTTGCTTTCCTTTCAATTACTTGGGAGTACCGATTATTTTAGGAAGGCTGATGAATGTTCATTTTGAGGACATGGTTACTAAAATTCGATCTCGGCTGGAGGGATGGAAAGCTAGACTTTTATCTAGTGGGGCTCGACTGCTACTATTAAAACATGTGCTACAAAGTATAGCAGTTCATTGCCTTTTGATTTTGCAGATGCCAAAAGTTGTTCTTGAGAAAATTAAAAGGATTATGAGTACATTTTTTTTAGGAGTGAAGGATGGGAAAGCAAAGAAGAAATGGTGTGCATGGGAGGATATTTGCAAGCCGATTTCGGAAGGTGGTTTGGGCATTCATATTCTACATGAGGTGCATACTTCTTTACACATGAAACTAGCTTGGAATCTATTGCTAGGTACATCGCTATGGTCGAATTTTTTTCATGGTAAATATGTTGGTGATAAACATATTTCTGTGGTGGACCCAAAGAATGTTACTACTTTTTGGAAGATGGTTTTGAAGAGTATCCCGTTAGTGCAAGCTAACTCGAAATGGAAAGTTCGTGATAGACACATTTCTTTTCGGAGAGATCATTGGTGTGGCAATGCGCCTATATGGGATCAATATCAGATTATAGAATTACCAAATCTAAGTTTGGAGGACTGTAAAATTGGTATGCGTTGGAATGTGGAACTATTTACTCGGTTAGTGGGATATAAAAAAGCAGAGGAAATAATAGTGCAACTGGGCAGGATAAAATCTGGAAATGACTTGCTAATTTGGCTACCGAATTCTGATGGAAAGTTCTCTACTCGTAGTGCATGGAATTGTATATGAACAAGAGGTCCTGAATTTCCTTGAGCAAAACGGGTTTCGCATCCTGCTCTTCCAAAAAATGTTTCAGTCACTATGTGGAAAGCCATGCATGAGTGTCTCCCATTGGATGACCGAATTAGAAGGGTTGGTATTCCTATTGTTTCTAGATGTGATTGCTGCTCAGTACATGGGTATAAAGACTTGAATCATGTCCTTGTGTGAGGTGAATTTCTAGAAAAAATATGGCGAATTTGCTCGGTGATTCTTGGAGTGCCGTGTATGGAAGGTAGCACTTGGAGACAAAGGGTTGAATGTTGGCATCAAAGGGCACACAATTCTTCTTTATCTAGCCAACTACTGGGTATTCTACTGTCGATAATTACATGGCGTTTATGGTGGCATCGCTGCAAGGCCAGGATGGAAGGCGTAGTGGAATCAGTGTAGAAGGTCTGGTGTTCCGTTAAATATTGGGTGTCTTGGATTGCTTTAAAACTAAAGGAAGTAAGGTCGCTTACTCGGCGGGATGAGGGGGTTTTACATTGTTTTAATTTGCCTTTTAAATCGGTTGCATAAGAGGTTCTAGCTCTGATCCAGTGGAACTATCCAAAAAAAAAGGTTGGGTGAAGTTGAATGTGGATGGTTGTTCTCTTGGAAACCCAGGTCGATCAGGTGCATGAGGTGTGATTCAGAATGAAAAAGGTGATCTGAGTTGTGGTTTTGCAGCCTCTACAGGTCATAACTCCAACAACTATGTAGAGGTGATGAGATTACTCTATGGGCTTCGGCATATTGGTATGTTGGGACTGACAAAGGTTGAGATTGAACTAGACTTTATACTCATGCTTCACTGGTTGAAGACACAAAGATGTGGTCTTGGTATATGGAGGATTATTGGTATGAAATCCAAAATTGGTTAGCTAGTCTCACCTGTTTCTTATCTCATTCTTATAGAGAAATTAATGCAGTTGCAGATGGTTTAGCTAAAAGATGAGCTCAAGGTCCCATTGGCACATGGTTTTTGATGTCAAATTTCTAGTTCTTTATAAGAGGAATTACTAGATTGGTTATGGAGGGGGGGTGGGGGGTGGTTCCCCATATTCGGAAAAGTAAAAAACGTTGTTAAAGGGCTTATCGGGGTTTCATTGTTTTATTTGTTATTGATTTTGTTGGTCTTTGTTGAAATAGGTAGTCTCAGATTGTTACCATGATTTTTTTTTCCTCTGCCATAAGTGAGGTTGTTTATTAATAATAAGGAGGCCTGTCCTCCATGTTTAATTAAAAAAAAAAGTGTTTTAGATAAGTCAAAACACTAGAATTCAAGTTTCAAAAGTTTTGATCTTATCCAGAGACGAGTCTAAATGGAAAACTGCCACTGCTGAGAAGATAAAGTGTCAGAATCCAGCAAACCATAAGCAGAGTTTCACTATGACTTGGAAACTTCTTCCAAAGATATATTTAAATTGTCCTACTGATTATGATTGGTAGAGATTTCGGCTTTGGAGATTTTGGAGAGTCTTTCCGAGCTTATGTGTGAGAAAATTCTCTTAAAATTTTTTTCGTTATTTTTCTCTCATTGAGTGTGATTGTGCTCCATGTTGGAGATAGAGTGATCTCAACCTTTAGGAGAAAAATCAATATTTGAAGATCGTCAGAGGTTCTGGCTGCTACTTGGGTAGAAACAAACGGGTTGTTTGTCATGTCAAGTAAGAGAGTCAATTGACAAAAATTTTGTAATTGAGATTTACTTGTACTTGATTTTCAAGTAATAAAATTAACATAAGGGTTTTCCTTTGTTACCAAGATCGGTGTTATACAATTAATTTATTTTATGTAATCATTTTCTTATTATATAATTGTATGATTGATGATTAACCAATTTATTGAGTAAATTGGTAGAACCTTGTATTACGATATATGGACATTTGGGAAATTTCATTGTCACGCTAAATTTCATTGCAAATGATACATTCTAATAGTATATTTTTTATCACAGCAAAATTTTGTATTTTTTGCGGTGTTTTTTGGACGCCTAAAAAATCACTACAAGAAAAATAGTTTTTCCGACCAATTCTTTTGTGAGAATTTTAATTTGATTGCAAAAAGTTAATTTTTTTTCATTCCCGTCGTTTTATTTCCAACGAGTAAAAATTTGTAGCTAAAAATAACTTTTTGTGACCAAATTAAAATTATCATCGTAAATAATTTGGTCGAAAAAAACTAATTCTGACACCTTGATTTGTTTTACGGCGACATTAACTTACCGTTAAATGGTCTATGTGGTATTTAACTATTTGCGGAGAAATTATACAGATGCGAAAGGTTGATTTTAAAAATAAAAAAAGTGAAAAATCCTTTCTTCTTTTCCCCTGCCCCAGGATACGTGTCTCTGTTTCTTTTTCTCTCTCCCCCATTATGTCATTCAAATTCCATCCCGACTCTCTCTCTCTCTCTCTCTCTCTCTCTCTCTCTCTCTCTCTCTCTCTCTCTCTCATTTGATTTACATTTCTTGGTTGCTCTATAATATTTGGTGTTGATAAATTGTAGTTTGTGTATGTGATTAGCTTACAACATGGTTTTTAGATTTTAATTTTTTCTGTAGAGCATGGTTTGATTAATAATTTTTGTGTTACTCTGTTGTGCCTTGCGTTATAGTGTAAACATTGATGGGTTTATATTGTGTGACTATTGAGGTCGTTGGTGTTCTTTTGATTTTTTATAAGTTTTTTGATTAGGATAAGGTTACTAGTTTATCGAGCTCTATAGACACGCGTCATTGATGAATGGGGTCACATGTATCTTGGATGTTTACCTTAATTTAGCTTGGCATTTTTTCCCATTTGTATTCTTGCAAAAAAGAATCAGTTCATTGATTGGAATGATTGTCATGCATAACATAGAGAAGTAAATTCCGCTTATTTGCCAAATTCTTTGAAAAAAAATCTATCATTAGAAACTTTTTTTTTTTAATTTCCTTATGATGAGGATCATAGGAACTTCTTTAGGATTGTGTTTGTATTATTGAATTAGAAATTTTCAAATGTGTTGACTTGAAAATTGTGGTTGTTAAAACCTGAAGGTTGTAATTTGTTGTAGTTAGTCTAGAAAACTTTAATGCAGGTTGTTTTTAGATGATTATAAAATTTTGATGCAGCTTAAGTTCCTTAATTTCATAGAGGCACATGAACTAAAAAAGTGTTATCCTTGTTGCAATTGGCAAAGCAAAAGTGTTATCCTTAATTTTAATTTTATTGCAGTTTGGATGTTCTAACTTAATGTTATTTGATAAAAGATTGGCAATGCTAACTATGTTTTATAGTGATTATAAGAGAGTATTTAGAAGCTGAAAAAGCTTAATGAAAGGTATTTTTGCTTTTTATATTTACTTGGTTGTGGTAGCTAACATCTTTTGAATGTCTTTTAATTTTAACGAAGATGTACAAGCCTTTGAACAAATTCCATCATTTTAGTTTATAGGATATGTACAAACTCATTAAGCTGAGATATTCTTAACCCATTTCACTGCTATTGTTGATGTTATGATTAATGGCTAAACTGATAGCAATAACAGTGTTGTTAAATTTTCAAAATTTTCCTTGGACAAACAGTATATGAGTTGAACCAAAGTCAAGAGAAAAGCTTGGTAAAATGTTTCTATTTACTCTTCCACAACTTTTTCTTGCAAGTGGAGGCCCTGACTTAAATAGATGGGCCATCCACCTAAGTTTTTTCTCTCATTCCTATGCACTATCCTTGGCTATTTTCAGTTTATTGGGTTGTAGTGCATCGCGTTTTTTTCTAATAGCCACTGATAAACCTGCTCTTTCTTTTAATGAAGCCTTCAAGTATATCTTTTGTATTATATATTCCTTGTGACATATATCTTCTAGTTATTGTTCTATTTTTTAATTGATCTGCAATGGTATCCTTACACATGCATAGTGTAGATGCTTAAAGCGGGTTGTCTCAAGGCTCAAATCTATTTTTTAATGACTTTTGATGGAGTAGGACTTATGTGTGTTTGATTTTGGATGTAGATGGAATTGGACTTAGCTTGGCCTTTTTAGTTTGTTCAAAGGTGCAAAAGGACTTGAAGATTGGTAAAATAAGAGAAGGTAACACCATTTTTCTAGTTATAATTTATATTGGTATTAACTTACAAAAAAAATTATATTGATGTCACCGTTGATTTTATTTTCCTCCAACATCTCAATAACTGCTACTGGTTAGCATTGGTTGAAACATTATGTATATTATCTCTTGGACATTTTTCTGGCTTTAGTTGATCTACATTATCAGCATATTTACCAAATTGAAATTATGTTACGTTATCAGCTTTAGTATTATTTGTTATTTTTAGTTTATTGGGCAAATCTAGGAGCAGGCCACTTATAATGGTATATTGTGTTATAGTATTATCTATTTTCTAGATGTCCTAAGTTGATGTGCTTTGGTTTAATTTTCTAGCAAGATTCAATGAAATGTGTAATTCAAGTTTTTATCTCATCTCTACAGATGTTTTTGAGATAAAGTTTTCACACAACTAGATATTGAAATGGCTTTCACTCCTTTGGAGGATAAGCTTTATGCAAGTATGTTGGACTTGATGTGTTTGGTACTTTGATGTACCTTGAGAAGTCTAAAGTTGCACCCAAATATAATGTAATTACTTTATGCATTGTAATATAATATAATTGCTTAGAATATAAAGCAAGTACTTTGTGTAATTATTTTTTGGATTGTAATATAATGTAAAATATGTAATTTTTATATGTATTTTGCGACAATAGTTTTGGAGTCGGCAATGCATTTTTCCTAGCAAACTGTTTATATTTGCAGCACCACTAGTTAGTCACAAATGTATTTCTCGACCGCGTAGTCGATCTTTTACGTCACAAGAATAGCACATTTGTAAAAATCTTTCTCGCCACAAATATTAAATACTTGCGGCGATATCTATTTCTGACACTAAAAATATCTCGGGAATAAACCTTTTTTACGACGATATTTTTCAATTGTGGTATAAACATATTACTGCAATTGTGTGTTTTTTAACCATCAACTCACATTTTTGCATCTAAATTGAAACATGTTTGTGGCAACAGAATTCGCTGCAAATATTAGAGCTAATTGCGACCCACACTAAGTTTCACTGCCATAAGCCTTTTAAGACGCTCTAGTTGCATCCATTTTGCGGCAATTGGATTTGGATGAAATTAATTATTTGCGGCGTATTTCGGTATTTTCGTTGCGATTTCATTCAATGCAAAAGGTCGTTTCTGTTGTAGTGACACAACATATCACAATTAGGAAAAATGGATGAATCTCTTAGGAAATTAACAAGTAGAAGGAAAGAAAAAGATTATCAAGGGAAATCTATATGAGCATATTGCAAAAAGATACCATCCCAGCCAGGTCATGGATATATTGAAATTGGCATTAGCCTTTGGTTGTACGTGCTCATGTATGCGTAACAAACTCGTTTTGATGCCGTAAAATGTGAACCTCAAATATTGTGATTTGCCCTGAATTCAACCAATCGAATCCGTGGACAAGTTTTTAAAAATATGAATTAGATTTCGGAGAAGTTTGGATAGTGAGTTGAGTTGAGTTGAGATGAGATAAGATAATAATTGAAAGTTGAATAAAATATTATTAGAATATAGTTTTTTAATATTATTTTTATTTTGAAACTTGGAAAAATTCAATTGTTTGTTATATTTTGTTTAAAAATTTAAGAAAATTATAATGATTATATTAGATGAGTTGACATCAACTCATTATCCAAACAACCCCTTAATATCGCTGCGAAGAGCTGAAATTTGGTTTCTATCAAAATAGTATTGTTGTAGGAGGAGCTGCAGCCTTCATCCTTGGAGTGTTTTGGCAAGTGCCACTACAACATATACTACTTTTTGCCAAGAGGAACTATGGTCAGAAAAAATATATACCCGGTGACAAAAAGTTTTTTCTCACCAAATTGATCCGTGGTAGCTTGGTGGCATATAACTGGTGAAGTAAGTCTCTTTTTCCACCAAAAGTTTAATTCATGACAAAAAAAAAATTTTCTCCACGACATTAATGGCGGAGAAAACATACAAAATTTTGTGACAAATAGTACTAGATGGCGGAAATATATATTTTCCACAAAGTATTTCATCAAAAATACTTATTTATGAAGAAATTTTATCGTGGGAAATAATTATTTCCGGTAAAAAAAAATGTATTTGCCACGAGTTTCATTTGCGGCAAATGTTAAGAGATTTCAGAAAAAAAAAATTGTCAAATAAAAAAAAGACTGAGCCAAAAATAATCATAACAAATAGTCTGATAGAGGCTATAATTATTATATCCGAACCAATGACAAATTATAACTAACCCAAACAACTACATTTAATTAAAATTTGTTTATAATTAAACTACCTTTAATTTAATTAATCAATGAAAAAATGCATAAGTTTTCTAAACTAAGCCCCAAATCAAAGTGATGATGCAACTACACAGTTTAAATGTGACAATATTAAACACGAAAAAAAATCTAAAAGCATACTAGGAGTAATTGTTTCTTGACTATATGGCACACCTGAGAACATATTAGATGGACATTGGGGGAAACCATTGGAAATGAAAATCTCACACTTGGACTCAGTTATATAACTAGTTTCCAGGTTAAAATGATGGTAAAAATGCTAATGAATTCCTTTCTGTAATTGATTCATAGGTGCTAACAATAGGCTTGGAAATATAAATATTCTATGAAACAAAAGATCACACTTAAAAGAATTATATTTTATATGGAGCTGAGCAAGTTTGATTTCATGTGTTTTCAATATACCCCATTAGCTAGCTTTACAGAACCAGGTTTTTTATTTTTAAGGTAATCAAGAAGTTTTATTCATAAGAGAAGGCCAAGTCCAAATACATAGGAATTATACATGAGAACATAACCATGTATTTTATAAGAAAATGATAGATCAAAAGCAGAGAATCAGGTATAAAGCCTGTTTACCTTGCCTCCTAACTCGTATAATGAAAGATGACAATAAATTTAGCCATGCCTTCTAACTCTTATACTGAAAGATTATATTATCACTGCCACCACTAGTGTAAAGCAAATAACAGCACTTGGAAATACAATAATGTAAGATGTTTAAAAGTAAAGAAAAGTGACCAAGCAACCCAAGTGATGAATTGAATAAGTTCATCTTGAGATATTTTTCACCCTAGTTACCTTCAATGGGACACTATTAACCTCCATGCCAACATACAGCATAACCTGAAATACAGAGCCATAGGGTAAAAGTGAAGGTATTTAAGCAAAATTATATCAAATAAATGGAGATTTATGATAATAAAATTGTAAATGATGATTTTTATTACCCCATTATAAGCTTCTGCAAACTTTTTGTTACCAAGTCTAGGAGACCCAAAGTTATACATAGTCACAGCGATTGCCCCACACCTTATACACGCACAAAAAAAAAATGAAAAGGAAAAGGAAAATAGATAGTTAAGTTTCATTGCAATTACTCTCAAAACGCACTACATTAAAAATTACTACAAATGAATAAGTACTAATTTTACTAGGATCAAGTAATCTCTATCAACATAGCTTGATCATTCAACTTAATTATCAATATCTTGTAATGCTACATATCAAGCCAAACCCTAAAGATATGAGCTAGGAGCTACAAGTTCAAACCACAAAAGCAAAGTTTGGAAAATCTGTACACACACATGGTTTGAAACATAATATTCTTCTAATTATTCTAAGAAATCATAGCTTACTTTAGTTCAGTAGCTACTAGAAAAACTACCACATATGATGAAACTATCACAACGAATCAGTTGAGAGGGAGCATTTTATGCATTGTCACTAGAAAAACTATCACATATGATGAAATAATAAAACTAACCTGGCGAATGGCAGCTTCAATTTTCTTTTGTGCTTCAACATCAAAAGAATCTGCATAAAGAAGGGCCTATATCACAAAATAAAACAGACATATATATATCAGTTTCTTACCTATAAAAAACTACTGAAAAATAAAAACTTAAAAGGATTTCTAGAAGCTTCTCCATCTACTAATCGCCAACAACTTAAATTGCTCTTGTTAGAACTTACAAATTTTTTTTTTCTAATTTGGCTTACAATTTCAAGACCTTAATCACACTGCACTGAGAGAATAAAATTTATGCCACCATGAGAGCTTAACTAAAGCAAAACAGAAATAGATTCTTCACAAAAGGATGTTTCTTTATGCATGTGTTATAGTGAAAGACTCACCCTAATGTTAAATCTCTTCTTTATCTGCGTATAGAAAAAGCCCAAATATGCTCCATGTTCATCACAAAATCTGTACCAGGGACAACTGCAACATCAAATACATTGTCACCCACAAGGGTAATAAAACTATAAATAAAAGTTTGGAAAAGTAAACAACAAAGAAAGAGAGAAAATAGAGAAGAGAAAACAGAGAAAACAGAGAAATCCGAGAGAAAGAGAGGTGAGGCCAGATTCGGGAAAGAGGAAAGAGATCGGCGTGGGGGCTGGGGGAGAAGGAGGGGGTGGCCGTCGAGGTGAGGTGAGGTGACGGTGACGTGGGCTGCAGCAGAGGCGGCGCTAGGCAGTGGCAACCATGGGAAACTCGAGAGAGAAGAAGCTACGGGAAGAAGAGGGAGGGGGAGATCGGCGTCTGCTGGAGGGTAGGAGGAGGAGGTGGCCGGTGAGGTGGGGTCGTTGGCGACGGGCTGTGCGCGGCAGACGCTTCAGCGAGAAGAGGGATTAGGGAGAGAGAGAGGGGGGCGGGGAGGGGAGGGGGGAGATGGCTGAAGGGAAAGGAAATTCCCGAATTTAAATTGTACTATCTTTTGCGGCGAGTTAAGATCGCCGCAAAAACCAGAAACTATCGCTGCTAAAGCCCCCTGGAATAAAAAAAATATTTCAGATAAGTTTATTTACGGTGATAAGTAATAGTCGTAAAAACTAATAACCTCGTCGCAAAAATTAATATCCCACTACAGAACAATATTTATAGTTAAGATTATTTGCGGCGAGAAAACATCGCCGCAAAAAATTATTTACCCACGAAAAGAAAACATTTTTGGTAAGTTTATTTGCGGCAACTTTTTATCGTCAAAAAAAGCATTTATTTCGTCACAAAAATGTTTTTTCCCACAACATTTTACTGGCCGATGTGATTTCGTGATAAAATGCTTTTTTTTTTTTTTTTCACGAGCAGTTTTTGTGTCATCAACACGTTATTTGCCACAATCGTATATCGTGGGAAAAGAATTGGTAGGAAAAGCCCACATTTGTTGTAGTGTGCTGGGAGATTGCATAGCTAGGGATTCTACGAAAGTCATGGCGATCTCCTTCAAATCCTAGCTAGCTACTTCTAATATTAATGGGTTGATAATGGGCAAAGCCAATAAAGAGCTAACAATAAAAGTCGGACACCAGGTAAGAATACAGACTCTCCTCTCTGATTCTAAGAAAAAATTCTCTAAGGAAGAATACTAACTTTGGCATCAGAGATTTTTCAGGATGACCCAAGCCCACCACTTTCTTTGTGTTGCAAGTTGAGTGAATTTAGGGGATGCTTGAGAAATGAGATGAGAATTTTGTTAATAGTAGTAAGATAGTTTGTCAAGTATATTAGTGAGAAAGTCTGAGTTAATTATATCTATCATGAATCAATTGTTCCTTTTTAATTGATCTTCTCTTTGTACTTCCAAAAGGCACCATCCAGCTTGACATTTGAGAAACAGTACCATTATTTCCCATTTCTCTATTTCAATATTCATGGGCTTTCCTGCATTTGCTTGGTGCTGATCATAAAAATAGAAACCCGCTTGCATGGCAATTCCTTACATTCCAGCTCTCTAGACTTGGTCGAATTAAAATTCAACTTCATTTACCATTTGATCACCTCATATATATGTAGCGAGGTACTTGAAAATTTAATTGATCATGATTCTGGGTTGAAAGTTGAAACTTTGAATGCCATATAATTCAGACTTCTAAAGGGTTTTTTTTGACATGTCAAATGATTGAAAAACTTTTTTGTTTTAAATTTTATACTTACCTGTCATTTATTTGATTCTACACATATAAGTGAATAATCAAAAGATAATCATAAAAATTATTTTTCATTTTACGTTGTGTCCGGTATATATCAGTTTGGATATTGATCATGATCTCCTTTTTGTAAATTTAGAATACTATATGTCTAGCCATAGATCGAACAATATATATATTAACGGGTGTAATGTATTTTCCCGTTTGATGTTTAATTTTCACGTACGTTAAGCATCAAATATTGTTCGTGAATGATATATCATGTCCAATATGCAAAATAGCTGAGAAGCGTGAAAGCTGAAAGCTCCGAGTCTCGAAGTTAATTTGCATAAAAAGAAACAAATAAAAATAAATGCAAACTTTACACATGAGTTTATACCCAATTTTTATTTGCTTCTTCAAGCATTATATGTAGCAGATTTTCATAGGGATCAATCTCTACAAGTTCATCTAAAACCTGGTTTAGTAGTAAATCCAGAATCTGTCGCTCGAGCTCTTGGCATACCTCTTCAAACCCTTCAAATCCAAGGGAATTCTTTGCTATCCAATTTGACTGTTCAATATCCGTTTCTGTCATCCTAAAAAGCTGCCCTACCACGTCCACATAATACTGTGTTTCTGGAATGTCCATTTGGTCGTCGCAGTCCTTCTTGATTGCTCCTATTCTACGATCATCCGTATAAGAAACTTTTGGTGAAGATGTTCGGTTTAAATTCAACTCCATAGGCCTTTGATCAGCTTCTGTAACAAATATCATCAACAGAAATTGAGTTAGAAAATGATAACACACACATGCATATATATAAATTATTGGTAAAATTCCAGGAAAAAAGAAACTGAGATATGACCTTGTTGCATTTCAGAATCATTGACTTCAAGAAGATATATAGGACTTGAATTTTGAGAGTCATGACGTTCATCACGCTCTACTTCAACAGCTAAAGTACCCTGAGGTTTTCTGTTCCTTTTGGGCTTGGCTTCCACAGATTGTTTCTTCTGATTTCTCGGCTTGGGTGGACTTTTCTCCTTCAAATTTGCAACATCAGTTCTGTCCTCATTCTTTTTGTGAGTTGGAAGAAGGCTCAAACGCTTAGCAGATCCAGTAGTATTGCGGTTAGAAAGGTTAGTGGAGACAACTCTCCTAGGCTCGTTCCTTAACATGGAGATCCTGTTGTTTTCCTGATTCTCCATCTTCTTCTTCTTCTTCATAGAGTTAGCTCTTTCCCTCGTGTTGATCTCCTTCTTCTTGCTTCTCTGCTCGGCCTTCCCCTGCTTCATATCTCCAGAATCTCTTTCACATTTTCTCACCTTCGTTCCCTTTCCCTTGGTTTCATCCACATTATCCAGAAACACAACCAAGAGATCACGATTCTGTTGAAGTGACAACGCTGGAACCTCCCGAAACGACACCGATGTTCTAACCCGGCGATGCTGAGTTTGGCTTATATCCAACTGCAGCATATAATCAGCAAAACTAACTGACCTACTGCGCACAAGTGAATCAGAGGTTCCTTTTCCAGGGACCCAAATTGTCTCCGGCAATGAATCTAAGCCCATTAGTCGAGCAACGACTCCTGGGTTAGCTGGAGCTTTGATTTTAGCTTTGGCTGTCGGATTTTCCTTCTGATAGTCAGACTTGTCGACTGTCTTCGAGTCAATAACATTATCGGCTGGGTGAGTCGGGAGGCTCCTAAAGCATGAATTCCGGCCAAACAAGCCGGAGAAACAGCCGGAATCGGCATTACGTGAAAAATCAGTCATTGTTCAGTCAGGGGAAAGAGATGGATCAGTAGACGGCTACCCTGGTAGGCAAAGTCTGGCATGCAATACTTAAATAGAAACATGGTGGGAAGGGTTCAAATTTGTCAGCAAAAACATTGTTGCAGATAATTGAGATTAAGGAAGCTAAACAGAGGTTACCAAAAGCATAAAATAATAGGAGGGTAGATGGAAGATGGATCGAGATATAATCCATTAAATTTAGGGGGGAAAGAATAATGTTGGCAGATGAGTACAGGGCTGGGGTTTAGGTTGGTCGTTGAATTCACGTTAGAACAGCCAAAAATGTTGGCCCTACGCGCACTCGAGGCGTATAGAGTGTACGATAAAGAATATCAAGACAAATTAGCCCTCCCGGTCTTGTCTGCCATGCACTCTTTCTTACGTTGATTTAGGCTTTAGCCTTAATGTACGCGCGCCTAGAGACAAGACTATAATGCCTGATTTAGAATTTTGAAACGCTGGCACATCAATTTGGTTCATTATCAGAATTTAATCTTTCGAATGTTTTTCTTGGCTAAATACATTTTTTACTGTTGGAAGATAAACAGACATACCATAAGATTAACATAGTGTGATTATTTAAAAAGTGTAATGATGTACATCATATTATCATCTTATTATATAATATATTTATCATAATTAGATAATGTTCAAATAAGAACTTATAAAAAAATCTTAATTCATGGGATTGTCTTTCCTTTGAATTGAAATTGATAATATCATAAGATTGATGTATATTTTAATTGTCAAAAAATTCTTCTCATCAGTCATTATTTATTATGTCACACCTCACACTTTATAAAAGAAATTATAGATATAAAATATAAGAGTAAATAGTGAATGATAGATAACATTTCTCTTATCATTAAATATCAAATCATCCATAATTTCAAGTGAAAATAGAGAACATGCTTACAAACTGGAAATAACTTTCAAAGATGAGATTTTAAAACTTGAAACAGCATGGCAATTAAGATTATCACCAAACATGTGACAGATTGGACAATGAATATAATAATTGAGCGTGTTGGTTTCCCTATTTTCCAACGTCGACTGTTGAAAGGTCAGAATTACTAAAAAGAATTATTAAATAGGCTTCTTCCGCGAATGCATCGAGTTATATATCTTTTTATTTTTCTCTTTCCTTTATTTAATCAATTCGTTTTTTTCTCTATTCTTCTTTGGAGATCAACGTTAATGTATTTGTGGTGATTCATTTATTTTTTGATTTACAGATTATTTTTTAGATGTTGAAATGAGTTGAGTTAAATTGAATTGAAATGATAAAATATTATTAAAATATTATTTTTTAATATTATTATTATTTTAAAATTTAAAAAAATTAAATTATTTATTATATTTTATATTAAAATTTAAAAAAATTATAATAATAAATTAAGATGCCTTTTCACCCAAATTTATCTATCGGAAATATAATGATCAACGTGCACCGCTGCCGAAATTGCTGACTTTTTGGTATAACGTTTCTAAGTCCGGACCAATGATCGAGGTCTTCCATGTCGTACTAACTCCGATCCGCCGACTTACGCGACTTCGATTTTGGTTCGGGCTCTAAAATCTGGGTATGGGTGGGCCATTTGTCAGTCCTGGACTGGCTACGAGCTGAACTTGCATGCACGAGGCTGGTTTCACTGGTTATTAACTTATTTTATTTTTTTTGTTAATTTATTTATTATGATTGTTTGAAGCTGAAAACTAACATTTTAATTAAAGAAATTCATGGTTTATTATATTAATATATTAAAATATGAAAAAGGTTTCATTTTATATATATTAGTTTTAAAATTAATGTTCAAACGCAACTTAACAAAATATTTCCAAACCTCACTACTCAGTACTCGGCCCTCAAATGGTGGAACGTACGTCAGTCATCCCTTTGAGCACCGACCACCCAAGGGAAGGGTGTCTCCCATGCACCGTCCCACCCGTTTTTCTTAAAGGTTAATGTGTAGCTAGCTGCCTCATGAATCATGTGCTTCCAAGTGTATCGATAAATGTATTTGTTTTTTTATTTTTTATTTATTTTTATAGCATTTGTGTGTGTTTTTAAAATATTAAAAAAAGTATACACACAAATGCTTTAGTATGATTTTCGGTCGTCCTAGCAGCGTCGATCCCTTCTTAAATATTATTTTATATAGTTTTACTTTTATTATTTATTTTTAATACTGACAAGATATAAAAAATACATATATAGCTAGTTTATTAATCTATAAATATTGGAATACAGGAAAAAAAAAACTCAATAATTGGGACTCAAACGTTCCAAAAATTAAAAAGAAGGCTTGCCTTTTCTCTTTTGTAATAGAAAAACTTTAGATACAACTGACTTGGAGACCTGGCATGAAACCAGCGCCAACATGGCAAAACGAAAATGTGTCGTTTTGCCAGAATCTCACTTTCCCCTCCTTCCCCCCAACCCAGAATCTCACTTTCCCTCTCATTCGATTTCTTCCACCCATTATCTATTGCCCCCTCTTTCCGCGTACAGAATCCCACTTTCCCCCCAACCCCTTCGATTCCTTTCCCATTTCCTCTCATAGATTTCCTTCGATTCACCCATTTCAACTCTCTCCATCAATTTCTCCTCACAAACCTACTTCGATTCACCCATTCTATCGAAATCGACCCACGAAACAGTGGTTATATTTTTCCTCAATCACGATGTTTAACCTTCGTTCGTGGTCACCAAAATCCATTTCTCACTTGAAACCCCAGTCCCTTCGATGCTAATCCTAACTTATCCAAAATCGTGCATGTAACCCTAACCCTAACCCAACCCGCCGATTGATCCTAATACTAACTTGTTCAAAATCGAGCGTGTAACCCCAACCCTAACATCAACCATCGAGAAAGAGATCAAGTTAGTTATCCTACAGTTTGGTCATGTGGATTTGGTTTTACTTTCAAGTTCTTTTAAATATCAATTATACTTTATAATTTATGACGGACTGCTTTACTTTCTAGTATAGATTTGAATTACATTTGTAGTGATGCTTATGGCTTTTGTTCTCGATAACATAACAAATATATGCTTGTGGAAGGCTGAATAACATTAATGTGGACGTTTGTAAATTTTCTTTCGAGTCAAATATTTCTTTACCCTCTAGTGCCGACGTTTGTAAATTTATGTCATATGTAGTAAACACAATTTTACATTTTCCTAGCAACCAAACATAATACCTCTGTTCCGAAAACTGCCTTCTGCTACAGGTAATGTTACAGTTTTTACAATAACTTTTACATCAATTTTTACAATGTAAATGTTACAATGTTACTTTTACATCAATCTTTACAATGTTACAAGTAATGTTACAGTTTTTCAGTTTAATTGTTGCATTCTGAATTAGATTGTTTTGGTTACAATGTTACAAGTAAAGTTACAATTCTTCAGTTTAAGTAAACCCTTTTCAACTCTTTAGAACTTGTTTTAGTTTAGTATCAATTCAGTTTAATGAATTACAACTTGTTATTGTTTTTCCCTAGTTTATCATATGAATCACAACATGTCTACATTTGTATTTCAAAAAACACAAGTAATGTTACATCAATTTTTATAATGTGTCATTCTAATGTTTCAGTTTAATTAAGCTTTTTTGGTCTAATTAGAACCTGTTTTTGTTTGGACATCATTTTAGTTTCTCGAATTACATCAACTGGTTTAGCATATGAATCACAAGTAATTGTTCTTTGGTTTTCATAAAGCACAAGTAATGTTACATCAATTTTTACAATTTTTCAGTTTCTCAGTTTTCAGTTTAATTAAACCTTGTTGGTCTAAGAGGAACTTGTTTTTGTTTAACATCAACTTGATTTTGTTTTTCCCTAGTGTAGCATTTGAATCACAAGTAATATGAATCTAAAATTTTTTTTTCCCCCTTTACTTATCAAAACAATTGGTCTTTCCTGCTTACTTGCACATTCTGAGATGGCCTTCGTTCAGATGTCATAATCACCATCATCATCATCATCATCAATGACTTATTCATCCTTTGCTAAACCTCTGTCGATCAACCATTCTGTCACTGTGAGGTTCTAGCCACATTGAGATACTCATATACTGGTAGAAATCCAGGACGACCCTTCTTAGGTTGTCCAAAGTATAACATAGAAGTAACTACTTAATGTGTAGTGCAAGATTCTAAATATAATGATTAATATTATTTACATCTAACATTTTTTTATGTAAATAATCATCAGGGATTACCTTACTGCAAATTTTTCAAATTGGCAGATGGTAATCACGACTATGAACTGCAACTTTAAGAATGTTTAAATGAATTGTTAAGGAGCCAAAGAGAGCTCAAGAAGAAACTTGACGACATCAAGAAGACATTGATTGAGCTTTGTAAGAGAGCGGAGGAGATCGAGAAGAGAGAGTTAGGGCTTCAAAAGCAAGAAGTTGAAATTTGTCGTTCACGTAGATCACTCAGTTTTTATAGGACTTTTGTAGTTATTGTGTCATGTTATGTAGTGGTATGTAGGTAATTTTGGAACTTGGTATATGTTGTGAAGTTTGTAGGCTTATGTTAGACTAATTTAATTGGTGCTTACTAGAGTTCACCAACAAATTTTATGATGTTTGTACTTAGCTTAAATACCTAATCCAGCATAAATTGTACTCTTGATATCAACAAATTTTGAGCTAGAATGAATATATATGTCTTAGTTTTTTCAGCAGGATCAAATTTATTCTCATGTTATTATGAAAGGGAGGCATACAAATTTATCAAATGTATTCTTTAACTTCCAAGATAACAAAACTGCAACCAGAAAACATAAACCATTTCAGCTGACATGCACTTATAAATTTGTATCTATCCTGATGAACCTATAAATTCCAACTAGAGTGATGAACATCCACATATAAATTCCAACGCTTCAACCAGAAAACATAAATCAACTCATGACATATACCAACAAGACTAATGAACATCCACTTATAAATTCCAATGCTGCAACCAGAAAACATAAACCAATTCATGACATACAATAGAAGACTGATGAACATCCACATATAAATTCCAACATCTAATGACAATGGTTACATAATTGTAATATCCAAACCTATCATAAACATAATTAAGTTAAGTATGATTATCATTGGAGCATAACTAACGAAATTATACAAAAGTTACAACTAATGCCTATCTATCCTACTTTCCACTTCTTCCTTCGGCACATGGGCCAAGACTTCACCTATTTGGAACCAAATCACCTCCTCATCAGTGAGAATCAATTTGTTGCTAGCATCCTCCAAATTATCATTAGTTTCCAATGGGAAATAGATAATTTAGTTAGAAGAGGCAAATAATTAAGCGAACAGGAAATATCTATTTAGCTTCATATAAATATACATTTTCACTGTCATATTGCATTCGACATAGTAAAAAGCATTTCATCCTTTAATGAGCTTTAAAGTAGACAAAAATTAAGGGTAACCAACAAAAAAAAAACATAAAAAAGAAACTGGAAAACTCAAGGGCAACCAAGCGACTGACCTACTTTGCATCTATAGTAAATTGATTACCCTATACTCTTATCTTGTAAACATACTGTACAGTGGGAAATCCCTTTTACATGATATCCAACTACTAAACTAGTATGATTATATCTTGGAGACCCTAATTAAGGGAATGTTTAGAAATAATTTCCATCTCATAAATTACATTCAATACACAAAAAGTATTTGGATATTAAAATGATACCATATCATTGCGCCGATTGTAATCCATCCCCGTAAGGTTGCGTCGGTTGTGATCTGAAACTCTTATTCATTAGGATCCCAGCCAAATCATTTGTATCTAAGACCTTTTATACGACATCACTGACTTTTCTATTACATTGAAAAAAGTGGGATTTCCTTGGACTAAGACTGTGGTTATGGATATTATGCACTGTAGTCAACCAAAACTTTCCATCAAATTTTAAGGTATTAATCTTAGCCTTACATTCTGTCTTTCCTGTCGGACGTGGGTTGGTGACATTTAAAGTCCTATTTTGGGCCTTTCCACCGAGGGCAAAAGCAAGGATTACATATCTAATAGTCTCATCATCTCCTCTCTCAGTCATTTTTGTCATCATCTCAAACCTGCATTTCTTACAATATTGCTTATAATAACTCATTAAATCTTAGAGGGAATTAAACTCCATCCCCGACTTTAGCTCCTTAATCATATCATCACCATCCATCTGCACATTCTGAGATGTCTCGGCATTGTCATCCTCGGTTTCTTGTGAATTTTTTATATCCTCATTACTTTCTTTAATTCTAGAGTATGTACATGCTTCTGTTTTCCTACCATCGGGTCTATTATCCTCTAAACCAACTGGTTTGCTTGTAGTGGAGCTTGTATTGTTGAGAGGAGTCGGAGATTCCATGTTATGTTGAAATGGGTAAACGTTTTGAAAAAAACAATTAAAAATAAGGGAAATAAAACTCATGAAAAGAAGCCAACATATTTAAATTAAATAACATGCTATCACCAGAATGGATATTGGTTCCCAACTGGATATGGCAGAAAAGCCGGTGACCACGCAGGCACTGGTCCATAGTAACCAGACATGTAATTTGGGATGTTTGGACAAGTTGATGGTATATCTTGCCATGTTATTGCATTAAGTTATTGTTTTTTTTTTTTGGAAATAAATATTAACTCAACAAATTCTAATTCACTTTTCATATATTAAATGAAATAACATATTGTGGATGGTGGATTTGAGCTAGATGGTGTTAGCGTAGATTGATGTTTTTTCTCGTTTCCCATGCTGAGATATTGACAATATTAAGTTCAGTACATACAAATTCTTAGATATTTAAATCTCTACATAAATAGCATGAACAATATTAAGTTCGGCACATTCTCATTCGTTACTCTATTTTAAGTAAAAAAAAACAATAGCATGTACTGCTTGTAAGGCAAAAAAAAGAAAAGAAGTCATGTACTATAGAACATAAAGTCATGTACTGCTTGTAAGTGTTTGTATAAAGATGCTCGGTCATTTAAAATCTAGTTGGGAATATATTTCAATCCAAACAATGATGCCTACCCACATTCCCTTTTCTGATTCTTGCACTAACTTTGGAACTTTTATGGTTGCAATTGTGTAGCCATCTCCTATTAAACAAGGTTACCTTTTGGATTCAACTACTTTCTCAAGATAACATGATTCAACTACTTTCTCGAGATAACATGCAGCTCATAGCCTCATAAAAGATCATTTCATTAAGAAAAATATTCAATTCCAACGTCCAGATTGTTTGTTCCAATATTGAGGGAACTTTCCCGTTCCCCATGATGACACATAAATAAAGTCATTAAGTATACCAAGGTATTAATAAATTTCAGCATCAATGAATTTTTTTATGGGTAAATTTCAGCATCAATATATAATCTCATACACACATCAAGTGAAAATTAAGACAAAACAAAAATGTCAAGCTTGGTGGGGACACTAGGAGAAACAAATGACTTTATTGTTCTAGAATATAAGACAATACAGTCACGTCAAGGAATGAGCAAAATAAAAGAGACAAAGCTTCTCCAAAAGGTGAGTAACTTTTCTATACCATCCACATTTAATGAATAGAATAAAGTGTTTCCATTTTACTTATGAAAAACAAAAATAATAACATTGGCTTAAACACACAGTAAGCTATATTTCTCACCCTTGAAAATCCATTTCTTCTTCTTTTTCCCTTACAAAAACTAAAGAAATAGAGTATTATTAGAGTCACTTTGTCTTACACTCTCCAAGCTCTCACTAGTGACAAACAAGCATCAGATTCATCATACACATCAGGAAAGTAACTTTTTTAGATTCAGTATCCATTGAAAACAAAAGCATGGTATAAAATTTGTAACTAATTTGCAACTCTTGAATCTTTCCTTCAACGCAAAGATATAACCTGTGAGCAACTGTAAATATATAATTCACAAACATCGCAGCAACATTTCACTGAGATTCCAATGAGATAGTACACAAACAAAACTCTAGAAGATCAAACTTTTGATTACCTAATAAATTTCACCGGCTTGAAGAACTGATGGAAACTCTCACGGTGTTCATGCAGACCTCTCTCTCACCCACAATGCCGCAACCCAGAGATTTGTAGGTTGTGACGACGGCGACCGAAATGGGCGAATGAACATCCTTCAGACACACTGCGAACTCCTTCTTCAATTTCGCTCGAAATCTCTTCCTCTGTTTTGTTTTCCTTTCCCTCCCAATCCGCGTATAGTATGTTTCATGTTATGTTTTGGTTTTTTTTTCTTTTTTTTATTTATTATTTTATCAGCTGATGTGGTAGACTGCCACGTCAGCTGGTTCCGCACCCGGGCCTCAACCAGGTTGTATATAGAAGAGTTATTTATAATAAGAGATCGACTATATCCTCTCTCTCTCAGACACAAAATCAAAGGCTAGCTCCAGATCTGATTTTTCGCCAGAGGAGGTTCCTCCATTCACCTACCTTGTCTATCAAGATTTCTTTTACTTAGTTTTATTTTGATTTCTTCAAGGCCAAAAAAGACAGATCTATAGCTTTCAAATAACTCTCGTGAGACACGCGCAACACAAGCAGATGCACAAATCAAAAATCATTCGGAGGAAAGTGGTAGTTTTGTGAAAATCACTGCACGTGGTTCTCATGCATTGCCCCACATCTGCACGTAGTTCTCACGCTCCACCCCTTTCGGCTGCTTTTTTCGACACACACCAGATTACCGGACTCGCTACAACTAGACCTTTCAGATATGACATTTGTGGCTAAAAAGAGACAAGTATGTTGCCTTTATGAGTTGTCACAAATTTTGAAGTCTACCAGAATTTGTCCAAACTGTAATCCGTCCTTTTTCGCATCTATCTTACTGCTTTCATTTTTTATTTCCTTATAGTTAATTAAAATAAAAAAAAAATCTTCGTCTCTCGGACGTTTGTCTGTAGAGGTTGAGTTATCTCTTTCTATGAAGGATGAGCTTGAGTCTCTGTTTAGGCAGAGAGACATTTGTCTGTAGAGAGTATTGGCAATAGTGAAGACGAGATCAGCCAAAAAAGGAAATAATGTACTAGTGGAGGTTCAAATGCATTATTTTGGTTTATGATGTCATGTTTGATATAGAAACATCTCAGAATATATCCGGTCTTGGATATAAGTTTCTGTAATAAATGAATGATATAATTTCCCTTAATGCAATAATAAGGGACACTGTCATGTTAATTAAAACCCACGACAAAATAGAAGAAATAACAAAAACAAAATCAATGTTCGTATTTAATTGGCTTTCAATAGTAGAACAAGTGCATTTTTCTGAGATTTCATAAAATAATGCAATAATAAATTCCATATATAGAGTTTCTAAAATCATGCTGATTAATCTTGTAATTATAAGATTTGCCATAAATAACACCTAGAGGGGGTGAATATGTGTATGTCACAATTCTTTGTCTAATTTTAATTCATGTAAAATATTAGCAATGAAATAGACATAAAAATATGAATGATAATGAAAAACAAACTCACCACTAGACAAGGGATTTTGGTGATGGAGGAAAACATTTTAAAGAACTCTTTAGAGGTAAAACCACTTCAAGGCACACTACCCAGAACAAACCAATTCCACTATTTGAAGATTAATACAAGTAAGTTTCTTACAAATCCTTTGTATTATGAATCTTTTACTTGCTACTACAAAACGATCCATTTTGTCCCTACTGCAGTAGCAGCTCTGAAAATCTTCAAACTTGAATTCTTCTTTTGGAATTCCAGTGAACTCACCTCAATTCACAATATCAATATTCTTGTTTCAATGTGTGATTTACAAAAAATCCACGAGCAATAATTCTTGTAAAAGTCTCGAAACTCTTTTCTCTCTTGGCACACTTGGGTACCTTATTAATATCTAATTGAGTAATTTTATTGACCAATTTCATGCTCCTTGAAAGATTCTTAAATTAATCAAACTCTTTTTTAATGTCAAAATCGCATTCATCATGAAACTCTAAAAATGGCTTGTCGTAACAAGTTCCTACTGGAACACTAACCCTTCTTTAGAATTCTAGAAACTGCGACCTTTATCCAAATTTCGAGTTTTGCAATTTTCAAATCTCCATCTTCATCCAATACTCAATTTTATCTAATCAAATAAAGTATTGTAGACAAATTTAATCTCTTATCAACTCTTACCCATTATCCCTATAGATAAGTCTTATCTATCAACCCAAAACGTAATAACAAAACTTACTCATTGTCATTATCTTTATAGATAACCCAAGAGAGTAAATGCAATATGTCACACCTCGTATCCAGGGTGAACCCTTTAACTTGAAGACTACAATGACAAGAATTTAAATACAAAAGTCCTCCAAAGTCAAATGTTTCAAAAAGTTCTTCCAAGTAAAATAAACTGCTAACAGAATTTCTCTTAATTTAGCCGAATCCACTTATGTCACCTGGCATGCACTTGTCTCACATTTGTTTTATAATTTTATCACGTGTTATCTATTCCAACTGTCACAACCACCAAAGTTGTAATACCCAACCCAATAATTTCTTTTAGTAAAAGCCCAAGTCATTAAGGTTTGGAAGAGTAGCTTAATACCATCAATAAAAACCCAAGCCAAACGACTTGTTAAGTACTAGTCGATTGGGAGCTGATGGATTTGCACTTAAAGTGTACAGTTTCACTAAAAGGATACCAACACATGAAACAAAACTATAATGTGAAATCTCTTCTCTTGAGCTGGACACTTCTTTCAACTGTCTGCAAAATAAACAAAAAATTATTCCAGCATTCTTCTCTCTCTTTCTCTCTCTCTTAAAGCTCCATAAAATTATGCACCACATGATGCCAAGTAACTATAGAATGTTCAAGCTCCCCCGACCTGGCCTTCAGATTATGTACGTTGTCGTTGTTCGTAACATAGCTCCTTATTAATTCCTAGCCATCAGTCTCCTCCCCAAGTTAATGGTGTTATCCCTATAAATACCCTTAACTTGAAGCTCTTCATTGCACTCAATTCAGTTTCGAGTTTTACCATCTTTTTTCACTCAAAATATTATTCTCTTTCAATTCTTCTTCAATTGGAATGATTTCGGTATGTCTATTTATATTCTTCATTTTTTTTATATGTTTACATCGTGTTGTTTGTAGTTGATTGGAGCTTGAAATATATGTTTATATTACGTTAGTGGGTAATGGTGATTTTTTTGGATTAACTTGTGTTGTTGGATGCATGTTTAGAGAAAAATTCTTTTGAAATTAGTAGAACTATATTGCTACTAGATAGCTTGGGAACTTGAGTGCCTATATAGAATCAAATACGTTATTTTTTTTCCCTGTGATAGCTTATTTATTTTATGAAACCTAATTGTGTGTTATTAAATCATTATTTATTTTTTATGATGTGAAATTGTTGCCTTCTTGTTAATCTCATACGAGTCTCTTGACATGTCTGATGGCATAAATGGGTGGTCTTTCTAAGTAACGGAATATGTGCAGCAAATCTCAATATAAGATAGATGAAATTGGGTATGCCTGAAATGCAAAAAGTTTGTCTTATGCTACAGAAGATGGGATTGTTTTAAAAGTTGCAATGAATCCAAACAAATTAGGTGCTTTTACTTCTTCATGATCTGCTAGCAAACAAAGTCATTAGATACTACTACGTACATATGCATGCCAATCATATTTTGGCCTCTATATATATATATATATGGCAATAATCAGAAGAATAAAAAGGTGTAGACCCACTCAATGAGAAATGTGTGGGGAGGATAACTATATTGAAAGACACTGAAAATGTGTAGACCCTAAACAGAAAAGAAAATGGGAAGGATAAGTACACCGAAGGACATTGAGAAAGTGTAAATCCCAAATGGAGAGAAGTTTTTGGGAATAATAGCTACCATTGAAGGGATAGTTCCCTATGTAGAAAAATTTATGGAAGTGCTTTTTAACATTGTACTAGATCTTTAATTTACGTCAATACCATAATTTAGTTATCATTTTTAATTTTCAGTTTTTTCTTGATTTATCAATGAGACTCATGTTACACCTAGCTTAATCAATCCTACATACCAAGCCATTGACTTACGTTCTACATGTAAAGTTTTTAGTTTACAGAATTTAAAGACGGGCACACCAATAAAGAGACTTAGATGACACATGGGAGGGTTAGAAAGAAAGCTATGGAATTAGTGATATCTGTAGAATTGTTAGAATTTTATTTAGGATTTTATAAAAAGAACAGTTTGAATTTAATTAGTTTAATGGTCTAAACTTAGTTTATTATAAAGGTTTTTAATTAACTTACTCATTTTTATTACCATTCTGACGTCAGTAGTTTCACCTCCTATATTTAAGAATAATTGAGGCATGACAAAATTCATCTAAGAAAATAGTGAAGATAAAGGGGTGAGTCCATTGATTCAATAACCATCAACCATATACTAGTGTGTAAACATGAGTAAGGTACATAATGCAAAAACAAACAATTCTCAAGAAAAATGTCTTTCCCTCCCAACAATACCAATCAACATGCTCAAATTTTCACAAAATATTGAACAATCATTAAAGTCCCTAACATTCGATCAACTCAAACATCAACTCAACACTAGTAAGGTCTAGTGATTTACCTACTATTAATGATGATCCATCTTAGGCTTGGGGAGGCAAGGGTGTGCAGAGTGCGACTTAGGCTTGGCGGCATGGCTCGGCATACATAGTGATGGACAAAGACACAAAACAGAGAAGTGTTAGCTAGAAAGAGAATGTCAGAGAGAGAAAGTAGCAAACAGAGTGTGACAGAGAAATCAAGAGAGAGAGAGTACTCATCAACGAGGCAAGGCGACGTCGACGTCAATTGTAAGAATTTGAGAGAAAAACCAAGACGAGGTATTGAGACAAAACTCGATTCTTATTGCATTGTGTAATTGATACATGGTTATGTTACACACAAACACATATATATACATTGCAGAAAAACAAAAAGGACTAAAAGGAAGAGTCCTAAAGTTAACCTTTTATCTTCTACTGTTTTACAAGCAATCTATTGCAATCTGATGCCTTTGACATTGCTTTTCATTTCTTTCATCACTTTATTTTCTTTTGTGTGTAATCAGTGCAACCTTTGAAGTTGATCTATCACCACATACTTTCCTTTTGTTGCTTTGCTTTTCTATGCTAGTACTTTACACATTTTAACTGCTGCATTTGTGCTTTCCATCAACTTGGTTGTACCAGTCTATTGCATGGTACTTTCTGCATGCTGCATCTTCATATCAACACCATCAAGAGTCTCATCTTGATGGTGGTGCACACGAGCATGGTCATCATGCTTCAATATCCCCCCCCCCCCCCCAATATGGAGAAGAGATATTGGCTATTCCCGTCTAGGAGAGGTGATAATGAAGTAGATAAGAGGGATAAGAAGGGAGTGCCTTAGTAAATATATCTTCCAGTTGTGAGGTGGTGCAAACATTACTTGTTCTTATGCTCCCTTCTTGAATTTTATCCCTAATCAGATAGTAATCAACCTCTATTTGCTTTGTCCTTTCGTGGAAGACAGGGTTGGCTGCTATGTGAAGTGCAGCCTGGTTATCACAAAATAAAACAACAGCTTGAGGATGATTAATAAGGAGATCAGTAAGGATTTGTCATAGCCATGTGAATTTAGTAGTGGCAGAAGCCATTGCTCTATATTCCACTTCTGCAGATGACTTAGACACAACTGGTTGCTTCTTTGATTTTCAAGAAATCAATGAGTCTCCCAAAAATAAGCAATAACCTATTACAAAACGTCTAGTGTCTGGACATGAGGCCCAATCTAAGTCACAGAATCCCCTTAGCTGAATAGGTGATGAAGATGATAGAAAAATCCCTTGACCAGGAACTCCTTTTAGGTGTCTAAGCACCTTATGAGTTGCTGCAAGGTGGGAAGTGGTTGTTCTGCCATAAATTGACTTAGAATCTGGATATGATAGCTAATGTCTGGCCTACTGAAGATGTAGTTGTAGCAAGCAACACATTGAACATTCTCATGTGGGGAAAAACTATGCTAATACTATAGTGTTAACATAATGTTAGTAATACTATGTATTAATATAATAATACTATAGTATTAGTAATACTATAGATTAATAAAACTTAAGATTACTATATACTAATACTATAATATTACTAACACTAACTATATATTATATTAATACTATGGTGTTAGTAATACTATAATGTTAGTCATACTTTAGTGTTAGTGTTACTAATACTATAGTGTTAGTAATATTATATATTAATATAACAATACTATAATATTAGTAATACTATAGACAACTAACACTTAAGATTACTATATACTATATACTAATAGAAATTATAACTATAATCATTATAGCATATTTCAATATCTATCGTAAACGTTCGAACAACAATACAAATCGTTCGAACGACATGTAAATATTCGAATGGTTTTTGCCATAAAGTAGTACATTCGAACGCTTCTGCGAAGATTTTCATGTTGGAAAAGTTTGCCGCTCAATGAACTTTTCACATTCAATTGGAAAATATTGTCGTTCGAATGCTTAATTGCTAAGAGTTCGCCCAGGTGACAGATTATTCTGCCGTAATATGTTGTACATTAAATCGCAAGACGCCATTTTGATACAAGGGAACTTATTATAACTACTTATGTAAGTCGTAATAAGTTCAAAATGCATAAATCTCTCCCAGTGCCGTCAATCCCTCATTTCATCATTCTTCTCCTTCAACCCAATTTCAGTCAAATTTTTCTCTCCGACATCCTCCATTTTCTTCCAACAATTCTTTATTCTATGCATATCACAAAGAGGGTTGCACACTTGTATTGATTAAAGGTATGATTTTTGTTAAACATAGTTTTACATTAACTAATTTTCTTCATTATATTCATTTTACAGTTTATATATATATTGTGTAGGTGTTTATTAAAGTGTTTGGAGTTGCACACGAATTCTTTGAAAGTATGTTCATGTTTTGTATATATAAATGATGTATTTATGTGTTTATCTCTATAGTGAATTGATCT
Organism: Juglans regia; assembly: GCF_001411555.2. Taxonomy (NCBI): domain Eukaryota; kingdom Viridiplantae; phylum Streptophyta; class Magnoliopsida; order Fagales; family Juglandaceae; genus Juglans; species Juglans regia. Next base: position 32,831,782 of record NC_049903.1, read on the forward strand.
TTGAGTTGATTTTTGAGTTTGTGTTTTGTCTACATTTGATGTCTGGATTCTAACGAACACTATAATTGACCGTTCGAATGGATTTTTCTGTTCGAACAAACTTATAGGGTTCGAACGGTTGTACTTCTGATTTATATATGTCGAATGAAAATAGTATAAAATAATATTCTGAAAAAATACTTAATATTTAATATAAAGATAATATAAAACAATAGTAAAAATACATAATACTAATAAGAATAGTATTGAAAAATAATTAATGAAAAAATTATAATTAATACTTAAAAAATAAATATTACTTCAATTATAAATAATATTAAAAAAATCTTAACATATTTATTTAATTAGAATAGTTAGAATGAGAATATTCTTAGAAAATACTTAATTAATATGAAAATAATATAAAACAATAGTAAACTACATAATACTTAAAATAAGAATAGTATCAAAAAATAATTAATGAAAAATATTTAGTCTTTATACTTAAGAAACAAATAATACTTAAATTATAATTAATATTAAAAAACTCTTAACATATTTAATTAGAATAATTAGAATGAGAATATTCTTAAAAAATACTTAATACCTAATACGAAAATAATATAAATACATAATACTTAAAATACATTTTTTTGTATTGTATAATTGTATTCTCGTATTTTGTATTGTTATTATGTGATATTATCGTATCTTGTATGTCGTATTAAAATAATCCTTAGATCCGTTCGAGAGTTATCAATCCTATTGAATGGTTGATTGATAATTCTTGAATTGTCCAGATTGGATAATTTGGGATTGTAAGTTCATTGTCGCAAATTATTTAATTATATTTATTGTGTCCAACATCATGATTTTGGTAGTCTTCTAATATTGTTCTCTTGATATGCAGTTCTAGTTATGGTGCATCGAACTATTACTTGTCTGTGCACATGACTAAATGAACATATTTGGAGAACTATGGAAATATGCTGCTGAAATTTTCTTAAATGTGACAGATAATAGTTGGTAGGTTGACAATTATGACCTTACAATCTCGTATGAGATAGGACCAACTACCAAGTGAAATGAAGAAATTGCACAATATGTTAGATAAATGCTTGTTTGTTGATACATGTGACTGTTTGTAATAAGGTATTAGACATTAATAAGAGTTGGATGTGAGTTAAAGATTGGTTGAGTGAATACTATAATATATAAGCTGAAGGTGTTAAAAATTTTTGGAGTTTGCATCTTGTACAGTTGATAATGATAGACGTATTAGATGCCCATGCAGAAAATATAAGAATTTGCGCTCTCATAAGATAGACTTGGTGAGAGAGCATTTGTTTGTCAAAGGTATTAACCAAGGTTATACTAATTGGGTCTTACACGGAGAACTATATGCAGTGTCATTCGAGTCTCGACTTGAAGAAGAAGACATTGATGAAGATGTACATTCAAAGGTTGTTGGTGATGAATATGAAGAGGATATAGAATAAATGTTGGGTGACATTGGTGCGGAAATGTTTATAGATAAAGGTGATGCGGATGCATCAAATTCAAATGATGCTGGTCGTAACACTTTTAAACACTTGTGTAATGATTCACAACGTGAGTTTTATCCAGGATGTAGAAGCTGGCATTACAAGTTGTCATTTATAGTTAGACTGCTTCATATAAAATCCATGAGCCGAATATCTATTAAGGTTGTTAATATGTTGCTCGAGCTGTTTAAAGAGGCACTTCCATAGACAATATTTTACCCTGTAACTTTTATGAAGCAAAATAGTTGAAAAGTAGACTTGAGTTTGACTACAACGTAATATATGCATGTAAAAATGATTGTGTGTTATTTTGGCAAGAGAATGAACAACTGAATGAGTGTTCATGGTACTTGGCCTGTTGTACTTATGCAGTATAATCTACCACCGTGGAAGTGTTTGAAACATCCATATTTCATAATGAATTTGCTCATTCCAGGTTTGAGATTATCGAGAAATTATATAGACATACACTAACGGCCACTGATTGCAGAATTGAAAGATTTGTGTGAGAATGTGATCTTAACATTTAATTCATCAACCGACAAGTCGTTCAAAATGCATACTGCCATGTTATGGACAATAAATAATTTTCCTGCTTATGGAAACTTGTCAAGTTGAAGTACTATGAGGAAAATGGTACGTCCAACTTGTAACTAACATACTGAATCTAAATTGTTTATGTATGGGAGGAAACTATGCATCATGGGTCATCATTGATTTTTACCTGGTGACCACAGATGGCGTGAAAATGCTAAGATTTTGATGACATTGTTGAATGGGGGTAGCCTCCACCAAATTTGTTTGGCGAAGATGTACTTGCACAATTTGTAAATGTCAAAACTAATGATTTTGATAAAAAAAAAAAAAAAAAAACAACAACAACAACAACAAAAGATGAAATGAAATGTAACTAAGTTGAATTGGACAAAGAATAGTATATTTTTTGAACTCCCCTACAGGTCGACGTTAAAATTGCGGCATAGTTTCGATGTTATGCATATTGAAAAAATATCTGTGAGTCTGTGTTAGAAACATTTATGTCAATTGAAAGCCAAATGAAGGATATTATAAACTCACGGAAAGATTTGAAACGGTTAGGAATAATTCCGAAAATGCACTTGTAACAAAGTGGTTTGTCTGTCTATATGTCAATTGGGTAGTATATGTTGTCAATGAACAAAAAAGTTACATTTTGTGAGTTGTTGATAAAGATTAAATTACCGGATGAATATACCTCGAATCTAACAAGATGTGTGCAAACAAATGACTAGAAAATTACTAGTCTAAAAAGTCATATATTTTTACAACGTATCTTGCCTGTTGGCATCTAGGGATACTTGACGAGAGATGTGAGGGTGACTTGGACTGAGTTGGGTGCATTTTTTAAAAAATTTATGTACTAAAATGTTAAATGTAGAAGCTTTAGATTGTATGGAACGAGAAATTGCTATAATATTATGTAAGCTGGAGAGTATTTATCCACCATCATTCTTGGACGTTATGGTTCACTTAGCCATTCATTTGCCACATGAGACTCGACTCGCAAAACCAGTCCAGTATAGATGGATGTATCCTATTGAACGATTCATTGAGAAGTTGAAACGCACAGTGGGTAACATGGCCCCCCCAGAATGATCAATTGCAGAAACATATATTGATTATGAGTGGCATATATTCTGTTCCAAATACTTCCAAGGTGTTAATGCGAGATTTGATCAGCTAGAAAGAAACTTTGATGTTGATCAAGCAAGACAGCGAAACGGATTTTCTATGTTTTCCCAACAACTATGTCCACTTGGTGCAGTGCATGATTATGATTTGTGTGGAAGAAAGTTTGAGAAAGCTCAGTGGTACGTGCTAAACAATTGCCTCGAGATAGAGAGCCACTTGAAGTAAGTTCACATTATCTGTTAATTAATATTGTAATTTATTTTATGAAATTTTATGAATATAATTTTTTTGGTAATATTTAATTTCAGTACTCAAAGAACTGAGTAAATGGTATAGACCAGAAACATGAAGAGGAGTTCTCGGAATGATTTGAACAACATGTAATTAAATTACATATGCGAGTTTGTACTAAATTAAAAAATACATTGGATTATTTATTTTTAGATGTTTATGCATTATTTAATATGTAGGTTGTAAATTTACATGCGAGTAATCCAAACAATATATTGGACGAACTGTATGCACCGGTCGTGACTCCTCAAGATGCGTTGTTCCATATTCTGCATGTATTTCTCAAGGAAGTATGTATCATACAATGGATCAAGAACGCTATATAAAAACACAAAATAGTGGTGCCTAGTTGAAAAAAGTCATGAAGGAGACAACGTTGATTTTTATGGGGTTATTGTCAATATAATTGGAATAAGATATTTGGGAGAGATTGTGGTGCATCTTTTTAAATGTGATTGGTGGGATATAGGCAATCCTCAAAGGGAGAGCGCCATGATGAATATTTTTTGAATCTTAATACATCAAAAAAATGTATGAAGATAATCATTTTATTTTGTCTTCTCAAACATCTTAATTATTCCACTTAGATGATCCTGAGTTAGGAAATGAATGGCGAGTAGTATAAAAATTTTCTCCAAGAAATATATATGACGTTATACATAAGGCGGAGGGACAATATAAAGATGAATATGATCCCTCTACTCAAGAAGTATACCAAGAGAGTCAACTCGTCTTTAACTCATTTGTAAATTTGAGCCAACATGAGATGATCTCATCACATAGGGAAGATATTGAGGCTGAAATTGTTGATGCGACAATTGAGCAAAATATTGAGTCGTCTGAAGTATCTACAGATGATAAGAGCAAATCTATAAATGAAATTGATACTGATGATTGACCGATTTTGTGTTCACATTACACAGCATCTCGAAATTATGTCACCGAAGAGGAAGGAAGTTTGCATCCCATCTCCATTTGTTCCTAGCTCTCCGTCTAATTCACCACTACAAATTGACTCTACCAAACAAGATAAATATCTAATCTAATACTCTTTTTTTTCAAATAAGATAATTAATAATTGATACAAGATAAATAACTAAATATTTTATAGAGTTATGAGCACAATCTTGTCAAGGTCAAGGCACTACTAAAGGCGTCACATTGGAGAAATATCGTAAAGTGGGTAAGATTAAGGTTAACATTTTTAACGAACATATTGGAGGCGAGTGACAACAAGCAGCTTGGCTTGTATCGCATGTGGATGCTCTTACAAGGACTTAAGCACCTTTGGCTATAAGTTCATGGCATAAAATCCCACAAGATGTGAAAGAGCTTATCAAGAAACGTTGTTTGATACGTAATATTTAAATAATGAATTTATATTTATATTATTTAATATTCTAAGTGATAATATCTGTGAATATATTTTTTCAATGATGACTTTAAACTAAATTTTTGTCGGAGAGAGGGGCGTAAGATAGCCGATAAACTTATGTGTAATGCATTCCGCAAGTATAAGGTGAAATGTCATGAGCATTACAATAAGTACGAGAACAAAGAAGATGCACACCAGCATTCTTTTTCAGGATGTCCGACCTTTTGATTGGAAAAAATTTTGCGATATATTTAATAATCTATCATATAAGGTAAATTAAATGAATTCTTTACGTGTCCTATTTATCATTTTCGCTTATTAATATTTACAACTTATATGTAAGAGCGAAGTTCTATAAACAAAACAAATAGATCGAAGTTAAAAATTCATCATCATGCATGCTCAATATCTTTCCATCACCTCTCTATGAAATTGGTAATATACTTTTTATTTTTTATAGTTTATTTTTTGGAGGTACTAATTTTAATATTGACTTTATATCTGAACAATTTCTCTTGTAGCAAGAGTCAAACACCAATTATGATCTGACAAAATTATATGTTGCATCACATACTGATCGTAATGGAGAGTAGACTCATCCCAATGCTCGTGAAAATTATGTAAGTATTATAATCTGTTTTAATTAAACATATTTGAATATTTGTGAACATATTAATTCTTTATGTTGTGTGCATGATAAAATGGTTGTCCTACGTGCTGAAACTGCGTCAGATCAAAATTTTTCAACAAGTGATGTTGAAATATTTACACAAGTTCTGGATCAACATTTAGAATTTTTGAGGGATTTTGGTCACTGTGTAAAACCTTCTACCTCTTCCTCAAAGTCAAATACCTCTATAGCATTAGAGAATACGAATTACAAGATCAAATAATTGATTGCAAGATAGCATAAGTTAGAAACTCAATTGGCGAAACAAGCAGACATGGAGATGCGCATCAAACAACAACAACATCAAAAGCTCAGGAGAGAGATACAACTCCAAATGCATACGCTTATGCAATAGTTCAGGCTTCTAAGCCTTCTTGCTTCAAAGAATCAAAAGTTCAATGCAACAGCTCTAGAAAGAGTGATCAGTTGCTCAGCATTGATGTCTTGTAATTGAGGGTTGGCGTACTGTTGAAGCTCCTCTTACCTGAAGGATTGACAGAGTGAAATATGCTTGAACATGGATCAGCAAAGTAGTAGAAGCGTATAAGATTGCAAACTATGGCCATATGAGTAGCTTGGGTTGTTATTAGTATATTTGAGGTTGCTCCAGAAGTGCATGATTTCAGAGTGCCTTCATGGATTGATTGATTGATTGTGGCAAACATGACTTGGATACATTGCTGTCTTCTGGGTTAAATATTTGAGGAACTTTTACTGGCTTCTCCAGGACTTTGAAACTGTTATTACATAATGATGAATGCGAGATTTACGATAAAACGAGCAATAATGCTGATTTTCTTTTTGAGATTATAGGAAGAAAAGAAACATGTGCTACACGATCCGGACTCACAACGTGCAGCATATATGTTGTTGGGGTGAGTTTTGAATCTTTCATTAAAAAGTGGTGTAAGATAGTTATGTCTGTATCCTGCTACCTAAACTGATCAATGAAAATCAACTGAATCGATTATATTGTCGATTCCAGTCAGTTTGATTGATTTGGACGTTAAAACATATGCCTGCACAAACATCTCATCCTCTGCCCCAATCCGAAATTTCAAACAAATTTCAAACGCAGAAACAAACTTATCCCAAAATTCTACCGATAAAAATCATTATTCAGTTTCCCAAAAACTTTGAAGACTCAGTGCGCGTTTAGATTAAGGAAATATTTTATTCATCTCATCTTATCTTATTATTATAATTTTTTTAAATTTTTATATAAAATATAATATTTAATTTTTTTAATTTTCAAAATAATAATAATATTTAAAAAATAATATTCTAATAATATTTTATTTAACTTTTAACTTTTATCTAAAACTATCTCATCTAGTCGGTGTTTTATGAATGTATTGATATCATTCGGATGGTGTCAATTTTTTTGTAAATTAGCAACTTGCTAGTGAGGACCACTCGCAAACGACAACGTAATCTTACATGTCAGTAGTAGTGATACAGGAACAAAGTGATTGGCAATATTTCCACCTTACGTTTCAGATTTCCTGGTTTCGCAGTTTCCACTTTGGATAGAAATGAACAATAAGCTCTAAGGGAAAACATGAAGCGGCCATCCTCGGAAGCTGTCTTCTAAGAATTTGATGAGTGGCTGATGTCAACCCCTCATCAATAAAAGTTTCGAAAAACTAGTTTTTAGAGAAAGGGCCAACCCTCAAAAGTTAAGGTGAGACATGAACTACGTGCTTTCTTCTTAACCACAAAAACAAACCACCAAAAAAGATAAAAAAAAAAAACCCGACAAAAACATGCGACTTAGAATCTCAAACACAATCATTATCCTTTCACTTCAGTGTTTTCCCCTTGGCTGTTCATCAATTATGAAATTATAAATGATACGTAATATAATTGCTGAGGGATAGATATTATTTCCCCCAGAAGAATTAGATACACATATTTCCTACCCTATTACAGCACCAGTTTTGAGAATGACATGCATATGGCTTGTGCTCTAAAACATGCAGCTGTTATAATCATAGTTGTCGGGCATTAGCTCCCCCTTGGCATGAGAAATTCATATGCCATAAGGGGATTACGCCAAATTGAAGTACGATAGATCAAGGTAAGCAAGGAAATCCAGGGTCAAATGGATGGCTTGAGTACCTCTTTGTGTTGTAATAAAAGAATGAATTGGAAGCTTTTACTTTCACTTAGATGATGAGCCACTAAGCTTGGGGTCAGTTTTGTAGTACACAACATCCCCACTGTCACTAACATAGTGGTCTTGTCGCAAGCTTTTTATCAAACTTCCGATTAGGTAAAAAGGCAGAGGTCCTGATTTCTTTGGCTCCCGGTAATATTTCCCAAGAACAGGCTTAGCTGCCTCAGTCTGCAAGTTGGAACAACAATGAACATCAAAATTCTGTAGGTATTGGGGGAAAACATCCCACAATTGTGAATGATCATTTGTTTTATCACACCAAACAGATACTTACAGCTTCAATTAAGTGGTAGTGTGGTATCTGAGGAAAAAGATGATGTATGACATGGGTTCCAATATCGTGGTGTATATTGTTAATCCATCCATAGTCCCGATCAATCGTTGTAAGCCCTCCCCTTAGATAACTCCATTCCTGTCGCAATATGATGGAGGAAACTTTAACACATCGAAAGAAAACGCCATAATACAAACTTAAAATCAAACAAAATATCCTTGGGTTTCTCTTTTCTTTTATCAAACAACTCTAGGCACATCGTTCCTCTTCTTTCATATTTCCATGCCATTCCACCATACAAACAAACAAACAAATAGATACAAAAGCAGCAGCATAAAACTTCAAAAACCATACCTTTCCACGATACCATGGTAATTTGTCTTCATGACCGTGGTGATGCAAGTAGGTGACCAAGTCAAGCCACATAACAAAACCCTATGGATGAGGCAAAGTCAGATTTTAACTCTACGATTGGAAAATATTAACTTTTTTCTATTCCCACTGCATAGATTTTATCTTTCTACAAACAGAATTGACCGATATATAATTAATGAAACAGGGTTTACCCCATATGGAACACCATAAAGTTTAAGCAATTGAACAGGGCCCATTACAAAGGCTAACACCCCAAGCAGAGCAGCCATTGCCGTCCAACAGACAGTGGAAGTAATCACATCTTTCCTCTCAGTGGGAACGAACAAGTCGCTTTTTGGGTCAAAATGGGAGCCAGTTTTCCCAGGACTTCTGTTCCACTGCAATATAAATTCTCAGCATTCAGCAAATAATTTCTTAGAATTAGACCGGCCGGTGGAAACCAATCAATCATGACGCCACACGCTTACCAGGTAGAAAGGGTATGCCAATAGCGGAAAAGGTACAGTAAATCGCAAAGTCCGGGTAATGTTGTCCAAATTTTTGAAAATTTTTTCTGACAGCTGCAGGAATAACATCGAAACTTTCAGCTTGAAAATAAGCTTTTTCTAGGGGAAAAAAAGAAGACGAAAACAGAAATAGAAAATTACAAACCGGGTGCCATGATTCATCATTCTCAACATGCCCATGGTTTTGGTGATGAGTCCTATGGCTAATTCTCCTAAAAAATAAAGGTCAAAACACGTTGGATTGTAACAACAATAGAAGAACAAAAGAGAGAAAAACATAGATTTTTATCAGGACTCAGGACATACCATCCATGATAGGGTACAAGAATTGAAGAATGCAGAAGATGCCCCACAACACTGTTCAACTTGGGATTATTTGAAAAGCTCCCGTGACCACTGCAGAATCAAGTGAAAGATCAATTACTTGAAAACCTACAAATTGGCATCCAAATCAAGCACCACAAGCCAAGCAATGAAAAAATGCATGGAGGGACATCCTGTAACTACGAAAGCAAAAAGAGTTTAAATTGTAATTACCAATCATGGCCAAGAACAAAGAGAGCCCAAAACATAGTCCCCTGAGCAGCCCAATATAGAGGCCAAACAAACCAATTGTTAAAATAAGCCGCGGTCGCAGCCAATCCAAAAACCACCGCAACATCCCTCGCCACATAGCTCATGGACCTCCACGGGTCCTTTACCCAACAATGCTTCGGAATGGCGGCTCTAATGTCAGCCAACTTGAACGGTGGCGGCGCGCTGGGGTCGAACTCCGGTTGTCCTTCTTCTTCTTTGAGCACATTAACGCCATCGATTCGTTGTTCCCGCTCTTCGTCTCCTTCAACAGAAGCAACTCTCAGTGGAGCACTCACTTTTAGCCCCCAGTTTCTCTCTCTAAAACATCCGGTTAAAATCTTTGTAGAAGGAAATTTGAGATCTGTCCCAGTTTTGTTCGAATGCAAAAATCTAATCTTTGAGGGCTTGCACGAGACGGGTCCGGTTGTGGGTCTGGGAAAAATTTGAGGAAGAGGCTTTAAGCCACATTCTGATATGACCCAGCTCGCCATTAGAGGGAACGCACACCAGGGTTTCTAACTTTCTGTGGTGTCGGTTTTCTTCTATTCGTCTCTCTCAGGTTAAGGAGAGAGAAAGTTAGAAGAGAGGGAGGGAGAAATAAAAGGCGTTATATATAGCAAAACAAACAACAGAAAGAGTTCATAAAGTAAAGAATAAAAATATCCAAAGGACAATTCAACTTGAAATATAAAATCTATATAGTTGAAGAATATAACAATAGTAAACAAGACTATAATATAGCTCTGCACCCGTTTTTGAACAACGACCTCAAGTTTTTCCCTTACTTTCTCGGTATCTCTCTCCTCTTTGTTAATCTAATCTGCCTGCATCGCCTGAACATAGTGCATATATATACACACACGCATATCAGGGCGTGTTTCACTTTGTGAGTGTGTGGTTCGTGGGAACTTGCTCTTTCAAAGTTGCTATTCTGTTTTGACCTAACTTTGAAGTTTGAAGATGGCAATTGGTGGCCGGTGGGGTGATCTTAGCCTCTTAGGAGTAGGCCATGTGGCAAACGTGAAATATGTTTATCGTTACTATTATTTGACATATTTAACAGATAAATGATATTTAAAATTATAGAATGTTACGTATTCTTTTTAAAAAATTGAGTAAATATAAGATTCACATGAAAAATTAATTTTAGATTAATTATACTTTATCTCTTCGAATTTTCATTCATTCACAATGTGTCTTTGAAAGTAATAATGGCATCAAAGTAAACTCTCAAATTTTTAAAAATTCTCAATCTTCTTTTTCGTCTACCAGTAGCGTTAAATTTAATGAAAATTCACTGTAAATATATAATTTTTATCTAATTTATTATTATTGACCATATAAAATATAAAATAATATATGCTATCAATTAATAATAAATCGTTAATCATATATAAAATTATTTTATACCTAAATTGCAAGTAAGTATAAATAATCTATGTACACAATGAAATTATTTAATATTTATTAACTATATATAAATTAATAAAAAATTATTTAATAATTTATTATTTATTATTAATTGATAGCATATATTATTTCTTATTTTATATGGTTAATAATAATAAATTAAATGAAAATTACATATTTGCAGTGAATATTTTGTACATAAGAAGCATGTGAAGTGAATTTTCGTTAGATTTAATGCTGCTAATAGACAGAAGTGGAGATTGAGAAGTTTTGAAAATTTGAAAGTTCACTTTGATGTAATTATTAATTTCGAAAATGTATTGAGTAAAAATTTGATGAGATAAAGTACAATTAATTCATTAAATTTTTAATAATAAGTTTTATTCTTTTTTTAAAAAAAATACGCAACGTTTATATAACATATAATTATATCTAGTATTGAAAAAGAAAAGCTGCCCACGAGTAATTCATTGCACATTTGTTTAATGCAAGTCTAGTCTATGGGGGTGTCTTTCGGTCATCATCCTATTATATTGGGAATCCGTCCTCTAAAATCTCAGCATGCATTTGAACAGTGAGTCTTTTGTGAATAAGAATTGGTGGCACAAACGCGTCTCTTGACTACCAATGGATTTTGGTACACATTCTGCCAAACTGCCTTCCCTTCTTCCTCGTGCTACTCTCTACATTTGGACTTTTCTTTTATCTACTGTTGGGGATGGCTTATAGTCATTTTTTTCTTTCTATTTAAATACACATATATTTAAACATTAAAATAATATGATAAAAATGACAAATCACACATGCAATATTGTTTTTCTAAAATTGAGAAAATAAGCCGATGATTCAAGTTCAAGTACTTGTCCTTGGAATAATTAAGGATGGAATTATTGAAAAAGAAGGTTTGTTGTAATTTTACTCGAGACTCAAGTGGCTAAAAGATAGCAAACGAGCATCGCAAAAAAATTATTTTGTTTTTTTCATTGAAGATTTTCACTTTCACTAACTCCATCTCAAAGTATTTTAAAAAATAACAATTATACAAAGAAAAAGAAAGCAACAAAAAGGACTGAGTCAAGGTTATAAACAAAAGAGATATTTACAAAACCTAAAATAACATAAAAATATGCACTTGTTGAAGTAATATGTTTTTTTTTTAAGCAAGCATAGTATAAATATATAAGACAATTACAGGATATAGGAGATAACATGGTAGAAGGCTTCAACATTCATCCCAGACCATCTATTACAACACAAGCAAAAAAAGGATTTGGAGCCAATGATTTGACCCCCACTTATTTTCCATAAGGGGATGCCACCTGAAGTGGTTTTGGTATAATCCGATAAACATGTTGTAATACTACGACTGCAAACCGTAATGAATAGATTTGTGCTACATGCCTCTAATTTGGACTAATTGAATGAGACTTTCATTACCTTTTTCTCATGATCATTGGTTAAGATAAGCGATAATATAGGAAGATAGCAAGCGAAAGAAGTGTCAAATCGCATGCGGGTAACTACTACAAACTGTGGAGGTGTGTGAAAACACGCGCCACACTAGGGCACCACACTAGGAGAGCGGAGGTTGGTCAAATGTAAGAGATCCGAGACCGTTAATCTCAAAAATGCCGCCACGGGTTTGTTCTTCCTGATGCGGTGGCGCGTGGATCTCACGCGCGGTTTGGGCCGAGCGTGAGATGCACACACACTCTTTTCGACAAACCGCGCGTGAGATGCACACACACTCTTTTCGACTATTTGATTCTGCCGTCCGAATGATTGGTGCCTAGGAAGTCTTGATGTGCCTTGCATGGCAGTCGTGGGAAGTCGGAAAGCAATAGATTAACACTTCTCCAAGCTATAATCGAAAAACGAAGGAAAAACTAGAAAAAATACAATAGGACAATATCAGGACTATACAAACGGGAGGAATGTGGGTGGAGCCTAAGCTCTAGCCACACTCTGGACGGAGAATATAAGATTTTTGGGCCTTAGGTAGATAGCGTTTTTGCTGGAGAGAGAAGCAGAGAAAATAAAAACAGGAACCCGAAGTAATATGTTGATATCCAAGTAGATATATGCACAAAAAACAACAACAGTAATCAATAAATATATTTTAAAACTAAAAGCAAAAAACTTATTAAAACGATAAAGAAAATAATATGAAAACGAAGAGTTTTAAAGAGATTAAGAAAATAATAATAATAATTAAGATATCAAATAGGTGACAAGAATTTAAGAGGATGAATTTTTCCTAGTAAAATGGGTAAGGAGCTTATATCTTAAACGACATTGTCTAAACTGCAACAATAAAAATTGCCGTTTTCGGCTACAAAAACTTTTAGTTCCTAGCAAATTTGCAATTCCCGAGACTTCATTGCCCTTTCACTTCGCCTGAAATTTCCGTTGCCCTCGATCTCTCCTTCCTGTTTCTCTTTCTGTATCTGCTGTGTTCGTGAGCGAGGCATTCCAATGGATCGAGCTCAGTTGCTTCTGTTGGGGCTTCCGATCTTCCTGTTGTGTACAGACATCATAAACCTCTTCACGCCCTCACCTCCCAAACCCACCCATCATCATCATCATCTTCCTCAATCTCATCACCAGCCCAAACCCCAACCGGTTCTCCACCATCAACCCCTTGATTTCCCAACTCAGGTCTTCCAATATTTTCAAATTTATTATATATATATATATATATATGTGTGTGTGTGTGTATGTGCGCGCGCGCGCCTGGATATATGTATGATGTATGTTTTTGATTATTTATGTAATTTTATGCGTATAATATTCTATGTATTTAACAAGGTTTCGGTGAAACGCAGAAACCGAGCAGCCCTGGAGGTATTGGCCTGGGTAGCAACGTCAACATCAACTTCTGCTCTTCCTGTTCTTACAGGTTTTCCCAATTTTTCTTGTCTATTGTTTAATTGGGTCGAGCTCTTGCTGACCATGATCCTTTGTTTGATTACTTTTGTTCTGTTATAGATTATAGTTGCAATGATGTGTGCATTTTTCTTTGGTGATTTTTGTAGCCAATTTGTTGATGTTGGAAAGGAAAGTGAAAAGGAATAGTATAATATTTTAAATTTAATATTGTTCTTGTGTATCTCATGGATTGCCAAAAGTCAAATATGAATTGTGGAATAAGTGGGCTAATTGTTGCTAAATTTTGTATTTGTGTTGTGGGACGTATTGTTATTAGTCAAAAAGTTACATTTTAATCTTTTCCCCGGCTAAACAGTTAGAATTCCTTGGTCAATAAACTTTATTAGAATTTTCGAGTTCAGGTAGTAGAATCTTTCTTTATCTTCTGAGTATAAGTGAGTTCACATGGCCAACTCTTTCATTCATTCTTATTTCCATGATGTTCAGCCCTCTCATTTCTCACCTACAATTCAATCTTAGAAACTGATGTTGTCCTTGGTCCTATTTTGACAATTTCAATCATGGATTAGACTTGATAATCGTCATCGGGGTAGTTTTTATCTTTTTTTTTATTTTTTATAATTAATAAGAATTTTATTATCATGAATAGGCATAGCACAAGTACACAGGAAATATACAAGAAGAAATACCTACATACAACGACTAAAAAGATAGAAAAAACTAGAATAACTCCAACACATCATCACCATTCATTACATTAGCCTTAGCCCATAGACATAGAGTTTTAAAGAAAGTTTCCATCTTTTTCATATGATTTTGACTTGAAGTTTATCATTTTTCAATCTATTGCTTGTGGCAATGGGTGAATATGAGCCCATGACGTCAGCTCTCTATGGTAATCTTTGATATTCACCTGGTCAAGTAATCTATTCCTATCAGTAATTTTTTTACATGGTGTTTCAGAAACTGTTTTGAATTGCATCAATTCTTATTTTGTTTCATGTTTAAAATTTGGATATTTACTTACGAAGATAATTCGTGTTATCTCTTGCTTTTATGTTTTTCTTTCTATACTCACATCTAAATTGTTGGTTGTGCCAGAGGAAATGCAGTAACAATGAAAAATATGCTAGAAACAGCATTTCCTGGGATCAATGTTTTTCTAGCAAACCACCCACCTCCACTTCCAAAACGCCTACTAAGCAAAGTGGTACCGGTTTTTCAGTTTGGAATCATTGGGATAATAGTGGCAGGTGAACAGATTTTTCCCAGGCTGGGTATGATGCCACCTCCTTGGTACTATTCCATGCGTGCAAATAGATTTGGAAGCATTGCAAGCACTTGGCTTCTGGGGAACTTCTTCCAATCCTTCCTGCAGAGTTCTGGTGCTTTTGAAGTATATTGTAATGGTGAACTGGTAAAACCCCATCTTGCAATAAACTTTGTACTGGCTTTTAGTCAACGAAACATCTTTTCATTAATCCCGTTTTTGTAGCGACCTCTAGATTTTGGGTCCGGGTACAGGAAACATGTAGAATATTCTTGGTGAGGGTAGCATATAAAAAAATACTCTTCAATTCGTGTGCTTCTCATCATATTGTCTTAATGGACTTTGTAGGTTTTCTCTAAGCTGCAGGAGCATAGATTCCCTAGCGAGATTGAACTGAGAGAGCTTGTTGGCCGAAAACTCTCAAATTCAAGAATTGTTGATGGCGTTGGTGGGGCTCTCTGGTCCTAAGCGCTCTGTGAAGGCTGAAGTTTACTTTATAAGAGGCGCAAATTTGCAGTCGGATACTGACAGGCATTTGTGGGCATGTTGTTACAGAGAACTATCAGTCTATGTAACGTTTCTCATAATCATGTGGCGATTAATTGGGACACCCTACACAAGAGAGGATGATTTTCTTTTCTTTTCCTTTTAGAAGAATCTGCTTCCGGTCATCATGAAGGCAAGCCAATTAATTTACGTTAACTTCCAGGTCTTTTTTATACATAAATGCATTAGTTCTTGCAGAAAGGCAGTTTTTTGACCTTGGCATACGTAACGTGACACTTATTATGCCATTGCTTCATTCCTGATATGCTTTAATGCTACATGCATTGGTAGTTTTGTTTAGTGAGAAGTTATGGCTTTTGGCCGAAACGGTTGGTATGGCTGCGAAAGTAGAAGGTCATTTCCAAACAGAGTGGGAATGCCCTTTTTAAGTAGGAGGGATAGATACATGAAGTAAGATTGCCTTTTAAGTAGGAGAAATAGATATATGAAGTGAGACTAATAACGAATATTGAGCATTTAATGCTGGCTGAAAAATCTAAGCAATAAATACTACAAGGTCCATTTTATTTGTCTACCTCTCTTCCACAAGAAACCCTCAAATTTAGGGGTGGAAAAAAAACTTGAAAAGGGGAATTTCAATGTTACAAGGCCAATACGAGTGTCGCCTTTAATGCTAACAGATTCTGGTGCTAAGAGTGGTGGTGAGAGAGGTTATACTCGAAGGGTGGAGGCTACAATGCTTAAAGAACTCAGGCACCTTCTACTCTGGTCGTAGAAACAGTAGCAATAAGAGATTCCCAGGCTTTTAAACTTTACAAAAGTTCAAATTAGTGCAAAAAGAGAAAGCTTCCTTCCTTTGAACCGAGTTTTCATCCCTTGCTGATGAACTCAAATGCATTCCTAAGGAGATTCTAATGTAAATCTCTTTGTTGGCTGTCTCTGATGTTTCACATGTTTTTCCTTTCCCGAAACACCAAGACCCAACACATCTTGCTTCTACCTCATGAAATCGTTTATCAATTTACTTTATATATATTCGGTCCTGTACCATGAATAGAATAATAAAAAAAACCCGTCTAGTTATCCAAAGTCGGGAAAAGATTTATATGAATATCCCATAGTTATACAAATTACAGAAAAGACCATGGATACTATTGCCTGTCAGCTGGATTACAAGCACTAGATCATATTCTTAATTGAAGCCCGATTGCTGATCTCTGAGAATAACCACTATTGCCTGTCAGCTGGATTACAAGCACTAGATCATCTTAATTGAAGCCCGATTGCTGATCTCTGAGAATAACCACTGCCATTCTGGGAATCATCCAGGGTCCATTCCAGCCCCGGACACAAAGTAGAACACACTGCATAAATTTAAAGCACATGCGGACGAAGCAAGTGTTTCATTTCATATATGCCACCATTTTCGAGCCTCCATGGTCTTTACAAGCTCATTTGCCAATGATGCAAAGTCTTCGGCTCCACTTTGTAGCTCTGCTGTGCGTCTGCTGATTCTCTGATGCAAAATACAAGATAGCTAAGTTCAGGGGCCAATCAAGACGTGCTTATAAAGATAAAACATATAAGGACGACTTCAGATGGAAGTACATGAAGATGCTCTCTTTACCCCAAACCTAGAATAATACATAATCGGCCACACTAGAATGAGAGCACCATACCTATACCTCCTTGAAGGGAAAGAGAAATACCATTTAGGCTAAGGGCATGTTTGGGAAACTATACTCATCTCATCTCAAAATTTTCTTCTCAAACACAAACACTTTTTAATTTCAAATCTTCAATTTTTTTATCTAATCATTATCTAATCATTACAACTTTTTCAAACTTCCAAACAAAATACAAAAAATAATACTACATTTTCAAATTTCAAAACAAAAATTATATTAAAAAATTATATTATAACAATATTTGAACTTTATAATATTTTTATTCAACAAATCATTTCACTACTATTCACAAAATTCTTATCTCATCTCATTCCCCAAGTATCCCCTAATAGATCATTGATAAGACGTTTATATCCATACTGTATTGGTGTCTAATCAATCTTGGGTTTACCTATCAAAAAACAAATATCCATATTGTATTGGTATGACCTACCATTATTTTCTCCAGTTTTTTAGGTCTCATTTGAATGCTGAGCTGAGTTGAGATAAGTTGAGTTCTTTATGAATAGTAGTGATTTGAGATAGTAGAGTGAGTTTTGTAGGACCCACCTAATATGAGTTTAGATGTGTTTGGATGTTAAGACAAGTTTATATGTATTTATGAGAAGTTGAAAAAGGTTATGGGTCTCGCATGTAAAGAGGTATTGAATTGAAAAAGGTTATGGGTCCCACGTGTAAAGAGGTTTTGAGTTGAGATGAGTTTAGTGATTTGAGAGTTGGGTGTTTTGGATGTCAAACTCAACTTAAAATTAAACTGAAACTAAGTTGATCTTAGTTCAGGCTAAGTTCCAAACGGGGCCTAAAGTCTCTTGTTCGGATCTCTCCCCTTTTCCTAGGAAAGGAATCCAAGTATAAAGAAATAAATCCAACCCAGATTCTAAACGAGTTCTCATCGAAATACCCAAAGGACAACCTACCTCCAATTTTTCCTGCCGCTGTATGAGCTTATCTTTTGCATGTGCAGCCACCGAAGAAGCATCCTGAAATCCATTACCACATTAGATAACAAATCCATCCAGTGAGCTGTAAAAATATGGAAAAGACAACCATTTAAACTAAAAGCATCATGAAATTACCCCAGCTTTTCTGTATGTAGCAACAATTTCTTCAGGGGTTCTAATTCTGGGTTTTGTATCATCAGTTCCACCTTGAAAAAGTCTTTCCCTCTCTGTCCCTTGCTCTGTAGGTGAAACACGATGTTATTCATCAAATTGTATGAGTGAAATAAATTAGTTTCTTTCTTTCTTTTGATAATTCAAAACACATATTAGTCAAAATTAGACAACCTGATTTACCTGTCTTTATATTCATTGAATCATGGGATGAAGTAGAAGCCATGGGTATAGGTTCATCTATTTCAATGTCATCTGTACCAAAAGCATGCAGCGAGAAAAAAATTCAACAGCAAAAGTTTAGCCAAGAAAAAAATCCAACATCAAATAACAAATAAAAAAAAGAGGAAAAGAATGTAGAGATAGGCGGACAAATCAGAACCTATGTTAAGCTCCAGTTCTTCCTGATCGTCCGTAACAGCTGGACATGGGTCTGAGAATGGTGACTTTGAAAATATGGCCTCCAAATGAGTGAAATTAAAGTTAGAAGGTATGGTGATATCCTCAGAATGGACCATTTTCCCCCCTTTAAGACCCTTGATGATGCCACCAAGAATTCTAGGTTGGGTACTCTGTAGCCAAATCGAAAAGCTATCAGAGAAACATCAATATCTTTTTTTTCTTTTTTTCTTTTTGTGATAGGTAAGAAACATCAGTATCTTCATATGAAAAATCTATAAAAACAGGAATTATATCTTCAAACCTGCTTTTTCTTCTGAGTTGAAGAGAAACTAAGGGCAGCATCTGCAGCAGCTGCAAGAACTTTATCGTGGAGACAAGGTAATGATTCTGGAATCCTAGAAAAACCAAAGCACAGTCCCTTTTAAAAATCCTATCTATTTTATTTAATAAATATCCAATGATCTTCACCCATCCATTATAACATTAGATTCACAAATATACCTGAAATCATTTTCAGCAGCTAATAAAGAGACAAACGCCAATTCACAGCCACTTGCCTGTAGAAGTTCCTCAATATCAGAAAATTGAATAATCACTATACCACTAAACTTGCAGACTCAAGAACTATGAGGAATTAGTGAAAACGTGTTTGGCTGAAAAATATTAAATTAACACACCAACCCCATCATGGAGACAGTACCAGTGTAATTTGCCCACTATCAGAAGAACTCATTGCCTTGTCCATGTTTGCCTTAAAATTCCACCTTAAAATTGACATCAAGGAGCTTTCTTTCACCAATTCCAAATCTGGCAAAGATCTGCCAAAAGAAAATAATTGCTGGCATCGCTTATTTGGTGGTTAGCGATCCTAGCTGGATGTGCTATCATGACAATAGTGAAGAGAGAATTCTCTAGCAACATCTTATTTTGATGGACCAACAAAATAAACTAATTTAGTGTACTTGGTTTGCACCAAAATTAGTTAATCGATGAAGTTTTACTTATAAAAAATAGTGGATGCCCAATAATCTATAAGTACCATATAGATAATTATTGTACCGAGGGAGGAACAAAAGGGAAGAAAAAAAGCACTTACCTTATTTCAATCGCTCCTGTCTGAAACAGCAAGACCAGTCCACAAAACTTTTCATCTTTCTTTAAAGTTGTTGTCCAACAGCAACATTTTGCATGTTTCACCTTTCTAATGGCTTTATTATTTCCCTAACAGATAATATCCTTTAGCTTGCAAACAGAAGATCCTTCATACTCTAAGGTAAAATAAACAAGGGCCATAGGAGCACCTGAATCACAGATTTTGTAGAGTACAAGTGCAAGGAATCCTCACAACAAAGCAAAAGAACCGAATCCAACAATCTTTCCTCAGAGGATGCAGTTACTGAAGAGTGCGGTTCACCCTCAAGTGAATTTACTCGAACTGTAGTACCATTGGGCATGGGGTCATTCTTCATGGGAATATCCTCATGGGACTCCGGCTGTGTTTCATTAGAGGTTTCAGAGACGGACATACTGACCGCTGGAGTGCAAAAACTCTCAGAATTTGGAATAAGTGAAACCAAACTTTGAAGATATCTATTGCTTCTAGAAGGACTTGTACTTGCCTATAACATACATTGAAATCGCAACTGATTCCTTTTTCATGTTCCATGGCCGGGCATTGATTGTGTTACCAGTACCACCGTCAATCACATTAATCTTTGCATCCTTTGTTAAGACAAACATTACTTCTGCTGCAGGGTTGAGTGGGATCTTTGTTTCGGAGTGCTTTGGGCTTTTGACAATGCCATCAGTATGTCTAAGTTCTTTCCAAGTTATTGAAATGATTGGAGAGCTAGAAAGACCATCTTTCCAGAACAAAACTGATAATGAACTTGTGTCAAGCACTGCAACCTGAAACAGAAGCATTGCCAAACTCATCACAAAAATGTTTTTGGAGAGATCTTGAATAAATCAAGCAGAAGTTGTCACTCACACGACCACATTCAAATCCTACAGCAAGTTTAGACCCACAATTTGCAAAATGTAGTGCTTGCACTGAGGAACTAAGAAGAAAGAAAACAGCTCTACATTGAAGTCCTTTTCCTTGAGGCAAAATGTGAACTGCAAAACAAGTTTAACATTCTCAGTTTAAAAAAAATAAGGCATTATTATATTTAAAAAAGGAGGCAAAGATATCCAGATACAGAAACTATAACATACTTCTGCAGCAAAAGGATAATGTAGATGAAGATTTTTTTTAATTGAACAAAAAAGTGGATGCAGAATACTACCCATACCACTAGATCAAATCAACTGTATTTAACTATTTTAATTAATCTGGCTGGAAAATTAAGCATGGTAAGGAAAATATATAAAGTCTTAGTTTAGAGTTAAGCCTCAGAAACTGTTCACTCTTGCACATAAAACTTTCAGGGTAAATCAAGTCACAAGGATGGCTTTTCTTGTTTGTCTTTCAAACTCATGCTATTTAATCATCTTCATGTTTTTAACTGCTCACATTCAGTACATGATTCTTCTAGTTTGTACTCAAACATGAGCATTATCTATGAATAAATTATATTTCAACGTCTAATTTTAAGCATATCATACAAACTTCAAACTGTTAATTTAGAAGCCCAACCACTCAATTTGACAACCAATCATTTTTCTCCAACCAGCATTATACAAGATCATCATTTCAAAACAAAAAAGGACGTTTCCAAAGTCTGTTCACTCTTAATATTTTTATATGCAACTTTACTCGTAAAACAAATATGATTATATGCTACTTATCGAATAAAAAAACCATAGGCAGAATTCTAATATTATTTCTGGCACAGTAAGTCATAACTCAAGCCAAACATGCACCAACTTGATAAATAGAAATAATGTACTATTTAGAAAAACATGAAGGTATGCCCCATTAAGCATAACTGGATATGGATCACCTTCATTTTTAGTCTCAGTGACAAAGTGGAAGTTTGTCCCATCTGAACAGCCTTTGAGGTCATAGAGACGAACCTAGACAAGTCAATGCAATAAGAAAATATATAGTCCAATGTTTCACGGCCTCAAATGGAGTATCCAGTAAAGAATTCTGACCAGACCACTTTCATTGCCAACAGCCAAACTTAAATTGGAGGAGCAGAAGTCCAACTTTGTCACTGGGTCACTTAAACCAGCCACTTTTATACCTTGCACCTACCAATCAAATTAGAAAATTTGATATAAAAAATGTCCTTTCATAGGAGAGTATATGATGGAAGTTATTTGATGGAACTCTAACCTCGCCTTCTATAAGACAGATAAAAGATAAGACTGGATATGTGGCATCCCATATCCCAATGGACCCATCAGAATAACCTGCTAAATACACTCTCTGAAGACCATTATCTTTAGTAATAGACAATTGACTGGCTACACCTCCGGTCAAGGGCCACCGTGCACCACTAACCAGGGTCTCTGTCGAGGCAAGTTTCCTAACCAAGGCTACCTAAGAGAACAGTAAGAAGAAAAGTTAATGATAAACAAAATGAATAGTAAACTATAGGACAGGCAGACAAATATACAAGCCACTTGCTCTGGCAAAGATAACCTGCCAAATACAGTCTGTCAGCCTCATTTATCTTTAGAAATAGACAATTGAAGGTTATACCTCCACCAGAGCCTTTGAGGAGTCCCCTCCAGTGGGGAATTTACTTAGCTTTGCAACTGTCATGAGAGGATTAGATATCGGTACCACTGCAGGAAACTTCATGCCAGAGATGGATGGTCTTCTCTCTTGCTGAGAGACTAAGGCAGATAGACTAGCATCATCATAGAAATGTAGCTGCCCAGGGTTTGTCAACACAAAAAGATCAGCTTTCTGGTTACGCCCCATTGCCCCAGCATTTGACAATAAAAGCATGTCTGCAAAAGAGCCAGGAAGCGTAAGGTCTGCACGACCAACACATCTTAATGTCCCGGATGACCATTCGAGAGTTACAACCTGTAACAGAGAGAATTTTTAAAGAGTAGATTTCAGGATGCTATTATTTCAAACCAAAACAGCACCAGTCCAACTCAGTAGTTGATGGGTTGAACTGACAACAACCAACAACAAAATCAACATTGTTAATGCACATTATAGGGCAAAGGTACCTATATAAAATAGACATTGTAGGGTAAAGGCATTAAATTTACTATTTAAACTGGTCAAGCTGAGACATAGCAGGGACCAAAAATTATTTCTGAATCCCTGGATAAATGTAAAGAAATTAAACCAACACGAGATCAACGTATGTGAAAAAGTTTGCATATGGCACATTACTTTTTATCAGTCATACTATCATCAAATCTATGTCGTACATCTCTAGGCATTGAAGAATTAAAGAGAAGATTAAATAGCTATGCATAACAAACCGTCAAAACTTCTTCAGATCCTATTTCATCACCACCATATATAAAAAGCTGGCCATCACAATCATTACGGGATCTTTGGTTTTTGGACCACTGTAAGACGATGACAGGGAGTTTCCTTTCTGCAGATGATAATTGTAGCTTCACAATACTGTTTGGTGATGATATAGCTTGTTGACTTTTAATTGATGCAGTACGCGATATTTTCCAAAATAATATATCTCCATCGATGTATCCCACAGCCAGAATGGATCCATCGGAAGATGCCCAACAAAGAGCACTTATCTCCTTTTCTCCTAGATGATCATCCAATGTATCATCTGGAAGATTTGTAATCACTTCATTTGAAGAAGAATCAAAAACTCCATCCTTCAATTGGAGATCCTTACCACCTCCAACAAAGAGAATTTGACCTTCAGAAACATCCCAAAGAATAATCAACCCATGCTGATATGCAATCAATACTCTGAAAAAAAAAAGATGGAAAAAACATAGCAATAAGTCCCAATAGACAATACTGTAATATATATCAATATTTCTGTCATATCCTCAAGTACTGAGGATATAACTCCATCAATGTAGACTCATGTTATCAAGAAAGCATTATGCCATGCGGATTAATAATTAGATATGTTCTTGGAAAAAAGAAGAAGAAAATACAATGTACAGCAGGACAAGTCTGAAGTTATATACTGTGCATATCACTATTGTCTCTCTACCTTTAATCATAAGAACATTCCTCTCCAATTTCCAAATACTTACTTAACTCTCTCCCCATGACATCAAAAAGATTGATATGTCGTTGCCTTCGAAGTACAATTATGTCTAGATTGATTTAATCAACAAGTAATTGCAAGAGATAGTAGTGGCTTTAGTTGCTAAAATGACAGTAATACATGCCTTTTGAAATGAAAGGGATGATAATACAAAGAAGAAAACAGCCATGACTGTTTACGCATCGCTTATGGAAATGGAAATTTAATTATGGCTGATTTTCACAGGATTTCTTTTCTTTTCTTTTCTTTTCTTTTTTTATAGGTAATTTTCACAGGATTTCCAACCATAGATTTTCTGGTTTTCGTGTGATTTCAAACAATATCACACAAGGAGATTTTCTAATATGTCTGGATGCATTCACAGAGAATTACTTTAGGAGAGCCATGGTTAACCAATGATTTAGACAAAAATCCTGCTTGCGTTCATTTATACCAATAAGAATATAGTACCACAATCCAAAAATACCAAATTCCTGGATATGTTATTATATTACTTATATTCAAAGTAATTATTAAACAACCAAATCCCATTTCAAATTCAAATGCAGGAAAGTAAAGTGGAAAACGTTAAGTGCTTCTTGTGTCTTGCCTATTCCCAGAAGAAGGTTGAGGAAGAACTCCAACAATAGGTTGGTCACTAGGAAAGGGAAACCCAGCGGCTTCTGATAAATAGAACAAAACAGTGCAGTAAAGAAACATTAAAGCAAGTTAAAACAGCAAAAATTTAATAAATAAAAGATATACAATTCATTCTGACTAAAGTACTAAAACATTATATAAGAAACCATCATTTATTACGTATCATGAAACTTTGGAAAGTTGGATCTAACTTATTCTAATGCACAAATGCATCTGCATATATATGCTCATAGCAGTTTGGAGTATCAAATCATAACAGTGTGTCACTCACTTGTCTACAAAAGCTCATTTATATAAACTCAAAGTAATAGGTGCTTGCCAACAGAAATGAATAATTTCAATCATCCTGTAGGAACTTGTCTGTAACATTTTTTCCTACGATATAATGCTATAAATTACTGTAGCATTTATATGCATTGCCATATGTATGCTTAATTGAGGTCACATGCTTAATTGAGGTCATCCATTTGGGTACACAATTGTGCTAAGGTATTCTCAGATATTCTCAAATATTTACTTCCAAACATCACTCAAACACAAAAAAACTTTTCAATTTCAAATCTTCAACTTTTTCATCTAATAATTACCTAATCATTACAACTTTCCCAAAACTTTCAAACAAAATATAAAAAACAATACAACTTTTTCAAATTTCAAAATAAAAATAATATTCAAATATTATATTCAAACAATTTTTTAACTTTATAATATTTTTATTCAACTATTTCTCTCTCCTTTCCCAAAACCTAATAAAACATGTTAACTCAAACTATTTCACTACTATTCACTAAGTATTCACAAATATTCTTAGTACCCAAACAAACCCTAAGTTAACAAGAAACAATATTTTTAACTATAAATGAGGAAGTAGCACGTGATACTAAGTCCAAGGATGCGAGTCGAGTTAAATAGATTTAACTTGTAATTTGCAAAAAAAAAAAAAGCATATCGACTGAAGAAGATTTTAATTGAAAAAATAAAAAATTGATCACGACATATTGGGAAAGGTTTCTTTCAACTTGAGTTAACCTTCATGTCCTCTACATTAAATTAAGTACCTCGTCCAAAGAAAAGTACGCACAAGGAAAGTACTATTTGATTTGGTAAATTAACCAGTCGAAAAGTGCTAGTAAGAAATACCACTTATAGAATTTGCGGAGATGTGATATGGCAACTGTATAAGTTTTTCATCTTCGGCATCAAACTTAATGACAGACATCAAACCATACTCATCACCAACATACCTGCATGTTGTAATAGAGTAAACATGCAATAAAGTTACTGTCAAATACCCAGTTACATTCAAAGCAAAGTAGCAGCTGATTAAGATGATCCTTTACAATTTAATTTGTTTTCAGTGACGGAAACACACAAGAAGAGGATGGGAGGCTTTCTTTAGAAACATGCTATTGAGGTGGGTGATAAGTCTCAAGTCAAATCGTGACATGATACAAGGTGCCATGGTCGAAGTCTCAAAGACACATTTCCAGCAATATTTGAGATCGCACGGGAGAAGGATGCTTCATTAGCTGAGCTCTTGGATTTCCCTGGTGGCTCCCCTCAATGGAATGTTGGTTTCATGAAAGTAACAAGATTGGGAGTTGGATGTCATCAATGAGTTTTTTGCTTTACTGTATTCTACAAAAGTGACAGTGAGAACAATAGACAAGATCAGTTGGAGCCTCTCCAAGAAAGGTAGGTTCACGGTAAGATCATTCTATCAGATCCTAACTAGCCAAGGCATGGATGTCTTTCCATGGAGGAATATATGGAAGACTAAAGCTCCTCTGAAAGCAGCTTTTTTTTTTTTTTTTTCTTGGCAGCTTCTTTAGGAAAGATCCTTACGATAAACAACCTAAGAAAATGCTGAATCATGGCATTGGATTGGTGTTGCATGTGCAAAAAGAATAGGAAAAGGGTACATCATCTGCTTCTACACTATGAGGTGGCCATGAACATGTGGAATGACTTTTTTGCAGGAATGGGATTATCATGGCTCATGCCTAGAAGGCTGGTGGACTTTCTAGCAAGTTGGAGAGGCCTCCAAGGCAATTCACAAGTGGCAGAAATCCGAAAGATGGCTCCTATATGTATGTGTTGGTACATTTGGAGGGAGAGAAATGATAGAAGCTTTGAAGATTGCAAGAGGACAATGAATGAGTTCGAAGCTTTCCCTTTTAAAATTTTTTTCCTTTTGGTGGGGTCGATAGGGCTGAATGTCCATGAATTTCTTGTTTCAGTTGTAAATCCTAATTTGGTAAACTCGTGTATGCATCCTGTGTACTTTGCCATTCTTATTATCTTATGAATAAAACTTCTTGATTACCTATCCAAAAAAAAAAAAAAAATCAGCAACTTACATAAAGTAGGAGCCACTGATCACAGAAAAAGCAGTTATATTGGATGTCCACTGCAAACAACCAACTATACTCCTGCTCTCGAGATTCCAAACCTGCCAAGAATAATTAAGATATCAACCAATATAATGTATCAACAGCATTTCTAAGTGAAAGCACCTCCCAGTGTTTAACTACAATTCCAAAGTCAAACTTTCTTGCTACATCAACCATCACCTACCTACATTGAATTGAAGGATTTGTATGCTATGTTTTAATCATTTGATGTTGATTACCATTGACAAGGATATTAAGGAGATACATGATATAAAAACTCGCCAAAGTTCTCTTGTTATTCTTCAATAACACCAAATGCTAAAGTCATGCTCGATAAAAAAAAATAGGGATTATGCAGTTGATTCAGATTCACTACCTGAATATCATTGTCGTTTGAAATGCTGACTAAATAACCCTGGTTTTGTAGAAACTGCCAAAGCATACTAAGTATTAATCTGCTGCTAAAATCAAACGAGGAAAGAAATAAAAAAATTTGAAGTTGATAGAGGTGAAAGGGTTGATAATGTTCCCAAAGCGGCTAAATTTGATATTGCTTGAATACTTTGAATCAACTTGATTAATGCAGGTACATACCTCTAAGTTCTTGTAAGGCGATTGCTTCGGAGATATAAGAAGTCCTTCAATACCATCTCCACCAATAACTTTAATTCGCCCATCCCTACAATAACATCATAATCATAAGGACACGACGTTGTGAGTTGTATTCTCCATTTGTTGATTTTAAGCTGCTAAATGATCTAATAAGAATTCAAATGCCATTATAAATGACTCCTATATGGTAACCACTGCACACTGAGAAAACTTTGTGTGGCAAGATTAGATAGCCTGATAGGCTTAGCCGCTTAGCAGTCCCTGTTAAAGACCCAACCATTGATCCAAAAGCCCTAAGACTATTAGATACTAATTTGGTTAAGCCTTTAACCCCTAGGATCATAACATTCCACCACGCTTCCGAATCCGACGTTCAATGCGGCCCACTCTATTGACACTGACCCGGTGGTAGCCCTTTCCCTTTTGGCGGCTTCACTCATTTATCAGTATTCAATGACTTAACACCATGCCCATATATAGCACTAAGGCATTTTAATCTGGCCTATAAGTTGTCTCCTTCGTGACTTGAACTTGTGACGTGGTCCCTGCTCTGATACCAATTGTTAAAGACCCAACCATTGATCCAAAAGCCCTAAGACTATTGGATACTAATTTGGTTAAGCCTTTAACCCTTAGGATCACAACAGTCCCACTGGCCAATGAATAGTTGCAGTAGTTCAGGGGGTTGAACGGCCATCATACATCCCCATAACCTAGTCAATTACGCTTCCCTATTCTAAATTCTAGCAATATGCTCTGAAAAATCTTGCCATATTTATTGCTGCATATCAATCTAGTCGACATTCCAAAAATTATTGACAGACAAACCACATTTGCCAAAAGAAATAATGACTAATGGAAGTTCAAATATTCTGGTACAAAAAAAGATAACATGCAATTAATTGGAGACATGTAAAAAATTAGCATTCCCACTATGATGCGCAGGTGACTGGCCGATCCTAACTTCTAGCTTCAACTTCTATCATTACTACTAAAAGACAATATTTCAACTCTTTTTTTTATAAGTACAATATTTCAACTCACAGAGTCCCAATGGCCAAAAGGCACTGAATCGGGTCGAAAGCAAGAACCGATGCTGTGGACGGGACACCATAATGGATAGCAATTCGAGCATCCAAGTCTGCTGATGTCAAACCACCATGATGTGCTTTCCGCTATTTGTCAAAAAACAAGCAAACAAACATTTTTTCTCAATAATCGGTGGAAGCCCTGCTGTATCTCTATAATGAATCTTTGCTAAGAAAATGACACCATGAAATAGGCGTGCATATAAGACATCACACAATGTGCATGCTTATGGCCAATGAAAAGAAAGCAAGCATGACCAATCGTCCCTGAACTGGACATCATTTACCATATTTCTATTATTGAAATTTTGTAGCTAGTAGTCTACAACAGAACTTCAGCGCTCAAGACAATCCGTTAATTAATACATTAAAGAAATCATAGGAATATGACTTTGAAGCAAAAAAAGGAATGCAGGGGCTCTGCCAAAGCCAAATCTGGAGATTTTCATAGAAAAAGAAACGCAAGATCACCAAAATGGGGAAAAAGATTAAGAATTCGTTAATGAAAGTAGAAGAAGAACTTGTAAAGCAAAAGCGGCAAAAGAGGGATGGTGGCCGGTGTGGCTTGCTGGAATATCACACCTGATGATGGTTCACCGCCTTCTGTAACAATCGCTTCGCGAACATGGCGACTTTAAGCTTCAAAGATTTTGAGAGTTCGAATTGTTCTCGTTGACGGAGAATCGGTGTTAGTAGTGACTATACCTATGCAAACCTTCTGTGAGCTAATAATAAAGAATAAAACTTTATTTGAAGTCCTGATCAATGAAATGGAATAGGTATTTACGAGCCGTTGTTTTTTATCCTGATGTATCCTCTGCGGTTTGTCTTTTATAAGTTTTCGTGAGCTCATACATTTTTTAAATTAATTTTCTTTTAACTAAGTATCATAAAACTATTTATTTCAGCAAAAGGGGATGTAGCTCAGATGGTAGAGCGCTCGCTTAGCATGCGAGAGGTACGGGGATCGATACCCCGCATCTCCATTTAAAACGACTCGTTATCTCTTTTTCTGTTTAATTAGCTTTTGGGCCCCTTTCTGTGTTACTTATGCTTAAATCAAAATATTCATCCCTCATTCATTTTTATAGATAAAATAAAATGAGATTAAAATTAAAAAGTTGAATAAAATATTATTAAAATATATTTTTTAATATTATTTTTATTTTAAAATTTGAAAATGTTAAATTATTTATTTTATTTTATATTAGAATTTAAAAATGTTGTAATAATTAAATAAGATAAGTTAAGAAATTTTTTGAAAACAAACAAGGCCTTAAATGACCCACACCATAAGCACAGATATGAAATAATGACTTAGGCTATATTTGGGTAGTGAGTTAATATTAAATGATTTATGAATAGTAGTGAAATAATCTCATTATCCAAACACAATCATAGTCTACTTAGCAAATCTATACCACACACGAGAGAAAAAAATAAATAAAAGTAAGTGTGTGGTGTAAAATTATTGAATAGAAATTTTTTGATATAATATTTGAGGTCTTCTATTTTGCAGTCCTACATCACATATTTATTAAAAAAATAAATAAAAATAAGTGCGTAATGGTTGCTAAATATAATTTTTCCATAACAAAATACAATAAAACATGAAAGCTCCAGCTAGATTGGGTAGGTCCCATATTCCTTGGCATAATGCTACAGAGGTATGACTTGGTGAGTTTTAGTGCGATGTAATGATAGACTGCTGGAATATGCGCTATATAAAATCATTTCTACAGAGGTGAAATGATTGCCGTAGAATGCTCGTCCCACGTTGTCAAAAGGAAAAGACTGTTAACTTCTGGAGATGCAAGACATAAAAGGCTTCTAAACACGCAATGGATCACGGTCGCTTGTAGAGATGACTTGAATTGGTCTTGGTGTACCTTTGAAAAGGTGCGTGGCAGCGTGGGGGGTGGCGGCGGAAGCACTTTGGTAGGGGCACTTAGTAGAAAAAAGTGGCTATATTGCGTAGATATAAGCTTTAAAGTCTCTTATAAACAAAAAATAAATTCGCCATAAAAAAGTAAAATAAAAGTCGAACGGGATAGATGAAGGAAAAAAAAATGGGAAAAGTCTGTCCTAGTGACCAGTGAGAGAATAGAGACCAAAAAACCACAGACTATGGTGGCGTGTGGGTTTCACTATGTAACCATAAGGAGTTTTATTATTCATCATTCCTACACACTACATAATATTTTTATTTTTATTTTTTAAAAAATTAATTTTATTCTTCCTAAAATAATTGAGTTTTTCTACTCATTATCCATACATTACATATTTGGTAAAAGAAAAAAATAAAAAATTATGTATAGTATGTAGTGATGTTGGAATATCACTTTCAATTAAATCTTGTGAAACCAAACAGAGGGGTACTTGACAGTTAAGTTAGTTGCGACTGAGATGTAAACTTCTAATCCAAGTTGTAGATGATGTATAGTCTTTATGTGTATAAATACAATGATTGTATAAGCCATTAAATCACACTTTTAGATCATAATAAGAATTACACAGTTTTCTTCCATATCATAGTTTCAATTTTCAACAATTTTACATGGTATCATCGTGTATACAAGATTCCGCTGCTCTCTCTTCCTTTCTTGATTCTCTTCCTTTCGTGTATAGTCTCAAATCTTTCTTGATTTTTTGCTTCTATGGCAACCTCTGATCCTAGGGCAAATTCTGCTTCTGTGACAAATCCTTCTGATGATTCTTCAAGTAGTTACTATCTATATCCATCTGATAATCCTGGAGCTCTTCTGGTTTTCGAGATCTTTATTGGTGAAAACTATGTTGCATGGAGTCGATCAATCTCCAGTTCTAATGATTTTAGGTTTCGAGTTTCTTGGATGCGAGCAAATAATCTTATTCTATCTTGGTTAATGAACTCCATTGCAAAAGAAATCCATGGCAGTCTGCTTTATTTCTCAAGTGCATTTGATATTTGGGAAGAACTCAAAACCAGTTATCTTCAAAGTGATGGTCCACAAATCGTTATCCTAGAGAAATTCTTTAGCTCTATTTCTCTGCTCTATTCTCTAGGATCAAAGTCTGTTACTGAATATTTTAGTGATTTCAAGACCCTGTGGGATGAGTACATCAACTATCAACCCATTCCAAGTTGTTGATGTGGAAATCTAAATAGATGTTCATGTGATATCTTAAAGAACCTTACATAAAGGCAACGACATGACTATGTCATGAAATTTCTAATTGGCCTGTATGATTCTTATTCAATGATGTGAAGTCAGTTACTTCTTCAATCTCATTTGCCTTCCTTGAGCAAAGTTTTTTTCTTTGCTACTACAAGAAGAAAGTCAAAGATATTTGACAAATACAGTTGGTATTCCCCTTGATTCACATGTCATGATTGCTGCACAACCACATAAACAAACTTCAACAAATGGTGCTCAATTTACAAAACCAAAAGGCAAGATAGATGTGATTTGCTCCCATTGTGGTTACTCTGGTCATCTTGTAGACAAGTGCTTTCAACTCATTGGATATCCACCTGGATGGAAGGGTCCACGAGGCAAAAGATTCTTTTTCTACATATCTAGCAGTATAAATTCACGGTTGCTCATTGCACACAATGCTTTTTCTTTGGAGCCAAATTCAAGTATCCCAAATATATTTTCTCAAGAACAAATTCAAAATCTGATGACACTTGCAAATAGTCTATCCGGTTCACACATTAATCCTAATTCAACAGCTAACACTGCTTCTACCTCAATTAATACTTCTTCTTGCAATATTGTTTTATCTTCCAAGAATCATTCTCCATGGATTCTTGATACTGGAGTAACAGATCATATGATCTGTTCTCCTCATTTTTTCAACTCATTTCATTTATCTACTAAATCATTTCTAGTTAATCTACCAAATGGCCAATCTGTTCCTATTGTTTTTACTGGAAGTGTCAATTTCTCTTCTGACATAACCTAGCATAATGCCCTTTATGTTCATTCTTTCAATATTAATCTAATTTCTGCTTCAAAGCTAACTAAAGACAAATATATTGGTTTGTTTTTCTTTCAATCCAAATGTATTTTGTAGGACCTCAGCAACTGGAAGATGATTGGGCTTGCTGAAGTAAAGTCTGGTCTATATCACTTACAAAAGTTCCCTGTTAAAGCAAAAAGTGAAGTACCTGGATCAATCAATTTACCTTTTGTTTCTTTAGCCAACAATTGTAATATAAATTCTGATATTTGGCATCTTCGATTAGGACATATCCCACCTGCAAGACTACAAATCATTAGTGCATTGGATCTTATTGTACAAGTTTCTCATAGTCATACTTGTGAAATTTGTCCATTAGCTAAACAAAAGAAACTACATTTTTTTGTATCAAACAGTTATTCCAATAAAGCTTTTTAGTTGGTCCATTGTGACATTGAGGGCCCCTTTTCCACTACATCATATTCTGGCTACAATTATTTTCTAACAATTATAAATGATTCACACGTTTTAGTTGGTTTTATCTCATGAAAGCTAAAACAGATACTCGTACAATCCTCACCAATTTTGTTCCTTATGTTCATAATCAATTCAACACAACTATTTAGACTCTTAGAACATATAATGGTCAAGAGTTTGATATGCCTATTTTTTATCAAGAACATGACATAATTCATCAACTATCTTGTGTTGAAACACCTCAACAAAAGGGTAGGATTGAAAGAAAATATCAACATTTATTAAATGTAGCTAGAGCACTACTTTTTCAATCCAAATTACCTCTTTCCTATGGGACTAATTGTGTATTAACTGCTACACATCTCATCAATAGAACCCCTTCATCTGTCCTAAAAAATCAAACACCATATTTCC
The DNA here is from genome assembly GCF_001411555.2 of Juglans regia. NCBI lineage: Eukaryota > Viridiplantae > Streptophyta > Magnoliopsida > Fagales > Juglandaceae > Juglans > Juglans regia. The sequence continues at coordinate 32,865,239 of NC_049903.1, forward strand.
TTTTGTTTAAAAAACCTCCAGATTATCACTATCTTAAAGTTTTTAGATGTTTGTATTTTGCTAGCACAATCACAAGTCATCGAAACAAATTCCAACCAAGAGTCTCGAAGTGTTTTTTTCTGGGATATCCACCAAATATCAAAGGTTACAAAGTTCTTGATCTTCTTACTCTAAAAATCTTTGTATCCAAGAATGTGGTTTTCCATGAATCCATATTTCCTTCAATACTAAATGATGTTCATACATCATTTGTCTTTCCTGATTTTCCTCAAATCTATAACTCTATAGAATCTAATATATCTCCTTCAAATGTTGTTTCCTCAAATTCCCAAAATCAAAATCAAAACCTTAGAAGGTCTGAAAGAATCAGGCAACCTCCTACATATTTATAGGACTTTTACTGCGAAAATACAACTCAGACAACTTCAACATCTCAAGCATCTCTCAGCTGCAATTCACCTTCTTCTTTTGGTAAGTCTTACTCCATATTTCAATTCCTCTCTAACTCACAATTATCTCCTCGATATAAAGCCTTTGTTTCTACTGTTTCTTCTACATTTGAACCAAAAACCTTCAAACAAGTCATCTCCCACCCTCAATGGCAAGCTGCTATGGCAAAAGAAATAAAAGCTCTTGAATTAAACAAAACTTGGAGACTTGCCATTTTACCTCCAAATAAGACTGTAATAGGTTGTAAATGGGTTTATCGTGTCAAATTTAAAGCTGATGACACAGTTGAGAGGCATAAAACTAGACTAGTAGCAAATGGATACACTTAACAAGAATGTCTTGATTTCTTTGACACTCATTCACCTATTGCAAAGATGACAATTGTACGAGTTTTACTTGTTGTTGCTGCCATAAAGCATTGGCATTTACATCAATTAGATGTAAATAATGTTTTCTTGCATGGAGATCTCAATGAAGAAGTGTATATGCAGCTACCACCAGGATATTCATCCTCTAATGACCCTTGAGTATGCAAACTTAAGAAGAGTCTTCATGGTCTGAAACAGGCCTCAAGACAATGGTTTTTCAAACTATCTTACTCTTTGCTTCAATTTGGTTTTATTCAAGGCAAATCAGATTCATCCTTGTTCATAAAACAAATCTCAGTAGGTTTTATAGTTCTACTTATTTATGTTATGACGTTATTCTTGCATATGATAGCATTGATAAAATCAATCTTGTAAATAAATTTTTACATGATTCCTTTACAATTAAGGATCTTGGTGAATTAAAATGCTTCTTGGGTATAGAAGTGGCTTGATCAAATAAGGGTATTACTTTGTGTCAGAGGAAATATGCTCTGGATATTTTGCAAGACAGTAGCTTTTCTAGTTGCAAACCAGTAGCCTTTCCTATGGAATCCACTCTAAAGCTAACTGCAAATGATTCCTCCTCTCCTCTATCTAATCCTGCATCATACAGAAGACTTGTTAATTGACTATTATACTTCACTATAATAGACCTAATCTGGCTTATTCAGTTCAAGTTTTAAGTCAGTTTATGGCTAAACCAAGCGCTACACATCTTTAAGCTATTGAAAGAGTGCTTCGATATGTTAAAGCTACACCAGGTCAAGGAATTTTCTTATATACAGCATCTTCCTTACATCTAAAAGCATATTCTGATAGTGATTGGGGTGGCAGCCTAGACACTAGAAGAAGTGTGACTGGTTTTACAGTTTTTATAGGAGATTCTATTATCTCTTGGAAATCAAAGAAACAACCTACTGTTAGTAGATCATCTGCTGAATCTGAGTTTAGGGCTTTAGAATCTACAACTTATGAGCTTCAATGGATAGTTTACCTTCTAGTTAACTTAAGAGTTACTCATTCTCAAGCTGCATTATTGTACATTGATAGCAAGCCTACTTCTGATATTGCTTCTAATCATGTTCATCATGAAAGGACCAAGCATATCCAGCTAGATTGTCATCTTGTTCGAGAGAAACTATAAGAAGGCCTCATCAAAATAATTCATATTCCTTCAAATAATCAGTTAGCTAATATATTAACTAAATCTCTTGAATCTCTCAATTTTCATCATCTTATTCGCAAGATGAGAATGACTAACAATGGGAGGTGTTGGAATATACAAAGCCTTATAGAGGGATTGGAATTAAAATCACGTAAAGCCAAACAAAGGGGTACTTGACAGTTAAGTTAGTTGAGAATGAGATGTAAATTATTGATCCAAGTTGCAGATGATGTATAGTCTTTATGTGTATAAATACAGTGATTGTATAAGCCATTAAATCACACTTTCATATCATAATGAGAATTACACAGTTTTCTTCCATATCATAGTTTCAGTTTTCAACAATTTTACAGTGTGGGATGATGAGTATAATTTTTCTATCTGTATAAGAGGAATTCTATGTATCAATCACTATTCATTTTTCACACTCCACACCTATAGTTTTTTTTACATAAGGTATGAACATATTTTTCATAGGGTGTGAGGTATGTGGTACTAAAAAATGACTGATGAGAAGAACTTTTCATCTGTATAATCTATAATGTACATACATCCTTTTCCAAGCCAATAAAATTTTGTTATTTTCATAAAATACCTGGACTCTTCACTTAAAAGTTAAAAGTAAGAAAAGTAGTTCATGTTAGCTCATGGTTGAATGCAGAAATAAATTTATAATAAAAATTAGAATAGTTTTCTCGGTAATAAAAATATTTCCTCAACTTCTTTCCACACATATAAAACTTCTCATCTCAATATTTTTCATTTATTTATTAAAATATATTATTTTAATGCATATAAACATTCATTTAAATAATAAGTATTCTTAAATGTTGTACGAGTTTATCATTGGAATTAAGGGTGTGCATCCGGATCGATTTTTTTTTCGGTTCAATTCGGAACCTAGAAATTTGGGTGTGTACGGGCAACTATCTACCCGGATTACACCCGGGTGGGTGAGAAGAATCCGGATCCAATTCTGTGATCCGATTATTCTCAAAAATATATTCTTTCATTTTCTTTTCAATATTTTTTAATAAAAATTAAAATATTCAAACGGTAATTTTGAGAGACTTTCTTAACATTTTTCTTATTATTTATATATAATTTTTTTAAAAAAAATACTAGGTACACCGTTGCACCCATAAAATTTACCAAATCCTGTAACAATCAGTACACCCTAGAACTAGAAGGGCGATAATTTTAAGGTGGGACTCACATTTACACAAAAACTTATGAATTATCATCTCTCATTTATTCCTTAACTATTTATAAAAAAAACTTTTCAACATTTTATATCCCATTGTCCCAACATTCCAAGAAGAAAAGTGGACTTATAAAAGAAATTTGAGTATAATTAGCTAGAGAAGGAAAGAAACTCGAGCCGTTTAACTGTAGCTTCCGTCGTCCGAGCGGTTTTTTCCCTTTCCTAATTCAAGCAACCTATCAGCCTAAACTTGCGTGCCCACTGTCCGCCATATCCTAACTCCGTTGCCATGACAATTTTCTCGTCCACAAAGCAAGGTTCGTTCCTTCTTTGTGTTCTGACTAGATACAACACTTCCGATGGATATCGGAAATGGTGTGTTGAAGAGTCCTTAGGTTTGGAAGGATCTTTAATTGCCTCGCGATTAATCACATAAAAACTGAATTCAATATTGGACTTCGCACTTATACAGGACTCTTAACTGCCTCTTGAGTGGCTTTTACTGTTCAATCATTCCCTTGGTGCTTTGAATTGGTCTTTGTACTGCTGCTGCTAATTAATATTAGCTTGTTAGCAGTTTTTTCCGTGAGGCAGTTATTGCTAATAGTTGTTTTCGTGTTCATTCCAATGAATATTTAATTGTAATGTCTTGCAGATGATCTTGACCAAAATGTTAAAAGTTCTTATTTTAATTTACCACCACTGGATGTTTCCATCGTATTCCCACAAGCAACTCCAGCGTCCGTCTTTCCTCCATGTGGTAAGAATGCCCTCTCTCTCTCTCTCCCCCCCCCCCCAGCCAGCAGTGTTACACATCTGGTGTTCCGAATTGAACATAACTTGATGAATTAAATGAATTTGATCATTCACAAACATATACATAAAACTTCATTGTTCATATAAATGTAAATAATTAAATTTACCTCTTCCCATCCACTTGTGCTTTTGGAACAAATGGTGATTTCACATAGTATAGAGCAGAAGTCTTGAGTTGGAATCCTGACTCATTGCAAATGAAAAATTTAGTAGCTTTGGTAGTCCCATTGCAAAATGAATGATAGTTTAGGGAGTAAGATGTAATATTCCCTAATTTTTGTATAAAGGTTGCTACTTACTATCAGTTCTTGGCATTTCTTAGCATCAAAATTAGGGGAAGCTTGAATCTACATTTATCTAGCAGCTCCTTTTGAGATTTTATAAATAGTCTCACGAGGTTCTTTGGACTAGATGCCTTTTGCTAATGTATCATGCTGCACGTATGATATGTATCATGCTTACTATTGAAGATGATTATTTTTGCTATTTATTATTTCCATTTTTTCAAATAAAACTTAAAAGATTGTTCTGATAATTATTTCTCAAGTATGTGTATTCTTATTCCTTTTTTTTTTATATAAGTATGTGTATTCTTATTCTTAAGCAGCAAGGGACACCAAATTATAGGATTTAGAGCATATAATCTTTATTTCCCACACATGGCAGTATATTTTTTCACTCAGTGCCATTCCATTTTATTGTGCATTGCCTTGGAATTTTCCATTATTATCTAGATTATTTGAGGCCATTTATGTCTTATCGTTGCATATCGGCCTTTAATTATCACAGCTTCAGACTATTTTCAACTTGATGATCTATTGACTCCTAAGGAGAAGGCCATCAGGATGAAAGTAAGACAATGCATGGAACAAGAAATAGCTCCAATAATGATAGAGGTGTCTTCTCATTTTACTCTTATTATTCTTAGTATTGCTCATAAGATATACAAAGCAATTTCGGTCCTGAGGCAATCTTTCCTATTTTTTATTAGTGTTTTCACTATTGTAATATTCTAATTAAAAAGTCTAAAAATGACGGAGGTATCTTTCTCATTTTACTCTTATTATTCTCACTATTGCTCATAAGATGTACAAAGCAATTTCAGTCTGAACTAAGGCAATCTTTCGTATTTTTTATTATTATTTTCATTATTGTAATGTTCTAATTAAAAAGTAAAGTTGTACATTTTTTTCTTTATCCTCAGTATTGGGAGAAGGCCAAGTTTCCATTTCATGTTATTCCAAAACTTGGTGCCCTGAATATCGCAGGTGGCACAATCAAGATAGCTTGTGCATCTTTTTCTACCCCCAACCCTGGCATTTTCTCTTCCTCTCTCTCCCCTGAGTGGTGTAAGTTGTGGTGGATAGGATGCTTAGCTAGTTCTGATTCTCAGGGCTATGGGTGTCCTGGTCTCTCCATTACTGCATGCACTGTTGTTTCAACAGAGATTGCTAGAATTGATGCAAGTTGTTCCACATTCATAATAGCGCAGTTATCATCTCTGGCAATTGGTAAGATCTTTAGACTAGCTTTGTTTTGTCTTTACCTGATAAAATCAAATAGCTAATTTTCTTTTTCCAATAAACAAACCAACATGCAGTTAGTAAATCACATCATTGTGTTATTTGTCTGGATTGCCTAGTATAGCATTGTGTGGATCAGAGGCACAGAAGCAAAAATATCTACCATCTTTGGCACAGTTAAACATTGTAGCGTGTTGGGTAAGTATCCTACTTTGGAATTCAAGTATAGTGTAGGATTTCTGCATGTTTGATATGCGTCTCTGTGAAACTTTAAGTTACTTCAATATGTTGTTTCCACACCTTAAGGCTTTGACTGAGCCTGGATATGGAAGTGATCTAAGTGCTATGAAGACGACATCAACCAAGGTTCGTGCTGTCAACTTCATTCTATTGATTTATAATATGCATAACACCAATTTACATTTATGCATGTACACTCACATACATAATGGAACACAATATTCTTAACGTTTGTTTAATATCATTTGGATTGGTATGACTAGGTGCAAGGAGGTTGGAAACTTGAGGGCCAAAAGTGCTGGATTGGAAACAGTACCTTTGCAGATTTATTCGTTATTTTTGCAAGGAATGCCACAACAAAGTAGATAAATGGGTATGTTATATGCTGTATGATATACAGAACACTTCACCCAATCATTTAAATCAAAAGAAAAAATTACACCAATTTACTAGAAAGGTTTGCAGGAAATCCCTTTTTCCAATGAGATCTATCATGTGTTTTACAGTGCTACTCCCTATCACTTTATTGTCTATGGTTTTGCCTTATACACAATCATCCTCAGATATTAACTTGAGTGAACATTCCTTATAGTATGTTGGCAAAAATGCAAACACACCTTGACACGATATTGAGGTTTTGAATGGTTGTCATGTCGAACTCCATATATGCATGTTACAAACTACCCCATGTCCATTCCCAATGATTTTTATGTTATTTCTTTTACTTATTTTCATCAATATTGGACATTACAAAATCCATTCTTCTTTGATTTGTCACTTGAGAGATAGATCTGCATTAAGTTAACAGTCATAAAAAACTGATGTGACATGTAAACATGATTGTATCGGAGTGGACAATTTTAGACATGACCCACGAATCTAACACAAACACAACATTGGATTTGAGGGTTAGGGTTTAGTCTAAAACCAAGCCAACCTGATTAGACACGATGAATAAACAACCCAATTTTGTGTCAAGCCGCTTAAGCTGTTTAATTTAGTTACATTTATACTATAAAAAATGTAAACTCAAAAATTATGTTAGTAACTTTTGTTGATGCTCAATGTGGATGCTTTATCATGTTTGTTTTTGGAATGTAATGCAATTTTTTTTTTGTTATGTGCTTGTTTATTTTGATGAATTTTATTGGCTATAATCATATTTTGGTTGAAATTTTCTAAGAAGTTGGGTTACGGTTACTGATACCAATTATCAAATTGATTTTGTTGTGTATCTAGCTGTGATATGTATAATTGATATGCTTCTGTCATGTTTAATTGCATTAGCCATGCCAGTTCAAGTATTTGGGTCAATTCAAGCCATTTTTATCAAACAAGTCAAAACAGTTTGAAACGAGTTATATTCGAATAAACTAAACACGATCTATTTATTGAACAAGTTATGCAGGTCATATCGTGTTATCAATTGATTTGAATGGGTCATGTCAAGGTTCAGAGGTTTGATCTACTCAATTAAATAAGTCATATTAGAGTTGAACCCATGGCCTGATCCGATGTGTACCCAACCCTTGAACCCAACTTGGCACCCTATAAAAGTATGGAAACTATAACATAGTTTCACACATGTGCAGGACTCTTCACCTATATTGAGCCCTTTGTTTTGTCTACGTACACATCTTATAAAGTACTACTAAAATAATTCTCCTTATAGAATGCAACCCTTCAGACCTCTCTGGCCATTGGCCTCGATATACAAAATGTAAAATAGGAAAATTTAGGCTCCTTAGCTGCCTGTTATTTGCGAAATGAAGTGGATTTTGTACTGGCTTTTGTAAGGAAGCACGTAATTGTTGGGTTTTCCAAATTGGGATCCTTTTTTTGTGCTTGTGTAATATTTATGTTTTCTGTTTCAAAATTATAGTAAAGAAGGATGCCCCCGGATTAACAGCTACAAAAATAGAAAACAAAATTGGCCTGAGAATTGTTCAAAATAGAGATATTATATTAAAGAATGTTTTTGTCCCTGATGAGGATAGGTTACCTGGCATTGATTCTTTTCAGGATGCAAATAAGGTACAATTGTGAGGAGTTATGTTGATCTTGTCCCTCATAGTTTGTGTTATCTTCTTGGTATGGGTTTCTGGTTGATTATCATCCATAAATGCTCAGAATAGTGTCTTTGGTTGAGATTATACATCCCAATGAAGTCCAATGCAAACAACACATTTTCATTGTAATCCAACTGGTCTCCCATTTTTTCTATTTGAAGTATGGTTAATTTTTTTTTTTTTTGGGGGGGGGAATGTTGTGGGGTTTACTCATGTCATACTCTGGTCATATTTTTTGAATTGATACAAAGCTTGTTGCTATATGATGTGATTTCTTAGTCAGGATTGAAAATAGAAATATGGTAATATGTTTATATGAACGCAAATGACTGCTTTAGTTTTTCTTAACCATGAAAATACATACCTTAGCACACGTGTAGAACAACCAATTAAAAAGTTAAACATACATCCAAAACTTCAAATTTAGTTTAGTCAGCTCTGAAATAGGTTGATGTTTTCAACCATAGTCCTGGCTTCCAAGTGTTACAATTTCAAAGTCTGCAACTAAGGTTCTTTACTTGGTGCATCAAAACGGAGGGCTAGAAAAGAATATGCAAAACAAGCACCTTGGGTGTTCTTTTGCCCTCATTTCAGTACTGACATGTTATTTCCTCTACCTTCTGGAATGCATCAACTTCAACCAAACCAATCAGTAGCAGTTTACTTCACCATACATGCACTTAGCTACACAGTCCCAGCAAGATAGGGCAATTCAAATTTGTTTGCTGTGTCCATAAACGAATATTCCTTCAAATATTATTTTAGAGAAATCTGAAGTACTTTTGTGCATGAATGTGAAGTGTGTACATTGTTGTTTTTCCAATTTCCATAGTTTCATGCTTTTGAGTATTCGTGTATGTTCCTTATTTTTCATGCTGCTTATCTGTAACTGCTTACTCAAAACAGATACTTGATGTTTCACGCATTATGGTTGCCTGGCAACCTATTGGCATATCAATGCGCAACTATGATATGTGTCACAGGTATCGGAGTAAATGCTTCTCTTCTTTGCTGTAATATTTTATTTTAATCTTTGGGTATGACCTGCTCTGAATTCCAACCGATCTAAAGGTATCTGAAGGAGAGGAAACAGTTTAGAGCACCACTCGCAGCTTTCCAAATCAATCAACGGAAACTTGTTCATATGCTGGGTAATGTTCAAGCAATGATTCTAGTCGGTTGGCGCTTCTGCAAATTGTATGAGAATGGAAAAATGACTCTAGGTCAAGCTAGTTTGGGAAAGGTACAATGGATAATCTTTTTATTTGTGATGCATTTTCTATTCCTTGAGCTGAAAATTTCTGTAATTCTTCAGTCATGGATCACCTTGAAGGCAAGAGAAACCGCTGCAATTGGGCGGGAGTTACTTGGGGCAATGGAATTTTGATCGATTTTTTAGTCGCAAAGGTATTCGACCCCTGTCTATTAGATAATCTTCATTTTTTTTTCTAAAGAGTACTGGGGCTTCATTGCAGGCATTCTGCGATCTGGAGCCTATATACACATATGAAGGCACCCATGACATCAACAGCCTGGTCACAAGTAGGGAAATCACTGGTATTGCTAGCTTTAAGCCTGCTATATTGAGCAAACGAAGCCACCTGTAAGAAATGTAGATTTTCTTTCTCAATGAGAATCAATTGTGACACCCCTCAAGAGGTGAATAAGTTACACAAATGATGTTTAGATTACGACAATGGAACTGAAATAAAGTTTTTTAAAAAAGGCCGAAATTTTATCAGTCTTTTATTACTCTCTACTATTGATTTTGCTTATTACTTTTTTTTTATAGGTTATCAATAAGTTTTATTCATAGGAGAAAAAGGCATAGCTCAAATACATAGGAAGTCTACTTAAGAAGTACCTAACTAAGGTTTACAACCGAAAGTAGAAAATCATGAACATTTAGTCATTAAAATCAATGACCCCCGCCTATAAGAACAAAGTTTTTTTTTTTTAAATCGAACTTTAAGCTCATTCATTGTCCTCTCGTGATTTTTTAAGCTTCTATCATTTATCTGCCACCAAATGCACCAATACATACATATAGGGGACATTCTCCATATTGCTGCCACTTGAGGATTACTTTGGAGTCCTCTCCAGATTGCTAGATAATCCACCAGTCTAAGAGCCTCAACCCATGATAATCTAATTCTCACAAAAAAAATCATCTCACGTGGTCCTGAATGTAAAAACAAGTGATCTACTAATTCATCATTCTTCTTATATATGTAACACCAGTCCAACACCATTACCCGATGTTCACTCAGAGCATGTAGGCTGGAAAATGCAACTTTTATCACGTTGTTAAGGTTTTGTTTACTTTCTTAGAGAATGTAGGCTGTTGGACCAATCACAAATTAAGTTTTTTTTCCTCATCTACCATTGAAAGTACATTGATCCTAGATGCTTCCACCACCTAAGCTTCTTCTCGTGGCACACCATCACCATGAAGCCCAAAAACTTGCCTAACTGTACCTCAAACGCGCACTTGGTTGGGTTAATCTTCATCCTGTATTGCCGCAACACACCGAAAGCTTCCTTTAGGTCTTCCATGTGTTGCCCAAACTCCATGCTCTTCACCAAAAGGTTGTCCACATACACTTCCATATTTCAGTCTACCTGATTCTTGAACATTTTGTTGACCAGCCTTTGGTAGGTTGCTCCTGCATTCTTTAGTCCGAAGGATATAACCGTGTAACAGTACAAGCCTCGATCGGTTATGAAAGTCGTCTTATTCTGGTCAATATGGCTCATTTTGATTTGATTATACCTAGAGTAGGCATCCATGAAACACAACACCTTGTGACCCGCCGTGGCATTGACTATTAGATCTATCTGAGGAAGGGGAAAACTATCTTTTGGGCAGGCTTTGTTGAGGTTCATGAAGTCTATGCACATTCGCCACTTTTCATTGGACTTCTTCACTAACACAATATTTGACAACCAGTCAGGGTACTAAGTTTCCCTGATAAATCCTGCTACCAACAATCAATCCACTTCTTTTGCTATTGCTGTGTACTTCTCAGTGCTGAAATTCCTTTTCTTTTGCTTAACAGACCTTGTTTTCGAGTTGACGTTCAGTCGGTGCTCTATCACATCTTTGCTTATTCCTGGCATATCCTAATGATTTCATGCAAAGATGTCTTTGTGCTCCAAGAGGAGTTGGATTAGTCAGGTCCTTTCCTCCTTCACCATTGTAGTTCTGATCCTCACATAGTTATCCAACTGGGTTGGATCAAAGGGAACGAGCTCCAATGACTCATTGACTTCTCCTTGTCTCAGCATTTCCTCATCCCTTGTTTCTGCCTCCGTCATGAAGACTTCAGGTGGAGGCAGCGGGAGGGTACCATCGTCGTATTCCTGCGGCTCTACTATTTTTACATCCTGCTCTCCTTTCCTTAGTTCCTACACATAACATTCTCAAGTAAGCACATGTTTGTCACGTACTTCGCCAGTTCCCGCTTTCTTGGGAAACTTCATTTTCAGATGGTAGGTGGATGTGATTGCTCTCAAGGTGTTCAATATTGGCCGACCTATAATAACATTATATGCCAATTGCATTCTTACTACTAAGAACTCAGTCAGGGTGGTGGTGAGGTGAGGGTCAGATCCTACTGACACAAGTAGTGTAATAGACCCTATGGGTTAAACTGTATTTCCCGTGAACCCCTTCAATGTAGTTGGTGCTAGGTGAAGCTGACTCATACTCTACCTCATCTTCATGAAAGCATCTCAGAATAGGATGTCTGCTGAACTTCCATTATCTATCAATATCCTTTATGTCATGTAATTTGCTACCAGCATTATTACCACCAGTGCATCATCTTGTGAGTATACTGCCCCTCGAGAATCTTCATCACCAAAAGAAATTGGGGGCGAGGTTTGCACCCACGCCTGCTTGACAGGCCTCTACACACTGTATATTTCTTCATACCTTGCCCATTTTGCATAGGCCTTTCTTCCCGACGAGGTTGGGCTACCTCCTGCATAACCTCCAGCTATGGTACGAATCTACGCCAAGAGTGGATTTTGCTGATTTGTATCTTACTTGGGTCGGTGATTTATTGGTTCCTGTGATCTCCTAGCCCTCATAGGTGATTCTCTCCTCCTTGGGCTCTGGCTTCGTTTAGGTTTACGCTCCTACATCCTATCGTCTAAACACTGTGGTGGAGAGGCATTTTCAGCGACAATGTGTTCCAATTCTCCATTACCCTTCATCTCCATCTCTTCAATTTTCTGTTTGAGCGTGTGACAATCTTCAGTTTGATAACCATTCACCATGTGGTATGTACAGTACCTTTGAGTCTGCCGCCCGCAGTCTTCGTCACGCCTAGTTCCCTTTGCCTTGTCATGGTCTTGCACACTAGAGTAGTGTACATGGTTACTATTGTATCACCTCACGTATGTTTCTCGTTTTCCCTCGTACTGATTCTTTTTTGGCCTTAGACAATTTTCTCGGGCCTTCCTTCGACGTACTCTCATCCTTTCACCCTGACCTAGCGGTGAGGGCGATCAACGTATCCTCGGCATTTAGAAAGTCATTTGCTCGATGCATAAACTCTTGCAAAGTGGATGGAGTTTTCCTCACCAATTCAGTCATGAAAGGACTCCTTGGCCAAATTCCCCCGAGTAGCGCCGCCAACATGATTTTTTTGTCTTGGTCGTCAACAGTCATTTTTTCCCTATTAAATCGTGCCAAATATGCCTACAAACTCTCGTCCTCCCTCTGCTTTACCGTCAATAAGTACAATGTTGGCCGCCTCCACCGTCGACTAGCCATAAACTGGGTGATGATCTGCCTACCCAATTCCTCAAAATTCTCAATGGAGCCTGGTTGAAGTGCCCCGAACCAACCTCGGCTGCTCCCTTTAACGTCAAAGGAAAAGCCCTACATGCAATCTCTCATAGGAACCCATGAAGAGTCATGTGGGCTTTAAAAGTCTCCAAGTACTCCACCAGGTCCTCAAAACCGTTGTACATGTCTATCGACGAGACCTTGAATTTCAGTGGTAGCGGTACCACCATGAAATCTGAGGTGTATGGTAAGTTGGTGCTGGTCAGCAACTGATCAACTAAAGACGAGGTTCCTATCTTCTTGGTCATTTCCTTGTATTTATTCATCAGGCTGCGCAGGTCGTGGTGCATCTTCTTTGTCTCCTCGTTCTCCTGAGAGTTTTTACTCACGCCCACGTTGTGAGCCTTCATCTCCACCCTGTTAGCCTGACTGGGCGCCGTGTCTTCTCCTGATGGCCCGTTCTTCGCCTTGAGAACCTCATTCTCCCTTCGTAACGACTCAACCTCAGTGGTGAGCCTTCTCACTACTTCTTTCATTTCTGCAAGCCTTCATTCCATGTTCCGTGGCGTCTCTTTCTGATCTCTAGTTGCCTGAGATTGAGTGGTGGTAGGCATGTGAAAGGCACGCTGATTACAAGATAGTTGAATATCCCACAGACGACGCCAACTATTGAAGACGTGTTTCACTATTATGCACTCCCGATCTCCTGCAACAAAAGAGTAAGAGTGCTTGGAGGGTTGAAGGGTTGAAGGGGACCTCTCTGATGCCTAAGTCAGCAATTATATGAGTATTCTTAGAGCTAATTATTCCAGATCCTTTAATTAGCATACCAGAGTCCTTTAAATAGAGAGATTGCCTTCTTAAGATCACCTAGACTAACTGTCTTGCCTATTTTTTGAAATTTGAATCCCAATCTCTTCGTTCTATCCACTTGTTTTGAATGAGTGAATATTCTAACGAACTTAGGATAAGTGAACAAGCGTTCCTCTTAACAAACTTACCTGAGCCCTATTAGGTCAAGGCGTTTGAGCCTTGAGTAACTTGTTGAGCCCTCATGAGCCAGGCCAAGGGTGGCACCCCGCAAGCCTTTATAGTGGTATTAAAGTCCTTCCAAAACCAATGTTAATACTCTAAGATCCATATCTGAGCAAATATAAAATGCATATAAAAGCACATTAGCATTACTAACTCATGAGTTGTTTTTTCATCATTGAGAATTATAGATAACCAATTTTCCCACTTAACGTAATTCTTAAAATTAAATAATATAATAAAAATGAGATGAGAGTACAATATATATATATACACATATAATTTCTATTTTATAATTATTTGATGATCAAGATTCTTTAAATTGGTTTAATAAACAAGTAACACAGATTTCATAATATTTTTTTAAATATTTAATATTGTTGTACATAAATAATAATGCAGACTCCTTAGTCCTTGAAGGCAATTTTTAAACCGGCAATCATGATTCAATTATCTGGTGCTGTGTCTGTAGGGGAATTTTTGTACTCCAAGTTTTGTGTCTTTATATCATGGTAGTTATAAGTGTCTTGTTAACTAGGGCTGCTATTCGGCTATGTATGCCCAATCAGTTCTGCTACATACAGTCACTTTTGTGTATTATTTACGCATTTCATTGATGTAATTGGCCAGAACATTTATTTTATATTTTAAAAAAATTGATGCACCCAATCACATTAGTAGAGTGCTCAAGGAGTATGCAAAAGTGGCTACACATAGAGTTTTTGCTGCTGAATCCCTTCCCCGCTCTTGCCTTGGCAGGGGGGACACTTACCAATCATGCTCTCCTCTTGCATATGCGGGTACCTTATGCGGTCGTCAAGTAGGAAGACACTCCCCAACACCGTCCCTTATATGTGGATAGCGACCTTATCTAGAATTCGCCAAATGAAATCCCAACCTATTTTCAACCACCAAATCGACATATCCAACCTTCAAATCAATAGATCAAATTCTAAATACAAAATATAACGAAATAATACATAGATTCAACAAAAAAATATATAAGCCAAAGAAATGTGCAAAGAATCATTGCCCGTCGTCGTGGTGGGTATCCTCATAAAATCATTGCCACGTTGTTGCTTGTGTGTCCTTGTGCAAAGAACCACAACTACGTCGTGCCTCATGGGTCTGCATTTAGTTATGGGTCTGCGCAGAGACCCATTGCCATGATTGGTCATAGGTCTGCGCAAAGAAGAAGAGAAGGAATGAGAAGGCGTGCCGGCAATGAACTGTCATGGCTATGGGTTTGTGAGGAGAAGAGGAGGAATAGAAGATGAAAAAGAGAAGCTGAGGAAGAGGAGATGAATAAGAATTTATGGAACAATGGGCGTGAATGAGAAAACTAGTGGGAAGGACTAAGAATTTGAAACGTCTACACAAATGATTAATCGAGTGAGCAGGTGGAGTACCCACTCGGTCTCTACCCCCACATATAAAAAGAAGAGAACTGCTACAGACACAAAAAGATTACATAAAGTAAACCAACAAATTGATGTGACTTCATAGAATCCATTAGATCTACTTTATAATAAAAGTAACTTTACAATCTGATGTACTACATCAAGCCACATCAGTTTATAGATTTATTTTTATATAATCACTTTATGATTAAAGTATTTTCCTAAAAAGGAATTGGTGATCTGCCCGCTCATCCACATGAAGCGAGCAGATTGCTCGCCCAACCCATGTGTGGGTGAGTAGATGAGCCGGGCAGGCCGAATGTAAAGGCCCGGCCAGGAGGCCTATTGTTAACAAAAAGTATGACCATGGAGATCATTTTGTATAGGACCCCACAATCAATCTCCATCATTAAAAATTTGACTCGGTATTTTTATTATGACTTACAAAATATTCTTCATATTTTAAATTTTTTACATCGATAAAATATATTAAAAATAATAAATTATCTTATTAAAAAAATTATACATTTTATTATGAAACTATCCCAAAAAATTAGAAGGTTTTGATTAGGGGTGATAAACGGTCCGGTCGAACCGAACGGACTGACCAGACCAACCGTTTCGGTCCGGACCGATCCACATTTTAGAGGACCGAAAAATTTTGATCCATTCCATGGTCCAGGATTTTTCCGGACTAGACCAGACCAAATGAAAAATAAAAAAATATATATTTTATATATAGTAATTGTACAATTAACAATATAAATTTTTAAATATATTATTAATACTTGTTAAAATTCTATAAATTAACAATATTTTATATATATCTTCATCTAACCTATCACTATTAACAATATAAAATTTTAAATATGTTATTAATACTTGTTAATATCCTATGAATTAACTAATATATAATATCAACTAGTTAATTATATAGTAATTATATAAATTAATAATATAATTTTCATTTAATTTATTATTATTGACCATATAAAATATTTTTTTATTGAGTTTGTTACATAATCCACATTAATAAGTCACTTAATTTAATTTAGTATTTTAAATAATTTTTTTATTAATTATTTAAAAAAATAAAAAAAAATAGCTATTGGTCCGGTCCGGTCCGGTCCCTTTGAGCATTCGGTCCAGTCTACTCTAATCTGGAATGGACCGAAAATATTCGATCTATCACCGGACCGGACCATTTGCAGCCCTAGTTTTGATGGACCCATGAATCTGGTTCAGAACAATAACTAATGCTGCTATTGGTCCGGTCCGGTCTCTTTGAGTGTTCGGTCCGTTCCAGTCAAGAAAAATGATGGACTGAAAATATTCGGTCTATCACCAGACCGGACCATTTGTAGCCCTAGTTTTGATGGACCCATGAAGCTGGTTCAGAACAATAACTAATGCTGCTTGATTAATTAGAGGAAGGAAAGCAAGGCACTCTATCCAGATAGTGCCGAAAAAAGAGCACCAATTGTTCAAAGGAGGAAGAAATGCAGAAGAAACAATGAGATCCTGCGCACCTAAGCACGTATAGCACATATGGATCGTTCTGTATCAAGACCAAAACCAATTGAAAATAATTCATGATTGCCAACTCAAGGCAATAAAAATAGAGAAATGTTTAATTTACGAAGACATTACAATTTAACGTAGTTTGTTGCAGTACATCATATTTTAAAATCTTTTTTTATTTATTTAAAAAAGATAGATCTAACATATCACATTTAGCCATATCAA
The DNA here is from genome assembly GCF_001411555.2 of Juglans regia. Lineage (NCBI taxonomy): Eukaryota > Viridiplantae > Streptophyta > Magnoliopsida > Fagales > Juglandaceae > Juglans > Juglans regia. The sequence continues at coordinate 32,882,050 of NC_049903.1, forward strand.
TTTGTGAGCTTTACTTTCTAGTTTCTATAAAATCTCTTTGTGAACCGAACAATCCTCGTAAAAACATGATAGCAATCCTCATAATAATATGATCTGCAAACGAACAATAAATTTGGGGTCTTCAGTTCTCTAAAGTATGAACTCTGGCATTTGCCATTTCATTTCCCATGTAAAGTAGAGTTATGGAAGCTTGTATTTGAGCACACGTTAGTTTTTTGCAGACAGAAAACATGTAAGAGGAAAATAAGAGAGAACAAGAGTGAGGAGCAGAAAATAATCCAGAGAGGAAATCCAGGCAGAAAATATTTTCTGTCGATGCTTAATCGGCTCTACCTTACTAAATTTGAACAGTTCTCTCTTTGATACAGCTTTTCTAGTATGTGCCTAACATCCGCCACACTGTTTAGTAATCAACCATACTCTGACCTCAATTACCACATGCATAGTCGCATTCTCTCGTCCCTGATCTCCTGCACCACCTCGCATTACAAGAAGACCAATTGCTGAGAAATTTGACAATTACTTGTTGAAAAAACTAGCAAGTTCACCCTTCTCGTACATGGAAGTCAGAATATCGCAACCCCCAACTAATTCACCATTCACAAAGATCTGCGGAAATGTGGGCCAGTTACTATACTTCTTCAGAGTCTCCCTCAATCCATTATTATACTCTTCATCGAGCACGTCAACACTTTCATAATCAACTCCCTCGCTTTCAAGGATGCCAACCACCCTCTGCGAGAATCCACACATTGGTGCACTTCTGGAACCCTTGATAAAGGCCACCACCTTGTTTTCCTTTACCAACCTATCAATGAGTTCCTCCAGTGAGACCGTCAGCTGAACATGGCGGCCAGGAGTCAGCCGAAGATCAGGCTTCCTCTTTGGTGTCTGTCGGACCCAGGTGGTGTTCCCTGATTCATTACCTGGCGGGACCTTTCCAGTGGCTTTTATGTGTTCTTCCATCCATGATTTCCAAGCTTGGGTCAGAGCTGTTCTGTCAGGATCATCTACCACCCCGACCTACAATACAATTTTTTCTTAGAAAAAGGAGACACTATAGGAAGATATATTACTTTCATCATTATTGTGCAAAAGGAGACACTATTATCACAGGATATTGTTACCAAATGCAGCAAAAACACCAGGAGGTGTATCTCATCACATTTGCTTTTGTCTCCTTAGAGGGAAAAAATTATCAAAATCGAAGCTTGTGGATGGAGATGACATTTATCAAGTTATTAGTTTTAACTAAGGTTAGTGATTTTCTAGATATATGAAAATCTTAATAATAGGTGAAAACATTTATCGCTCTACTGGTTTGGGTGCCAACACACTCATAAGAATTCCTGGGATCTAATCCTAGCACACATGAATTTGGCAGGGGTTTACTGATATTTTAAGGTGGGTACATGATCGAAGACAGGCATTTGAATATTCAGCTTGGTCACTACAACCAGATCCTGCTTCAGTGGAGCTTAAGCATCATTGCAGATGAAACATTCTTTCTCAAGCTTGGTAATAGAAGAAGGTTCAACCCTAAGTATTAACAAATTGGCAAACCACTCAAATTCAATTATAGCCATAGTTCACAAGTAATTAGCTAATGTCATTCCAAGGCCTATAACGATTCAGAAACTTTTAACTACCATTATGTATTTTTTTTCATTGGCATTTGAAGCAGAGAATTTGAACAGCTCGCTTATACTCACTCACAACGCTATCATTTCAAGATGCCAAACTTTCTCCGTGCAACAAATTAGTGCAAATCATTTACAAGGCCATAAATCCGTCATACCTTGACTGAGCAGCAGAGTTCCGGCATCGATTTCTGGTGCACAGTAACGCTCGCCGCAATGTTCCGCGATATGCCAATGAACTGAAGCTCCTCGTTCTTGTCGTAGATGGCGTAAACGCCGGCATCGGAAGGAAAATTTCCGGAAAGTTCCTCGGATGCCGGAGGCACAGGGACAATTTCCGTTTCCAATAGTTTCTTATGAGCTAAAGCGATTGTTAAGGCGCGAGGTTTAGCTGCAGCGTTGGATTTCAGATAAACGGAGGAGACAGTGAGGCAGGGTTTAGGGTGTGAATAGAGTAAAAGGTTAGGGGCGTTTGGGGGAGAGCGAGGGGAGCGTAAAAGAAGAGAGGGGGAAGCGCGAACTAGAGATAGGTTGACTGTGGCGGTGGCCATAGAGGGAGAGTGAACGGAGAATCGCTGTGCAACCAGGGTGAGCTTATCGGATACAATCACTGTTTGCTTTCGGCCTTTTACGTCTTGTTGGTCGTTTATTGTTTCATCGGAGACCGCATAGGCTTCGTTTGCTTTTTAACTTTTCTCAACTCATCATTATAATTTATTTTAATTTCAATACAAAATATAATAAATAATTTAATTTTTTTAAATTTTAAAATAATAATAATATTAAAAACTAATATTCTAACAATATTTTATCATCTCAACTCAACTCACTTCAACATCTAAACACAACCTTAATTAGGTGCTAATAAATCTTCACAATTTTCTTACACTTTACATTTTATCTTTTTTTAATTATTATTTTTTTTTCTTTTATAAAATATTTATTATATAAATAATAAATAAAAAAATTAAAAAAAATTAAAAAAATAAACTCAAAAAAATTAAAAAAATATATTAAAAATTTAAAAATTTAAAAAAATATAAAATATAAAATATAGTAGAGATTGTATAGCAAAATCCGTTGGGTGTAGCTAATAGTATCCTAACCCATTTCCTAAATTCCAATCCGTCGCCTAGAGTTACATAAATTGTGGATTGGGTTTGATCTGAGTACTCGGAAGGAAAATGATTTATATATAATGTTTTATATAATTATATTTTAAATGAATAATATTTTTATAAAATATTTTATAAAAATAATATTATTATAAAATATATTATGTGTATATCACTGCTCATGATGTAGATAGTGCGTGAACAACATGATTTACACCTTTCAGAAATCTTAGGTAGTGGCTAGGCGTGGTAGATTGACGATTAGCAAGTGTGGTGGTTGGGCGCGCGCGCGTGACAATGAAGTGGGCCAATAGCAATAAGGTCTGTTTAGAAATATAATTATTTTTAAATATTCTCGAATTACTGTATTATTATTTATAAATTATTTATTATTATTTATAAATTATTCATAAACTATTTTAGTAATATTCAAGATATTCTAAAATATTCTCAATATCTAAAGCAACCTTAAATCTATCTTCAACCTACCAAAAAGAGAAATGAAAGGGGAAAATGGCTGTTAAGATATAAAAATTTATTTTTTATTTTAGTTTAACATTTTGGGATAAGTAGAGGTTCTGAGTTTGAATCCTGACTCTCTATTTTATTCTATTTAATTAAATATTCTACGTGTTGAGTCACCTATTAAGGAAGAGTATGGCATACACGTGAGGGAGAATATTAAAATATAAAAATAAATAATAAAAATCTATATTTTTCTATCAGTTTAAACTTTTAGAACAAGTGATGATTTCATAATAACATTTATATCTTGTTGCGAGGGAAGGGAATTAAGAAGACAAATGAGAAAGAGATGAATGGAATAAGGATATGAAGAGTTAAATTCAGGTGGTTTAGAGAGAGAGAGAGAAGCTCTCAAGTTAGCGAGAGAGAAATGTCTAATCTAGTTAGTCTTGTTTGTTTTCATAATTTATCTCAACTCATATAATATTATTATAAAATAAAAATTCAACTTTTTTAAATTAAAAAAATAATAATATAAAAAAATATATTCTAATAATATTTTATTTAACTTCTAACTTTAATCTCAAGTGAAAACAAATGAGGCTATTCTCAATTTATAAAACATAAAAGAGATATATTGGAAATCTTATAAAAATAAATTTCTTAAAATTTAAAGATTTTCCGTACGATAATGTTTATGCATAATTTGTACTCGGATCTCTGGAAAATATCCCTCACCTTGCTAACTGTATGGACCAACTTGTTCCCTATATGTTCACTGCTTATACAATAATATGTTGGAAAACAAGACCTAAAACTTGTATAATTTCCATTAACAAGATTTCTGGCCTATGGTCATTTTTTTTTTTATGTGGACAGTAAATAGCATTATGAAAACTGTTAGCACTCCTCCATCGGATATTATAAGGTGTAATTAATTAGGCAAAATCCATTTATCAAAGGGATCCACATCATGATGATCTCTGCATTACCTAGTTTTACTCGATGTGGATCTGCAAATTACGTACCTAGGACCATCATTCCGAGGAGATTCTTCTCATTGGGGTGCTTCTCCAACACGGTACTTCTTCTTGTTAATTAAGGATCTCCAGGTTGGCCCAATTTCAGCTGTCCGGTCTGCTGTTGTTAGCTAGGCCGATCGATCGTCGGCTGCAGCAGCAGCAACTTGTGTGGGTTGCCTTGTCCATTTCAAGCACGATTCATCTTGAAAAATCAAGGTCATTATATTGTGAATAGCTTTGATTTCTAAGCAATGATAACTTTTAAGGAGGAATATATAAATATATATATATATATATATAATATTATATACATACATGATTTGATTTATAAAATTTAAAATTTAAAATTTATTTTTTAAATTAAATTATATCATATACATAACGGATGTTACATAAAGATCTATTCATAACAAATATCTTATTGGTAATACTTAACTGCATTGACAATTCTGCAAAGCTTTTTTTCCCATCATAATCTCTGAAAGCTAGATGACCTTAAATGGCCCACCCCAAATAGGACTCAATGATTAGGAGTTAATGAAATAATTGCATTTAGTTAATGCACATGAGCTAGTGGAATTAATTGATCAAACCCCCCACAAAGTAAGACAGGCATATATGGCACTAATCCTTGATAATTTAGTGGGACACACTTCATCATCAAGACAATTCAAGATGTCTTAACAACTTCAAGGCTGTATGTTTCCATATAAAGAAAGTTGCAAAAAAAAAATTCTACAAAAGGTTCTCATCTTCAGTCTAATTTAGATCTCAAAAAGAAATTTTTACTTAATTAAAAGAGTAATGCTATATATAGTTTTGAAGTACATAGTATAATTGTTTTGAAAAAGGGTGATGTTGATTATTAAAAAATTCATTTTTTTCATGTGGATCATCTATTTACTCACTTTTTTTAAATGGATTACGCGACACTTGCGCACTTCACGATTGCAAATATCATTTCTTATCTAAAAAATACAATTTTAAAAAGTCTTGGAGGAGATTTGGATAATGAGTTGAGTTGATATGAGATGATTTGAGATGAAAGTTAAAAGTTAAAAATTGAATAAAATATTATTAGAATATTATTTTTTAATATTATTATTGTTTTGAGATTTGAAATAGTTGAATTATTTATTGTATTTTGTGTAAAAATTTATGAAAATTATAATAATAGAATGAAATGAAATGATTTTTGTATCCAAACCTAGCCTAAACACCTTCTCAAATCTCTCTAATTATACAAACTCCAATAGAAAACATATTTTAGAAAAACTTTATCTCAAAACCCCAAGGGGTTGGCCCAAGTGGGGAAAGCTTTGGTCTTGGGATATCACTACATTCAAGGTCCAATGTTCAACACATCATGACTGCAAACAATTTTGGGGCCACACCCCCTACTGAAAAGCTATTTAACAAATTTCGTATAGGGAAACTTTAGAGAGTACGGTGCATGGGATCAGAGTTTACTTTGCAAGGATGGATTCGAATGAGCCTTGGAGAGGTTTCTGACATATAAAAAAAAAATCTCAATTTTTCTATATGTTTTCACAAAATACAATAAAAAATATATCTCAAATTTTTTTTTTTTAAAAAAAAATTCTCAAATAATGAAATTTGAGCAAAACAATTTCTCTAAGAGAATCTCGAACCCCCTCCTCTTTTGGAGGATGGGGTGGTTTTCTCTTCCTTCTCTAGACGAGGGTTTGGATACCCTTTCCTTTTTTAGAGGTGTGGATGGTTTTTATCTTTTTTCTTTTTTTTTTTACAAAGAGTGACTATGAGAGTTTTTAAAAGTTAAGAAAATGTCTGTCGTAAAGAAATTTGTGTGCGGGAAAGCGTACAACAGATATTAATTAGTTTGGTTTGTATTCGGAGGTTTGCTCTGTATTGACTAGTCACAGCTATAACTTTTTTCATGGATGAAATGAAATCTATTTCCTATATATATATAAAATAATAAATAATAATAATAATAAAGAAATAAAAAAAAAAAAGGAACCTTATAAAAAAAAAAGGAACCTTAGGTAGAATGCCGATAAATTCAAATAAAACAAAAGGACCTAAAAATAATGAAAGACTGGAAAATCATCACGATTATTCAAGATATATCATCGATTCTCAAAACTTTCAAAGGGTTATAACAAAGTTCAAAAAATTCAACCATATCATAATCGACTTGCACTCAAGGTTATTTTGTATAGGGTAGCTGCTGGCTTGGCAACATGATACCCCTATACAAAATTTCTTTGAGTAAGGAGAGATATAATTATAGAGTGCATAAGTATTGTATAATTTTTTTGAAAAAAAATTGTAATTTATTTTTAAAATATTAATTTTTTTAATGTGAATCTTCTATTTATTTAATTTATTTAATAAAAATATGCAGTGTTTACTTATTCATTACTGCAAATATAATTTACGTTCCATTTTAACTTCTCTCATTTCTGGTGGAAATGATTCACCGCTATAATTAATATATATATATATTTATATATGTAATAATAACTTCGTAGCTTGTTTTATGAATCATCGTGATTAGGAAAAGAACACAAGCTATAAACCGACAGGGCGGTCAGGTTTCTGTTATCAGCTATATTGATAATTGATCTTTGTGAAGGAAATTTCTAAATCCTAATGGTCCCTAATCTGGGTCACTACCATTGATCCAAATTCCATAAACCAGCAGCAGGCTCCGTACTATTCCCTGATAAGACCCCTGGCCTTTCACAGTGACAACGAATTTTTTGAGGACAGGAGTCTTTATCACCTACTGTTATGGAAACAATACGGAACCTCACTATTAAGCATTACCATTTCCACTAGAAACTGATCGATCTGTGATTGGAAATCCAAAGATACCCAATTCTCACCTAATATTAATTCTAAAAGGTCAACAAAATGGCATTAGTATAGTGGTTGGACCATCAAGTAATCTTCCAATATAAAGACAATGCAAGGAGCCCAAGATGTTAGCCTTTCAACTTAATTGCTAACCTCCATTTATATTTTGAAATAGGTAATAACGCCCAACCATACATGGCTTTAGCTTTACTCCTACTCAAAAACCCCATACATAAAATGGCCACCTCAGAAACCACTACTGTCAAAGTCCTCATCATTTTGTTGCATAAATTCCCCCACTCTTTTTTTCCACCATTAAGCTAATTCTGAGATCTTCACTCACGATCATCTCCTCCAATGAGTTTACCAGCTTCTACTTCATCAGGCACAATGAAACCTTCCAGAGGAAGGCCACCTCTTCCCGTCATTATTATTATAGTTTGTGTTGTTGCCTTCATGGCTCTCCTCTATACAGAAACCAGTACTTTTCTTTCTCACAGCTCCATTTTCAGGCTCAAAACCTGTACCAGAAAAAACTCTGTTAGAAAATCAAGTAAGTGTAAGCGCTGCAACTTTGTTGTTTTTTTCCCCCTTTAATTAGTGATGTTTCCCAGCTTGTCTATCGTTATTGGTTATAACGTTGCACCGTCATTTTCCATGATCAGATGATAGAGCTGCAGAGAATCATGAGATGTATAGCTCCTTTGTAGATGATAGGTTTGAGTTTGACCCGGAGGAATGCAATGTCGCTAGTGGAAAGTGGGTTTTTAACAGTTCTATAAAGCCCTTATACTCAGACATGTCATGCCCGTATCTCGATAGACAAGTTTCTTGCGTCAAGAATGGACGCCCGGATTCTGATTACCGCCACTGGGAATGGCAGCCGGAAGATTGTACCTTGCCTAGGTTGATGATCATAACATGATCAACAGTTTAATATTATTTCTGTGTACAAAAGTACTCTCACACGTACTGATCATTACATGATACTTGGGCTGCTTTATTATATATGTAGGTTTAATCCAGAAGTGGCTCTTAAGAAACTGCGAGGAAAGAGGCTACTGTTTGTGGGAGATTCGCTGCAACGAGGTCAATGGCAATCTTTCGTATGTATGGTTGAATCCATTATACCAGAGGACCAGAAGTTCTTGAGACGGGGCCGCTCTCATACAGTCTTCAAAGCTAAGGTACGTAAAAGAGATTTTGATTGAACAATTAAATTATTCCTCTGAATTAGAGTATGTGCTAAGAAAAGCTAGCTAATATTTTCACCCATTTATATTATATCCTTCAGGAATATAATGCAAGTATCGAATTTTATTGGGCCCCATTTCTTGTCGAGTCCAATTCCGATATCCACATTATAGTAGATCCAAAGAAGAGAATACTGAAAGTGGATTCTGTTTCAAAGCATGCCGAAAACTGGTTAGATGTGGATATACTTGTGTTCAATACTTATGTTTGGTGGATGAGTGGTCCTAGACTCAAAACACTGTAAGTTTTCTTGGAACCTAGCTAGCTGTTTCATTGAGAAAGCAAAATGTCTAGCATGAACGTTATTATTGTTGCATGCGCAGTTCATGTATTATCGGTTGATTTCGGTTTAATGTCTAATTGAGCGCAGATGGGGATCTTTTGCAAACGGGGAAGAAGGGTTTGAAGAGTTGGATACACCAGTTGCTTACAAAATAGGTTTGAAGACGTGGGCCAACTGGGTTGACTCAACAATCAATCCCAATAAGACACGTGTCTTCTTCACTACCATGTCCCCCACACACACAAGGTCTCTCTCTCTCTCTCTCTCTCTCTCTCTGAGTCATTTTTAAGGTTTTTTTTTCCCGATGGAATTTTTAAGGTTTTAGGTACACTTGAAACAAACTCCAGTTAGGATATAATTAAAGAAAAGGACTAATTTTAGTTCATTGACACTTCCATCGGAACTTAAACATCTTGCACCAACTCAAGCCCTGTTGACCACTTGCAATATGTCTCGTCTGCACCTACTACAGCATTTTCAGAACAAACTTCGATTTGAAGAATACATACTCTCTCTCTCTCTCTCTATATATATATATATATATTATAATAAGTCATGTATAGATAAAACGATGCATGTTCTTCTTGCTAATGATGCATGGTAGTGATTTCCAAAGTCGAATATCTTCTCTGCAGAAGCGAAGACTGGAACAGCACAGGTGGATTATTGAAATGTTTCAACGACACAAAGCCAGTGATGAAAAAGAAGCACTGGGGAACTGGTTCGGACAAGCGAATGATGAGCGTGGTAGCAAGTGTAGTGAGGAAAATGAAAGTTCCAGTAACAGTCATCAACATAACACAAATCTCAGAGTACCGAGTGGATGCTCACACATCTGTTTACACAGAGACGGGGGGAAAAGTTCTAACTGATGAGCAGAAAGCTGACCCACTTCACCATGCAGATTGCATACACTGGTGTTTGCCAGGTGTCCCAGATACTTGGAATCAAATCTTTTTGGCACATTTGTAGCAAGAAACAAGTCCACACGGATCGATCCTTGCGCACGTTTGTGTCACAAACAAGACATCAATTATACATACCTTTTGTTTTGTTTTTTGTTTCTTCATTTTTTTTTTTTTGTTTTTTTTGTCTGTCTATATCCTTTGATTTTGTTTGCATGGTATCATATATAACAAACTAGCATTCATTCACGAAATTTGATCTTCATGTCTCTGGCCGTAAAAACCCAATCCACGGACTTAATTACCTAAAAAGAGCGTCATGATCATTGTTAGTAATATGACATGGGACGCGATTTTCATTGCCGTGAATATGTAGGCACCAATATTGCAGTTCTATAATTTCATTGCAACGTTGCCATCACATTAATTAATTTAGTGATCTAAGCTTTAAGAATATATATATACTTGATGATATATATGATACATCTTATGTCCTATATATCCTCTAAAATCACTATAAGAAAACTGTTTATTTACTATCAGTTAATTCTAGTGAAATGACTATTTATAACTAAAATTAATTACAAATAATCTTTTGTTTGTAATAAATTGATCATAAAAACTTATTTTTCTTGTAGTGAACTTAAAATATTAAGTAAATTGTCATATATATATATATATATATGTATATACGTACCTTCCTTTTATTTTAACCTTTTATTTTAATGGTAGTTGCCATGTATAAGTTGTACAAGTATTATTAATGTTTGTTTAATGAAAAATGATATAGCCACCCACCAATGAATTCCACCGATAAAAACTATCGAAATGTGTGTGTTTTTTTTAATATTTGCATTTATTTTTTAGTGTTGTATTTTTTATTTTTCTGTATTTAAAAAAAAAAACATACAAAAAATGAAAATAAATCTCGAACACTCTCTCTACAAAAGTTCGGTAGTGTACTAGTGTTTGTCGGGACTCGGGAGGAAGTAGCGCCCTTATTTAATTGTTTCAAATTTGGGCCGGTGGGCCTTAGCTCTTGGGCTACAAGTCCCCAAATTCCAACTTCTGCTACCCTTAAAGACGCGCCTATATAATGCGGGTTTCGTTTCCAACCGCTCTAATCAATCTCCTGCCTTGTCCGAGAAGATACAGCTTCTTCCGAGTCTTCTCCGTCGCTTCGCCAAGGTTTCTCAGGTGAAAACCGATTAACGTGTACTGTACACTACTTAGGGTTTCCAACTCTGGCTTCGGTTTTTCAATACGTGTTTATTAAAATACGATTAATTTGTTTCATCTCTTCAATTTCTGCAATCGAAGTTATTGCTGATTTTTAGGGTTTGGTATTTGAAAGATTAATGAATTTCGGATATCTACCGATGTCTAATGTTTAAGTGCCTTTTTCTTGGGCTTGTTTGGTTGCTACAAGAATGAAAAAGTTAAGAGTTTTGTTAAATATTGTACATCTTTGTGTTGACTGGTTTGGTATTTTTGTGTGCTCGATTTTATTTTATTTATTTTTCATTTTCTTGCTGGAAGATACTTTCATGGCGGGGGGCAATTTCATGCACAGAGTTATGTCTTACCTCGTGAACGAGCTTGTCGTTAATAGCCTTGCCAACAGGTACCTTGCACACCTGCCACATAATCTGCCTTGGGTGCTCGTGTTCTGGTGTTCTGTTTGATATGTATAACATGATGATATTATAAAACAGAAGCTTCTTTCTCTAGTCACCGTGACTAAACTTTTATTGATTGGCTATAATTGTAAAACACAAACGGATCTGTGGAAGCATTGGTTTATACATTCCTCTTAGGCTCGACTTTAGGAATAATCTTTTTCGCTCTCTTTTTTGGGGAACCGCCTAAAGTTCCAACTAAAGATCAGGGGAGGGACGACAAAATCAAGCTATGGTGGATTTTTCGAATTTCATTTTTGAGGTAGGTTTGATGGACCTACCGTTAAGGGGAGGAGATTACACTTGGTCTAGCAATCAAACTTGGTCAAGACTGGACAGATTTCTCATTTCTCCTTCATGGGAGATACATTTTCCAGAAGTAAGTCAGACTAGACTTCCAAGGTTATGCTCTGATCATTTTCCTATATTGTTAGACTGCGGTGGGGTGCAAGGGGGTAGAAGGACATTCAAGTTTGAGAATATGTGGTTAAAGATGGAGGGTTTTGTGGAATTAGTCAAGCAATGGTGGAATTCATATCTTATTGAAGGTAATCCGAGTTATGTATTGGCTGGAAAGTTGAAAGCATTGAAGAAGGATCTAAAGTCTTGGAATGAACAGGTAGTTGGTAATGTAAGCTTGCAAAAGAAGAGTTTATTCCAGGAGCTACAAGGCTTGGAAGAAGTAAGGGATGAAAATAACAGAAAAGTTCAAGTGGTAGCTGATTTAGAAAGATTGACTTTAATGGAGGAGATTTCTTGGAGACAAAAGTCAAGGGCTTTGTGGCTTCGTGAGGGGGATAAAAGCACAAAGTTCTTTCACCGTATTGCCAATGCTCATAGGAGGTTTAACTCTATTGAGTCTTTGAACATAGATGGAAATGCTTCCTCAGATCAGGCGGAGATAAAGGAGCATGTGGTTGGGCATTTTGAACATTTGTTGTCAGAACCTCATTCGTGGAGGCCTTCAGTAGACGGACTAGCCTTTGAGGTCATCGATCAAAATAGTATGGCTTGGGTGGAGAGACCATTCGAAGAGGAAGAGGTACATCAAGTAATTAAGAAGATGAATAAAGACAAAGCTCCAGGCCCAGATGGTTTCACTATGGCTTTTTTTCAGAAATGTTGGGAGGTGGTGCGTGAGGATGTAATGCTGGTTTTCCAGGAATTCTTCACTTTTAGTAGATTTGAGAAAAGCTTAAATGCCACATTCATTGCATTAGTCCCTAAAAAGGCAGGTGCAAGAGAGGTACAAGATTTCAGACCGATTAGTCTCGTGGGCAGCGTGTATAAGATACTAGCCAAAGTGCTGGCCAATAGGATGAGCATGGTCATGGAGAAGATTATCTCCAAGTCCCAAAATGCCTTTGTGAGAGGGAGGCAAATTTTGGACTCGGTTCTTATAGCTAATGAATGTTTGGATAGTAGGATCAAGTCGGGAACTCCAGGTATTTTATGCAAACTTGATATGGAGAAGGCCTATGATCATGTTAATTGGGATTTTCTGATATATATGCTGAGTAGATGCGGGTTCGGGGAAAAATGGAGGAAGTGGATGAAGTATTGTGTGTCAACGGCTCGTTTCTCGGTTTTGGTTAATGGTGATCCAGTGGGCTTTTTTAATAGCTCACGGGGTCTAAGACAAGGTGACCCACTATCACCCCTTTTATTTGTCTTAGTAATGGAGGCTCTAAGTCGCATGGTAATAGCGGCAGTAGAAGGGGGATTCTTTTCAGGGTTCTCGGTGGGAGATATTCATGGCTCAACCATTATTTCTCACCTTTTGTTTGCAGATGACACTTTGTTATTTTGTGAGGCAAATGCAGGACATATCAAATCTTTGAAGGCCATTTTACTTTGTTTTGAAGCGGTATCTGGTTTGAAGATTAATTTGGCCAAGACGGAGATGGTTGCCGTTGGCAATGTTAGCAATATTAGAGGGTTGGCGAATATTTTGGGTTGTGGGGTTTCCTTATTGCCGTTGAAGTACCTTGGACTCCCATTGGGGGCTTCTTTCAAAGCTAAAAGTATTTGGGAGGTGGTGCTGGAAAAATTTGAGCGTAGGTTGGCCGGGTGGAAGAGGCTATATCTTTCTAAAGGGGGGAAAATCACACTCATCAAGAGTACCTTATCCAATCTCCCCACATATTACTTATCTTTATTTCCCCTACCCGCTAGTATTGCTTCTAGAATAGAGAAGATCCAACGTGATTTTTTGTGGAGTGGGCTAGGAGAGGAGTTTAAGTTTCACTTAGTAGGATGGGATCAGGTATGCTCTCCTTTGAGAGATGGTGGATTGGGGGTTCGAAATGTGAGGGCGTTCAATAAGGCACTATTAGGTAAATGGTTGTGGCGTTACAACCATGAGAGGGGAACTTTATGGAAAGGGGTGGTTGATATGAAGTATGGTAGGGAAAGGGGGGGTTGGTGCTCTAAAGAAGGGAGGGGGACGTATGGTGTGGGGCTATGGAAGTATATACGAAAAGGTTGGTGCTCCTTTGTTAGTAATACTCGGCTACGTTTGGGAGATGGTAGTAGGATTAATTTCTGGCAAGATGTGTGGTTGAGAGACACGGCCTTGAAGGATGCTTATCCTATGATTTTTAGAATTGCACGGGAAAAGGAAGCTATGGTGGCAGATTTGCGGGTTATTAATCAAGGTTCACAGGAGTGGAACATCAGCCTTACTCGAGATGCACATGACTGGGAAGTGACGGTGCTGATGGAATTTCTGAATTTGCTGTACAACATCCCTGTTGCTGTCACAATGGAAGATATGATGGAATGGCGACATTCTAGAAAAGGGAAATTCTCAGTATGCTCTTTTTATGACTCTATTACTATGCATCAAAGGGACAATTTTCCTTGGAAGAATATATGGAGGACTAAAGCACCTACAAAGGCTGCATTTTTTGTCTGGACGGCAGCTCTAGGGAAGATCTTGACCATTGAGAATCTTAGAAGACGCGGCCTTATTATTACGAACTGGTGTTGTTTGTGCAGAAATAGTGGTGAATCGGTGGACCATTTACTACTACATTGTGAGTTTGCCCAAGATATTTGGACTTATTTTCTTAGTAGAATGGGTATAGCATGGGTGATGCCGGGTAGGGTGGTTGATTTGTTAGCAAGCTGGAGAGGGATCACAGGGACACTACAGATTGCAGCCGTGTGGAAGATGGTTCCTATATGTATTTTCTGGTGTATTTGGAATGAAAGAAACGAGAGACTCTTTGAGGACCATGAACGTTCCTTGGAAGAGTTTAGGAATTTTTTCTGGAAGACTTTGTTTTTGTGGGCCATTGCTATTGATTGGAATGGTCGCAGCTTCCATGATTTCCTTGTAACTGTTCCTAGTGCTTAAATAGGTGTAATCACATGTATACTTCTAGTGTACTTGGGCTATGCCTACTTTTATTAATGAAATAACTTATTACTTATCAAAAAAAAAAATATGAAATGATTTTTTATTATCTCTATCTCAATTGAGTTATTTGAGCCTCCCAATATTGGGAGATATCCAAAAAAATTTATTATCTCTATCTCAAGGAAATTTTTTATTATCTCTATCTCAATTCAACTAGTGTTCGCTTGAAGTGAAAGAATCTCAAATTTCCTTAATGCGATCTAGTCTGCGCCCCATAACATTTTTTTCTGCAGCTTACAAAGTTTGAGGAATTTTTTCTATATCTTGATTGTTTATATTTGCTTTCGTTTGACCATTTGGCTGTGTCAATAATTGTCTGAACATTTAAAAAAAGAGGTTCATAGTTGATTGAATAAGGAGTATAAGTTATATGAAGTTTCACTGATAAAAAAGGTTATATGAAGTTTCATGACTAAAGCTTCTCTAGTAATCCATTTGGATTGGACATGAGGGACGAACCCCTATTTACTTTTTTTGGTTTTTTTTTGAGGGGGGGGATATGGGAGGGGGCATGCAACAAAAATATAAAATATGCATGTGTTTACCTTCTTGACATTTGAGCCGTTGTACAGAATGTCAACATGACAAACATTAGCACGCAGATGAAGTTGAACATTCTCATAGTAATTTGTCTCACAACCGGCTTAGAGTATTGTTTATCTCGAAAAAATCTCAGTACGTTTCTTTCTCTATAACATAAACATTCAAAATTGTCTGATTACCTTTTTGTAGGTTTTTATCATTATTGAAGATGATTGCAACAATTGAGAACTTTATTTTCCTTTTATCTTGCATAATTATTGTCTCCTTGAATGACTGTTTAATTGGACTTAATACCTTAGATGAATTGCTTAATATAATGTTTTGTTGTGGTTTATCAGTCCTGCATTCCAGAGATTTGCCGTGAGAACATCCAAGAGGATTGAGGAGGTTTCAAGTAAGGGTAAGTTTACGTTCTTTCCAGTCCTTGTAATTTCTGTCTTCTCGTTTGGGCAATTTGTTAGTAATTGTGCAGTTGTTTGTTCATGCAGCTGCACAGAAGAAACAAGAACTTGCTGAGCGTGTTAAAGATCTCTCTAAGGATTTTGAGGTTGGATTCTATGTCGTGTAATTTGAATATCATTCATTCGTTTATTATTTTAGAGCTTATAGCAATACATGTTGGATTTGGTTGCAGTCTTTCAAAAATCAGTGATCCGCAATGGTGGACATGGTATTGCGAGTTTCCGACAACCATATGTATATGATTTTTCCTAGATTCTTCTTCCTCCTTTGTGAATGACGAAAATGAGTTTTGTAATTTTAGATTGCGGACGTGTAATATTATCCTAATGAAAACAATGGGCTAAGAGCCTCCTAAAATAAACTTCTGTTTCAAATTGACTATATGTAGGGAGGTTTGGATGGTGGGTTAAGAAAAAAGTTGAAAGTTTTTAATGAGTAGATGAGATGAGTTGGGAGACTTTTGAATCCAATCGTGGCTACACGATGGTTTGAAATATCCTTCAAGAAAGGAGCGTGTTTTTCTTTTTGGTACGATATTTGCGAGAAAAAAAAAAAAGGTTTGAATTGTAAATGTATACAAGACATGAAGGGAAGGGGAAGCGGGGAAAATAGAAAGGCAGACGACCGTTTCTGAAGAAAATGTGTAAATACAAGACATGATGAATTGTAAATATTTTTCGAAGAAAATTTATTGATTATTTTGTCAGGAGGTTTAAAGATATTTTCTTTCTCGAATAAAAAAAGAAAGAAAAGTTCTGAAAATATATTTCGGTGGTTAGAGCATGCCAAGTTCAAGTTTAAATTTTACATTTTTTTGTATTAAAATTCTTACATTGGACTAGCCAAAGGAATAATCTCTTAGCTCTGAACTATAGTAAATTCCTCTCCCTGGCTATACTTGACGAGCAACTGTAGAAGGTTCAAATCTTTATTTTATTCTTTCTGTCCAACTGTTCTTCTCTTTTTCCCTCGTATTCTGTTCTCTCTTCGCACTGAAGATTGGAAAGTTGGAAACTCTCCCTCTTCTCTCCCTCTTCGCTCCCTCTTGTCCTGTTCTCTTGGAAATTTCTTGAATCCTTGATTTTCTTAGTTCATGTTGTCCAAGATTCTTAATATTTCTTGAGTCCCCACCCCCTTTAAGACAGAGACAGTGAGCTCTTTTGACTTTGACTTTGATGTTTGAAGGAAACTTAGAGGTTAAAGTGAAGCTTGGAGGAGATGTACAATTGCAGGTTCATTTTTATATAGCCGTGTTGTTTTTGTAAAGAAATCATTTTTATCTCTTTGTTCCTCGACTCTGCGACATAGATATGAGGAGTTTGGGAAATTCTAAATCCTTTGCAAAACAAATCTTTCTTCAACTTTCGCTTTTCACAGATCAACAGGTCTCTCTCTCTCTCTCTCTCTCTCTCTCTTTCTCTCTCTCTCTCTCCTGCTTTTGTTCTTTATTAGACTTTTTTATTTGAATCTCAAAATTATGTGACAACCATATCTTTCCTGGACTTTTTTGGTAAAATATGTTTTTGCTTATTCAATCTGTTATCTATGATATATATTGCAGTTTTGGTTATTCAATTTGTACGTATAGCTGACATCTACGTATGGTTTTTTTTTTTATTTGATGAATTTTAGAAGCCCCTAATCTGTACAAAGATTTTTTTTTTTTTTTTTTATGTAAGAAAATTAATTCATTGAGTTATGGCTAGTCTTTTAATCTTGAGGCTCTAGTCATGATAATTTTGGTTTTGATGTCCTGTTTGGCTGCTGAGAAGGTGGAAGAGAATGAAAATAAAATTTTGTTTTTTTATTTGTAAAAATAAAATTTCTTCTTCTGGTACGTTACCTAAAAATTTTCGGTGTATTGATGGTGTGAGGCCATTAGGTAAATAGTTTGGATGATAGGTGATTAGACGGTGTGAGGCCATTTCCTATGGTTGTTCCAGTATTTGTTTTCCTTGCTTTCTTGAACTTCAAATGTGCAAAGCTTGTAAAGCCATCAAATTACGTCGTTCTTTTTTCAAGAACAACCAAAAATCTCCTTTCGAACCATCATCTTTCATTTGATCACAAATAATAAATTAAAATTAGAAAAAAAATAAAAGCCCGCACATTGTGCGGGTTATAGGGTAGAATAAATAATTTGCGTGTTTAGATTATTTTTTATGTATATTATGCAACTAAACAGAGCAGGAACTTCATTGCACTAACTCTTAGAAAATTAATTTGTTCCACTATGGCTCTTATTTGATTGTTTAATCAGCTAATGCTATTAATCATATGCTATTTTTTACCTTTTATTATGGTGTTAGAACACGTTTTTTATAAATTGAGTCATAAATGACTATTCTAATGTGAAGTGCTGTGCTTTTAAAGGAATATTCTCACGAGTCTTTAGGTGGATTGATATCATGCAGATGACTTTTTCTATTCGTAGTTTTGGTTTATAGTGTTTGTGAGAAAAGGCAAAGAAAAAATACAAAGAAAGTATTTGGTGAACACTAGAAACCCAAAATTTTAGACATTGCTGAATTACTTTGTAAACTGTTTTTGGATTGTGATGTATATGATTTAGTAATAAATGCCAGCCTTATGATGTTTCAAGCCACTGGGCTCTTTTTCTGCTTGTTTGTCTACCTCTCATGTGAACACACCTAGATATAGAGCACATGCATACCAGATCAAGAATAAAATGTTTTTGCTATTCTTCTTTGCAAAACAGAAGACATGCATACCGGTTTATCTTCTTTGCATACCAGATTAGTAAAACAGAACAACAAGTTTATCTTCTTTGTGATGACTTTTATTTCTTTGCTATTTTTCTGCATATTTGTGGACTGTTTGTCTACTGAAAATTTGTTAAAATTTTGAGGAATTTGTTAGAATCTAAAAACTGTGTTGAGTTTTATTGCTTTTATTTTTCTTGTTCTGACTTCTGTCCAAAGATGATAATGATTCTATATGTAGTGACATATAGGTTTTTTTTTTTTTTTTTTTTTTATCATAATTCAAGTTGATTTAAACATTCCATTGGAGACTGCTAGATTTACATGTGGTTTTACATGTCAGTTTGAGGCAGGCAGATATAACATCTATATATTGGCAACATTTTGCTGCTTTGTTTGATTTTAAGATGTTGAGGATATGAATGTTGGACTGTAGACTGTGTTGGTGCCTAAAAGGAATGTATTGGTATTTATTTGTGGACTGTGTTGCTCATTACTAATATTCATTTTATATATGTTGGACTATGGACTGTGTTGAGGATACCAATGTTGGACTGTGGACTGTGTTGGTACCGTGTGGACTGTGTTGGTATTTATTTGTGGACTGTGTTGCTCAACACAACTAATTCATTTTATATATGTTGGACTGTGAACTGTGTTGAGGATACTAATATTTGTTAACAAATAAATATTTATTTGTTAATGTTTATTCAATACTAATGACAAGATTTTTTTATTTATTCTACTTATTTATGTGTATTTGTAAAATATAAAAAAAAATTGTCAAATATTATTAAAATATATAATATTATATTTTTATTTTTATTTTAAGATGGTTAGTCCAACGTGAACTCATCTAGTTAAAAGTTGACGGTATAGTCAAAAGTTAAAATTTTAGCAAAATTTTAGACTAGTCATTGCCAATGCTCTTAGTTGGTATGTGAATTGTAACATTGATACATTAATTGTATTACTTAATGAGAAATGATATTTGTAGTCATAAATGTATAAATATCGTACAATCTCTTTAAAAAAAATGAGTAAATATAGGTCTTATATATAAAAAATAATAATAATTTTTTAATAATAGATCTAATTTTTTTTAAAATGATTATGTAGTTCTTGTAGACTCTACGTATTAATTCTCGAGAGAAATAGAGATGTCCGAGATGATTCGGGTCTGGACAATGAGCTAGGTGGAGAAAAGCGGAGAGGGCAACTTGAAGCCAGAACCAAATAGATTCTATGGCAATTACAACAGTACTGACGAGTGACAGAGATGGGGGTGCAAGAACAAGCGATAAAGGTTTAAAAACCTAGTTAAGGGATTCTGATAGGGTTAACATTAGAGATGAAAAAAACAAAAAAACGGTTGAACCAACCGAACAGTGGTAACCGGTTCAGTTTGGATTTGGTCCCGATTCTCATGTTTTGAAAATTAATTTGGACCAAACGGGATTGAAATATATATTTTAATTTTTTGTGTTATATATAAAATATAAAAATTTAAACACGTATCACATAAGGCAAATTTATAATTCTAACAAGAAAAATGAAATCTTGATCCCCAATGCACCAAAGTCATATTGCAGAGAAGAAGATTACTAATCTGAAATATTCTGGGAGTAGAAACATTATAATATTTTGCTTGAAAGTTGTTATTCATCATTATAAAGCATTTATATTATTAAAAAAATTATTCTCATCAGATACTATTAATTATTTCACACCCTACACATTATAAAAAATATCTTTATATTCTATAAAAAATAATTATAAATATAAAATGTAAAATTAAATAATGACTAATACATAAAATCCTTCGTATCATTATCACCGTTAAAACCTTCCAAATGTATTGAGAAGTGCCCATAAAGTAAAAAAAACAACCTGTTTCGGAAAGCAAAATTCTCAATGCACCAGAAATGGGGGTGACATGCAAATTTCAATGAATTTTTAACGGAGTTTGACAATTCAAAAATTGAATCACACTCGTAAACCGAATTGAACTGGATTAAAATTGAAAAAATTGAAAGTTTAGGTTTCAATGATAATCCACATTCATTCTTAAATTTTCAAAACTGACTTATATCGATTCGATTTTAAAATATGTTTAAAATAAGATTGAATCAGACTAGTTACGCCCCTAATTAACGTATTTATTTGAACTTGCTCTTCTATCCCTGCCAAACAAAAAAGAATAATGATATGGTTACTTCTCTACTATTACTCATCTACTATTCTTTTTGTATGTGTTCTTTTTTTAATTTTTTATTTTACTTAATGATTAAGGAAGTGAGTATTAGTAAAGTTATATATTTTTTTAATTTTTTCTTAATGATTAAGAATGTTAAAAAAATACTTAAAAAAATGATTAAAAAAAAAAAACTTAAATAGTAAATGGGTAGTAATAGAATAGTAAGCCTATCACTATCCAACAAAAAATATGAACCAAAACAAGAGCCTACCAAAATGAATGATTTGTAATTAAGAAAAGAAAAAAATCTACCCAACTTCCTACTATTCACACAACCTCCACACACCACACATTTTTTAGTTTTTATTATTTTTTTCTTTTATCAAATATTTAATATATGAATAATGAATAGAAAAATTAAATTAGTTTAAAAAGAATAAACTCAAACAAAAATTTAAAAAAATGTTAAAAAATGTGATGTGTAGGAGTTGGAGAAATTGTGTAACATTACTCAAAAAGAAAATAGTACTTTTTTTAGTGTCAGAGTAAGAAAAGATTGTTGCCTTGATATGTAAATTAGAAACCTGAAACAAATACAGACGCACACATATATGTTTATATTTATTTGGAAAAGAGCAGCATATGATCTCGGTTCGTTAATCGGAAACATACGCATTTTCCTTTCTAGACCCTGAACATACCATTTGAAATTTGAGAAATTCTATATTTTTTTTATCTTATTAAATATTTATTATATTAATAAGTATAAGGGCTTATTTGGTTGCACAATATAAGATGAAATGATATGAGAATTGAAAGGTGAATAAAATATTATTATAATATAATTTTTATTTATAGATTTAAAAAAATTAAATTATTTATTATATTTTACATAAGATTTTAAAAAATTTACAATAATTAAATAAAATAAAATAATTTATATAACCAAACGATGCCTAATTCAAGATGACAAAATGTAAAATTATTTTGAAACTTTATTTTCTTAATTTTGGTGTTGGCGCAGCTGAAGTGAACCGAAGTCAAAGTCCGCCCAACTTTAGGCCCAAGGAAACGGGGTGTAAACTCAAACCGGAAAACCGAAAAACCGGACCGGACCGGACCGAACCGGACCGGTTTTACCGGTTTTGAACCGGTCCGGTCCGGAACCGGTTTTTAAAACGTAAAAACCGGCCGGTTCCGGTCCGGTTCCGGTTCCGGAATTTTTTGGACCGGACCGGACCGGTTGATTAAAAAAAATAAAAAATAATATTTTTATATATAAGTTTTATACAAAATATTTTATATATATTAAATATTAATATATATAAGTTTTATATATAATGTATAATTATAAATTTTTATGTGAAATTTTATATATAACATATATATTCATATATGAAATAATTTCTTATTATAATTTATAAATTATTACATAAAATGTTAATACTAAATTACTAAAAGTTTATAACTAATACTAATATATAACTTATAACTATACCAATAGTCTAATATTAATACTATTATATAGTCTAATATATTAATAAAAGTATAAAACAGTTTTTTTTAAATCAATTTTTTTTTTTATAAACAAATTTTTAATGACAAATTGTGAAATTTATATTTTTAAAAAACCGGAAAACCGGACCGGACCGGACCGGAAACCGGTAAAACCGGAAGTACCGGTTTAGGAGGGTAACCGGTGCGTAATCGGTTTTGAAAAATATAAAACCGGTACATACCGGTTCGGTCCTAGATTTTATCCAAAACCGGACCGGACCGGACCGGTTACACCCCTAAGGAAACCCAACTTGTTTTGATCGGATCTAAATCCGACATATCACAACGGGTCTGGTTTACCCGGCACCGGAAGCAAAACCCCGAGTAGTTGAGGCACCTGAAGAGAGAGAGGGCTTTCTGGATGGGAAGATTCTCGCACTTACCATGGCGACTATCCTTTCAAGAACCCTGAATCATCTCCGCTACGTTAATCGAAATCTCAACCAATGGAGATCATCGATGCCTTCTCCACCAGTTTCCGAGTCGACTTCGAATCGAGCTCTTCCTCTTCTTCAATCGGTTCGTAATGAAGTTGAAATATGTTATTCTTCCTCGTTGGAATCGAAAGTCGTAGGGTTTTAATCTCTCGTTTCTTCTACATGCTTTTCCCCTTTTTTCTCATAGCCAAACACAATCCGTTAATCTTCTATGTTTTGTTCTTTCATTTTCAAGTTTATTTGGCATTTGTAACCGAGATTGGATATTTCAGGTTGTACCTCTAGGGCTCGGAATTCAGTCTTCAGCCTTATATCAGAGATGTCTGTTTAGTAGTTCTGCTGCCACTGTTAATCCAGAAAATCAAACATCAAAAAGTTCTGGAGACGCTAAATCTGGCAATGGAAAACACTCCGGAGGATCACACGAGAGCAGTGACGCTGGAAAATCTGTTCGCGGAGGGGTAATATATTTTGTTCATACAATGCTTACTATTTATCTTTTAGAATTAATATATGACTAAGGGGATGTTTGGAGGATGTAAGAAGTTTTCATGAATAGTATAAGAGTGTTTGTGAATAGTTTTAAAATCTTGTTTAGAGGATGTTTTGATAGAGCTTTAAAAAGTGGCGGGATCCGTGGGCGATGTAATAAATTAATTAATCAGCCAGAGGCCACCACGGGCGGCCAGGTTAGGGTGGCTGCTGCCTAATTTTTTTAAATAATATTTGGAAGATGGTTTTTTAAGTTTTTGAAATTTTGAAGGGATTTTAACAACCTAGATATTGTTGGTTTGAGAATAAAAACATCTTTGACTCAAAAACTGTCTGACTTTAAAGAGAGTTTTGGTTGCCAAACATGGCCAAGTCCTTTGATTTTAGGAACTTAGGTGTTTATGAGTTGATTGTATCTACTTTTGCAGCCCATTTCATGGTTAAGTTTTCTTTTGCTTATTGCTTCTGGAGCTGGAGTAATCTTCTACTATGACAAGGAAAAGAAACGACACATTGAAGGTAGATTACTATGGTGAGTAGGTTATAAGTTGTTGTGATTGTAGAAGTATCTCATAAGGATAGGATATATCTAAGAATTTCCTGTGGAATTGGTCTCATGAGTTTTTGACTTGGTGTCTTGGTCAAGGAATCTTTGTTTAGATCCTGTTCACAATTTGATGGTTATCATAAATTATCCTTATTTAATGTGGCAAGAAGTTTGAGGGCAAGCCTTTGTTGTGATGCTCATAACTGGTAACAAGTTCCATTGTGACTAGAAAAGCTAACATGCCATGTCATGATAGACACCTGATAGGAGTCCCTGTTTATATTACTGTCCTGTGTTTCACCTTATACCACACCGTTCCTATCTTTCTTTGGCTAGGGGGAGTTTTAAATGGTATCATTTATTTTCTTTTTAATTACATTCAGATAAAATCTTCATGAAAATCTGTTACATGATCTATTCTAACATATTCTTCACAACCAACAACATGCTTCAATAAAATTATTCCAATGATTGAGTTGAAAGTTGGGATATGTAATGCCCCAATGGAAGGCCCAAGTAATGTGGGATCCCATACAATGTGGGATCCCATTGTTATCTCGAGCAAGAACTTCTCCTTCCCAAGCAATGTGGGATCCCATACACCACATACCATTATCCTTATCATATGGGGGGTATCACAGGATATCTTTCATATTGTAGCATCTTCAATTTTTCCTCATTAATTAAGCCAATAAGATCTAGCTCAAATGACACTAGGATGGAGGTTGAGGTTGTGAGAGACAGTGCCTGTGTAAAGAGCTTAGACTTCATTCGTTGATTGTAATTAATTTTACTTACTTATCAAAAAAAAAAAAATTAATTTTAACAGCATGAATTTTCATGAGTTTCTGGTATAACTAGATCATCATGCATAGGTGACGACGCTCTTGTATCTGTTCCATGTACTTGGGCTCTTGCCTATTCTTATTGTTAATAGAAATTTTGTTAACCAATCAAAAAAATTACTGTTTAAAAGTATGCTTTGTACGATTCCAATAACTAGCAGATCATAATTTCTAATATTTAGGTGATGAAATGGATTACAAGTATTTTTTGTTTTTCATGTTAACAAAGACGTAAGTCGGGATATTCATTTTTGTGTTTGGGCCTGGTATGCTCACTAACATGTGCACATATTGAGTGTTGGTAAAACAGTATGGATTTTGGCTTATGTCTTGATGCATTCAAAATGAATGGGATTAAGTATTGTATGTATAGATAAGGTTATATGATGCAAACGATTGATTATATGGTTGTTGGTCTTTTTGTTTTTTTATCAGTGACGGTAGGTCTTAATGTTTTTAAGTGTCATGCTTATTTAAAAAATGTTTTCTGTGTCATGAGGTTTTAGATTGGCTTCAACATAAAACATTTAATTACTACAAGTGGCTTTCCTATCAAAAAAGGTGGCTCTGTCTCTGTCTCTGTCTCTGTCTCTCTCTCATGCACGCATACACACACAAATTGGGAACAGTTGCATGTGGTGTTACATAGAGGTTACAAAATTATATTGGAATCTGCCTCTAAAATTGGCGTACTGATATATAGTTGCATGCATACCCGATGGGAGGCCTTTATGGTTGCGATAGGAAATTACCATAGTTGCTGACATTGGTAATGAAACTACCACTTGAAGCACTGCAAGCATCTCTTTCCTCTTTGTATTCTGAACAGTAACCAATTAAATGCTTTAAGCAAGCCATTTCACTCTGTATGCACGAATATGCCACCAAAATACTGAACATGCCAGAATGAAAAAAGGCCACTGGTGTTCATGTTCTAGCCACCTTATTTAACTTGTCGGTACATTTAGTTATGTTGCTTAACTTGCTATTTTACATTTCTGTTAATTCTTTGTGAGGTTGTTGCAATTTCTCAGTATATGGCTGGTGTTTATTCTTTGCGATGAAACACATATAGATACCTAATTTTTTATCCATGAAAATGTTGCGCACCGTTATACACCTTTCATCACTCTATCGCCGTTTATTCTTGTTTGTTTTCTGTAATATGTTCATTCAATGCAGAATAGAGTTTGAAGGAAAATTTTGAACTTCCAAATATTGGTAGTTTAGCTGATTGTGCTCCTAGTTCTTTGGCTTTTAAATGACTGGCTTGTTTTGTATGCCAAAGCGTGGTTTACAGCATTTGTGTATCCTTGACCTTACATATTATTTGGTAACTTTTCTAATTTTGCATGAATTGGTTGGGTGTTATTACTGCAGAAATTAATAATGCTTCAAAGGCAGTAAAAGAGGGACCTTCTGTGGGAAAAGCAGCCATTGGAGGCCCATTTAACCTCATCAACCATGAGGGGAAACATGTAACTGAAAAGAACTTTTTGGGGAAATGGACGTTGATATATTTTGGCTTCACTCACTGCCCTGATATTTGTCCAGATGAGCTACAAAAGTTAGCTGCTGCAGTTGATAAAATAAGTAAGTTTCTAATATTGATTTTGATTGGCACTTGGTGGAGCAGTAATCACAACCAAAGTATCATCTGAATATTTATGGGACATTTTCTTAGATACTCTGATTCTGAATATGGCACAAAAGAAGCAAAAACAAAAAAAAAAAAGTTGAATATATTGTTTTTCAGATCTGTCATTACTGGGGAATGTTTGATTAGTTATGATTTTAATTATTGGGAGTAAACTTGCTCTGCCTTACTTTCTCAATGCTGTGTCTGGTACTCAAAGCCCTTTAGAAGTCCTCAGGTACTTGTCCAGTTGATAAATCTCAGTCCTTCATAATGTGGTACAGAACCTCACTTATAGATGACATGTGATTTACAACGAAATGAAAAAACAACAAATACTCTTTGCAGAACAATGTCTCTGATTTGTGGTATGGTATTGTTAATTATGTTTTCCACTGACTAATGCAAGTATGCAAGGGCATTTCTTCTTAGGTCAGTGTGTCAGAATTTAGTCCAAACTATTTTCTATTCAGGATACATTTTGGATTAAACTACAGCTTGTAAACAGAAATCTATTTAGGCGCCATCAATTTGCTGAATTGTTCATGACATCTGGTATGGTGGATTGCGTTTGTTCTGATTCTACATTTCCGGACGTATTCATTGTGCAAAGATAGTTACTATAACTAATCCCAGGGTGTTGGCCCAAGTGGTAAAGACCTTGGTCTTGATAGTATGCTCCCTCTAGGTCTAAGGTTCGAATCTTGAGTGCAAACAATTTCTAGGGGCCATTGGACTGAGGGAACTTTCCATTTAATTACCTAAGGTGCACTCGCGGAAAACTCTTTGCCGAGAGGCCCACCCCCGGGAGTAGTCGGGACTTTGTACTCGGACACCCGGTGCCAATAAAAAAAAAAAAAAAAGATAATGACTAGAACTGCTGATCAGATTGGTGAAACAAAGCTTTGCATTAACCAAACTAATTTATGAAGTATTATTTGAAAAATTTAGCAGTCGTCGACCTACCTTTGGGACCATTGACCTGGTAAACCGGAGTCTTGACATGTCAATGCCCTCGTCTGGGTTTAATGACCACGGTTGCAAAAGCTTTCATGATGATCATTGCATTTTAATTTGCTTGTTTTCATGCTTGCAGAGGAAAAAGAAGGTTTTGAAATTATTCCTCTTTTCATCTCTGTGGATCCTGAGAGGGATAATGTTGAGCAAGTAGGCGAATATGTCAAAGGTGCTTAAGATTTTGAGTAGCGTGCTTTAAAGTTTAAATGTACTTCAATGGTCTTATTGCTTATTTTAACTCTCTTTTGGCTGAGCTAAGATTGACTCTCTAGTTTAATTTTCACCAATCCAGAATTCCATCCGAAGTTAATTGGGTTGACGGGTACACTGGATGAGATCCGGAATGTTGCTCGTGCATATCGAGTTTATTATATGAAGACAGCAGAGGAAGACTCCGATTATCTGGTTGATCACTCGATTGTCATGTATGTATCAGCTCTTTTCTTGTAAAAAAAATATATCAGCTGTGTGTTTGTTATGCCTAAATTTTCCACCTAATTGAGTACTTTATCTGTTATGCACTTCATCTACTCTACCAGAATGTTGATCTATGATATTGACATGTTCTGTTGTTAGTGTTTGTAACTTCTTTAATAGATGTTTGTGTTCAACAGTCACTGATTTCTAGTATGACGATATCTATGGAAATCTTGTGCAGGTACTTGTTGGGTCCTGATATGGACTTTGTAAAATTCTTTGGGAAAAACAATGACGTTGATTCGCTTACTGATGGCGTTATCAAAGAGATCAAGCGGTACAAGAAGTAGTATTATTACTCTTTCCTCTAACACACTTTTTGAATGGTCAATTTTGAAAATTCTCGTCAACACAGTACCCTTTTTTTTTTCGGAAATTCCTGGAGATTGTTCTCAGAAGATAATTGTTCTACTTGGGATCGGAAATTTTGTATTAAACATTGAGCTTCTAGATGATCTACGTGATTGTCATGGTTAAGTGATTTTTAAGCTATATGCTCTGTAGTCTGTTTGAAGAGAGAGCAAAAGCTGAGTTATTTGCATGGCCTAATCCAAAGCTTAATCGGTTTTCTTGGGATGAGTAAAACCAGCTGACTGAGAATATTGTTGCTTTTGAAATGCAAAAACTAGCTTTCATCATCTGATATGGTTAGAGGATAGAATGTGGGTATATGATCGGATTGTAATCCCACATGCACACACGAATCTATTATACCATGCTGGGCTTGCACCTATACATTTTTTTATTTAGATACACCAGCACAGGTTGGACTAGTTTTAACAGTAAATTACTGGTTGGGCTCCAATGGATGCTTAAAGGTATGTCGTACAGTCGAACAAGCCCACCACCGGCAGCGATGCTAGAGTTCTGTTTGGATACATATTAGATGATTTATAAATAGTAGTAAAAATAGTAACGAATAATTTGTTAGTAGTAGTAAAATAATCTGAGAATATATGAAAATAGTTTTATTTTCAAACAGAGCCTAAATCTTTCAGTAAATTGATTATTATTGTTTAGAAAAAAAAAAAAGAATTACGATTTGCTGAGGCCAATATCAAGCCGAAACCCAGTTACGGCTTTGGCCTTATGTTATGCCATTCGACAATGGATCACGAACACCAATCTGATTATAAGTTGTAAAGTATTAACAATAAAAATGCATGAAAGTGGAAGGATGAGAATTCAATATTATTCTATAATATCGTATTCTACGAAGAACATTACTAGGGCTTGACATGACACAAATCCTCTTGAAAGAGGGGTGTCTTCGGAAACGCAGATATAGGAGGTGTATAGTTGTCATCATAGGAGATTATGCAGACACGGTACTCATTAGCGAGTGTCTAGTATATAGAGATACTTATCGTATTTATACTTCTTTTTTGATAAATTCTTAGGTATATATGGTTCCACTTAATTTGAACATATCATACTCATGTCTTCAAATCTACTTATATATCATGATGAATAAAATCGAATTAATGAAATTAATGAATACGACAAGGGGTGGGGACTCCAACAAATAACTTGAAACAAATGTTACGGCTTTTTTTTAACACCTTTTTTAAAGAGTTTTATTATGTACAAGCAAGTTTGCATACTAATCTGCGTACTAATGTTGTTGCTATGCATTGTTTTCAATAAAATCTACTTTCTAACCAATCATAATGAATGGGTACACGTATTAGTGCGCAGAATCACTTACAATTAAAATTTTCATTTTTTAAAACACTCTCACTTAAGGCGGAGGATTGCCGTGAATATAACCCAATATGGTGTGGGACCAATTATAGCCCCAAAAGTAAAATACAAAAAACATCAATTGTATTCCAACCTGACCAATAGTATAAATCATTTACACCTCATGTGGGATAAATTAGCACGATTAGTAGCTAACTTACCTCTTATAAACCATGGCAAGTCTGACCTACAATCAAAAACTCTATTTTTTCCATTATCAGCAAATTTGGATAAACAGTCAACAACTTGGTTAACTTCCCAAAAACTATGCTTGCAAGAGAATTTGTAGACTTGTTGCAGTTCACATATTTGATTATGAAGATTTCTAGTGAACCAAGGCACAACTCCACTTCCATTTATCTAGTCTACTACCACTACCCTAGAGTCTGACTCCACTTCTATGAAATGGAACCACTTCTCAATACACACCTTCATTCCTTCCAATAAGGCTCTCGATTCTACTCTAGAGTTGGTTCCTTCCACATAGTAGTAAGAAAAAGCCATGAGGAAAGCCCCTTTTATCATTCCAATTCACTCCTCATCCACTTATACTTGGATTCCCCAATGATCATCCATCTACATTGAGTTTGACTGTCCCCACTTATGGTATCTCCCATTTTCCAAGGACATGGTCAAGGGTCTCAATATTAGGAATAGAAGCAGCAATTACATTTAGAGACAATAGGGATTTGAATCAGTTGTAATTTACTATCCACTGGTAGGGCCACAGATCTAAGCATTTCCACATGAATACTGATATTTTACATGGGGTAGAATTGTACCAAACCCATTTACTCCAGCCCGCAAACATAGAGTATTCTCTTAGTACTAGATGCCAAACTGACTTAGTGCAGAACTCTCCAGATCTAGAGGCTGCCCAAACTGGAATATATGTCCCCTCCTTCAACTGGATTTCACTAGACTCAATTGCATGTGTCATATTCTCACCCATTAGTTGTCTTAATAATCTTAAAGATCCATTTCCCTTCTGTCCATGCCTCCTTCAATTTTAATTTAACCCTGGTCAACCCACCCACTTCAGCAGCAAAACAACCTTCCCCAAACCAGTTATCATACCAAAAAGATATGTTCCCTTTCTTGACCGACCATGTAGTGCCCCTAGACACCTCTAATAGCAGGCCTGAAATTGATGTTTATAGGCTTGATGCGTTGTTAGAGGGGACCATGCTATTTCATTGATTTTCTTTCATGTATTTAGCCTAGAAAAACCTAGAGCAATGTGAGTTTTCACACATTACTTTCCATGCTAACTTCATAACATTGGTCGGTCTCAGGCGTGGTTTTTTGGGACCGGACCGAAACCAACTGAATGTATATATATTTAAATATTATATATATAATATATTATCTTATATAGCAGTTATATAAATTAATTATATAATTTTCATTCAAGGAATCACCATTGACCATATATACAATAAAATTATTTAATATTCATTAACTGTATATAAAATGTTAAAGAGATCACTTAATATTAATTTTACTAATTTAATTAATTTTGTATTAATTTTGTTGTCAAAAAAAAAAGAGGAGAAAAATGTTCATGAACCGACCGAACCGATAGCTAACGATCCTGTCTATCAAAAATGATGGACCGAAATTTTTGATTCATGACCTCCCCAAACCGGATCAAACCAATTACACCCCTACTGATAGACCCTGCATCAAAAGCTTGATTGATTAATCTACTTAGAACTTCTTGTATTATAGTAAAAAGATATGGGGACAACGGACTCCCTTATTAAAGGCCACGTGATGACTTAAAGAATCCTTTGATGGAGAACCACGAAGAGGAGATACAGTGGACACTAGCTTGATCCAGTCTTCCGCAAAACCAAATTCCTTTAACACCACTAGCAGGAAATCCAATCCTATCATATGCTTTAGCCATGTCAACTTTGATCATAACGTTGCTGCCTCACACCCTTTTGTTTATGCTATGAACTAACTCTTGGGTAAGCAAGACGTTTTAAAAAATGCTCGTCCCCTTTAGAAAAACTCCTTGTTCACTCGACATCAGTTTCGCAAGAAGAGAGGGGCCATTCAATTCACAATCATTTTTGAGAAAATCTTATACACCATTGTGCAAAGACTAACTGGTTTGAAGTTAAAAAAGCTCACCGGATCTCTATCTTTGGGTATCAACCCTATATAGGAGGCTAAATAATATCTTTGTCAAATAGATGCCTAAGATAGCTTCTAACAAATCTTCCTTCATAATACCCCAACATTCCATGAAGAAACAGGATTCGAAACCATCTACACCCGGGTTGCTGTCCATTGGAATAGCATTGACAGCTATCTTTAGTTCTTCCATAGGAGATCATTTTCCATTTGAAAGATTACAGGAATTACAGGAAATTGGGAGATGGAGTTACATGGTTCCGTTTTTATCTTTCTTGACTTTTAGTTGAGAAAAAAGTTACTTTTGGTTGAAGTGGAACTCGACAGTGTTCGAGTGCACACTTGAATTGTTCGTGTTGAGGTGTTTGATAAAATTCATGTCCTAAGAGCATCTTCATTAACTTGACCAAATCCACCTTCAAAATTTAATAAATGTCACACTTTTTTACATTTGCCTATTTCATTTAAATTCAATCCCCACATTAGATTATCAATTCACTTTCTATATAATAATAAAATATTATTAATTTAATAATTTTTTTATTTAATTTATTTTTATCACATTTTGTAGTTCTACCAATTAAATGTTAATAATAATTATATTCTAATTAAATTAATATTAAAAAATCATATTTTCAAAAGTCATTTAATGCTAATAACAAAAAATATTTGATTAAACTCATTTAGAATTCTATCTAAATTTTTTAATTACAAACCAAATAGTATTTTAATGTTTGCTTGGAGTGAGAAACTAGTATTTTAATATTTGCTTAGAATGAGAAACTAGTATTTTAATGTATGATGACCTAACAATAGTCTTCTATCTTTAGCCAAGTACTGTAACTGAAATCTAAATTATTTTAAATATCTTCAACCCGCACAGATTATCCAAATTTTGGCTATCCTTCTCATTTAGCCAAACTAATGAGGATACTTTGAGAGCATACAAAGGTAGTTTTCGACAAAAGTAATGATAGAAACATGAAGCTCTTGGAAAAGAGGGACAGACACTAAATTTACATGACACACACCAATCAAAAGCTAGAGCTAGCTAGTGGGTATGGTGGGACTGAACACTAGATGACCTTTGGAAGAGCGCATGGATAGGATTGCACTAGGTGGAATTGGAATGGCTAATAGGCCGTATGCCTTCAGATATTGTCTTTGGGCAACATAATATAACCTTATGAAAACTAAAGGCTAAGGAAAATCCGAACAAACACTCCAAATAAGTTAATACAGAGCCGAAAATCAAAACTAACAAATGAGAAAAGGCTACACAAAGTCGATTCTATATCTCTTGGCATGAAGCCAAAAATCTATCACCACTCAAGTGATTTTAAGTATAATTAGTGATGGGTTGTAATAGAGTACATTTTGAAAGATGTTGATTGAGGCAAATATTGTAAAACACCAAGCTCACATTTTACAAAGGAAAGAGCATGGAGCTCCTGAAAGGTAGTTCACAAAAGGCAGTGAAGTTGCGGAGGAGTTAGGCGGCACGCAAGTCAAAACGAGATTCTAACCAGAGTGTATGATGGAGCGTGATATTCTCCTTAGGGTGAATGTTGGGCGGTTGGCTAGTCCATCTAAGCTCACAGGATTAGCATTGGAATAGGCAAAGGTAAATCTAAAATTTAGTTAATATCACAAGTTTTTCCTTTTGCATATTCCATTCAAAGCCTATTCTCACATTGAATTATCTATCTATTAGTCAAAATAATAATAAAATATTATTTATTTAATTTTTTTTTCTCATAGTTTACAATTCTATCGATCATTTGTTAAGTAATAATCAAATTGTAATTAAATTATTGTTTAAACAATCATATTTTCAATGGTCAGATTTAATACTAATAACTACAAAATCTTTATACTAGTGTTCCATTTTGGGATGTTGTAGATCTGGGGTGAAAAATATTTCTTCAATAACTTTGATAGCTTGGTAAGTGTCAAAACAATTATTGATGCATATAATGTCTTTAGAAATTAGCAAGGTATTCCTCCAACGTTTCAGGCTGGTTTCAAAGCTGGAAAAAAATAGAGGGAAAGAGAGGTTCTGTGGGTGGGCCCCATGAAAATATTAGAGGATGATCTGATTCCTCTGATTATGATCAAGATATCAGTGATTCTCCACAATTGT